>NC_072388.2:80456303-80756961 GCF_028885625.2 Pongo pygmaeus
CTCTATATATATATAGAATTAAAGGCTAGGGGAATATAAGCACATCTTTTTCTCACTTTAAACTGTACAATCAAAACAAAAAACTAAAAAGTTAATTGCTTGATCTATACAGATAAACACAAATAATTTAGCTTCACAAATTTCTCATTTTAAGAACTTTTACAGTTTACATAGGTGATCTTTAAATAAGAAAATTCTCTATTTAATCATGCTGTCTCTCTGAAACAATCTGGTACTTCCAAACATAGAGTACTAAGTAGCATATGAATCAAATGTACCTGTAGTCAAAGATAGCTGAGAAACAATTATTTAATGTTAAAAAGCTACCAACCTCAAGACAACTGTCATAATGTTCATCAATTTTAGTAAACACCAAGATAAAAGCTCAACCGAGCAAACAATTGTCACCAAAAAAAATCTCCCAAGGACTAAGAACAAAGCACCAGTACATACGGTTTAAAGGAAACAAAGTACTTGACTTAAAGTAAGTGATATAGGCCAAATGATACAGGCAATATTTTACTGTTGTCTGGGAATATGCTATAGTAATATTTTGGGGAAAATACCAATGGTATGTAAATTTGCTACGGACTGCTTTCACCAAAAGTTGAAAACTGCTAAATAAGGTCTAGAAACTATCTTTGTAAATAAACACACACTATACGAAGAAAGCCACCGCTTTACAGATTAAAATGTATTTTTCAGAAGATATATTCATATGTAGAATGAACAAAACATTAAGATCAGGGTTCATACAAAGCTCAGCTCTTTCTGTAAGAAGCAACTAATCACTTTAAAATACAAAGAGAGAGCAGCACAATCACTGGCCCATGTGACCAGAATAAAGTGGCAAACTTCATATTAATCAGGTGACAGGCACTGTCAAAAACCATCCAGAGTAAAACTTGCTCAGGAAAGCTGCTATTTAAGAACAGTGGGTTTCTCTAAACAATGGCTTTAAAGACAGGTGAGTTTTCAAAGCTGTGGTGTGGCTGGGATCTACAAGGATGGTCTCCTAAAGGAGTTTCCTTGCACAAATAATTTGCTTGTAAAACCAAATCAAACCAAAGAAACAACAATAACAAAAAAAAGCCTTTTCATGAAAGTCAGGACCTGTTGCAGGCAACTGCCTATTCTTCTATCTTCTGTTTAATATGATTGCTAGGTTAAAGGTCGTTCCTTCCCTGCCATCCCCACTTAAGCAACAATGAAGTAGAAATGCCATTCTATTGCTCAACAACTTGCTTCAGAATCCAATTTTAAGCAAGATGTAGTCAGTTTAAACTCAGTTCCTTTTATGCCATTTGAAATAGACCAAGATGCTGATTACTCTATTTTTCTTTTTTAAGGCTATAAGGATGTGTTTAGTGCAGAGACAAACACTAAGAAAGTACACAAAATTAAAGAAAAATCACAGTTATCTTTACCTATCACTTCAAGTTACTTCTGTCTAGAGGTAATGACAGTGAAAAAAGAAGTTCTGGACCTTTTTCATTTGCAAACTTATTTTTACAAATGGCTTCTTTTCACATAAAGGATTTGTGATGGTTAATTTTGTGTGTCAACTTGGCTGGGCCATAGTGCCCAGATATTGAGTATATCATTGTTCTGGAAGTTTCTATGAAGGTGATTTTTGGATGAAATTATTTAAATTGGTGGACTTTGAGTAAAGCAGATTATCCTCCATGATGTGGGCAGGCCTCACCCAATCAGTTGAAGGACTGAGCAGAATGACGACTGAACCCTATAAGGAAGAAATTCCCCAAGCAAATGGCCTTTGGTTCTGTTTCTCTGGAGAACTGTGACTAATACAGGATCATACTAACTGAACTACTTTTCAATAGGACATTTTTTTGCTTAACATATCATTGACATTCTTGTAGGTGGCAGACAGGGCAGACTGCCTCATTACTGATTCTGAACCACTTCCCCAGGTGATAGTTTCAGAATTCTCCTAGTGTCTTCTGAAAATGCTTCTGCTCTTCTGATGCAGGCAACACTTCTTCTTGAGGACCCAGGCCCTGAAGGTGCAGCCACTATCAGATTTGACCACATGGAACAAACATGAGGATGAAGCCAGTCTACTGAGGAGCTGAACAGGAAGAAAGAGAGAGCTGGAGTCTCTGATGGCACAAGTCCTGAACGGCCTATCTGTGAGTTCTAGTTACATGAGCCAAATAAACCTCTGGTTCTGCCATTGTCTGATGGATTTTTTTATTTACAACAAAACACGTTCCTTTTAAAATGGCTATGAGTATTCTATAATAGGGAATACCACAATGTAATCATTCTCCTTATGATGGCCATTTAATTATTCATTCATGATCAACAAATGTTTATTGAGATGATATGCAGAAAACAGCACAGCAAGCCTGACTAGTTACCTTTTGAAAGACCGCTTACGTGGCCCTCAGCTGCTATCTATGAACTTAGATTTTGGAAGGGTTCCCACTGAGAGGTGAAGCCAGCTGGGCTTCTGGGTCAGGTGGGGACTTGGAGAACTTTTCTGTCTAGCTAAAGGATTGTAAATACACCAATCAGCACTCTGTGTCTAGCTGAAGGTTTGTACATGCACCAATCAGTGCTCTGTGTCTAGCTAAAGGTTTGTAAACGCACCAATCAGCACTCTGTAAAACGGACCAATCAGCTCTCTGTAAAATGGACCAATCAGCGCTCTGTAAAATGGACCAATCAGCAGGACGTGGGCAGGGCCAAATAAGGGAATAAAAGCTGGCCACCAGAGCCAGCAGCGGCAACCCCCTCGGGTCCGCTTCCACACTGTGGAAGCTTTGTTCTTTCGCTCTTCACAATAAATCTTGTTGCTGCTCACTCTTTGGGTCCACACTACCTTTGTGAGCTCTAACACTCACTGCGAAGGTCTGTGGCTTCACTCCTGAAGTCAGTGAAACCACGAACCCACAGGAGGAACAAACAACTCCAGACGCGCCACCTTTAAGAACTGTAACACTCACCGCGAGGGTCCATGGCTTCATTCTTGAAGTCAGTGAGACCAAGAACCCACTAGAAGGAATAAATTCTGGAAACATTTTGGCGCCCATGAACGGACAATCACCAAGCAGTGAGTACCATCAGACTCCTTTCGTTTGCTATTCTGCCCTATTTTTCCTTGGAATTCGGGGGCTAAATACCAGCACCTGTTGGCCAGTTAAAAGTGATTAGTGTGGCCGCTGGACTAAAGACACGGATGTCAGGCTTTCTGGGAAAGAGCTCTCTAACCACCTCCAACTCTTCGGAGTTGGGAGCATTGGTTTGCCTGGAACCAGCTACCGCTTTCCCTGTACTTCTGGGCTGAGTCGAGGGTCGACAGAGAGGAAAGCCATTCAGCTCCGGGGTCCCGACAACAAGTTGGTTGACCCTGCGGCCATGAGCAGAACTCTCAAAGTCACGTCGCCCAAGCAAGACTCGCCCATCTATCCTATCTATCCTGACCTTTGCCTCCTGGGTCCTAATGCTTGTCAGACAAACTTCCTCTCACCTCTCTTCTCTGAGGCTAGTCCCGCTTCTAAAACCACTCCCTGTCTCTGGTGCTTTTCTAGTTTCTCCTATGAGAATGATTTCTAGTATATACTACAGGACTCTATTCCCTTCTTTAGGCATCTGGGCTCACTAATCAGAAAGACACAATTTTTGCCCAAAGCCCCATCGGGGTGGGGGACTATCTTATCTGGAATTTTAGGATCCCTCCTCAGGCTAGCAGGCCTAACAAAAGCTATTCCTGAAGCTAGGATATGGGGAGCCTCAGAAATGATATCCTTCCTATTCAAGTGAGGACAAAAGGCATCACTCTTCCAACTCTGGAGATCCCTCCCCTCGCTTAGGGTATGGCCCTCTACTTCATTTTCGGGGCATAACATCTTTATAGGACATGGGTAAAGTCCTACTACTAACAGGAGAATGCTTAGGACTCTAACAGGTTTTCAAGAATGCGCTGTTAAGGGTCACTAAATCGATTTTTCTCGGTCCTCTTTGTGGCCTAGGAGTACAGGCAAGGGTGCAGGTTTTTGAGAACGCATTGGTAAGGGCCACTAAATCCGACCTTCCTTGGTCCTCTTTGTGGTCTAGGAGGAAAACCAGTGTTTCTGCTGCTTTGGCAGTGAGCGCAACTATTCTGATCAGGAGGATCCAGGGACCCTTGTGGGTTCTTGGGCAGGGAGAGAAACAAACAAACCAAAACCGCGGGTGGTTTTGTCTTTCAGATGGGAAACAGGCATCAATAGGCTCACCCTTGAAATGCATCCTAAGCCATTGGGACCAATTTGACCCACAAACCCTGAAAAAGAGGCAGCTCATTTTTTTCTGCACTATGGCCTGGCCCCAATATTCCCTCTGATGGGGAAAAATGGTCACCTGAGGGAAGTATCAATTACAATACTATCCTGAAGCTTGACCTTTTCTGGAAGAGGGAAGGCAAATGGAGTGAAATACCTTATATCCAAACTTTCTTTTCATTGAAGGAGAATCCACAACTATGCAAAGCTTACAATTTACATGCCACAGGAGGACCTCTCAGCTTACCTCCATATCCTAGCCTCCCTATAGCTCCACTTCCTATTAATGATAAGCCTCCTCTAATCTCCCCTGACCAGAAGGAAACAAGCAAAGAAATCTCCAAAGGACCACAACCGCCCATCCCCCCCCCCAGGCTATTGGTTATGTCCCCTTCAAGCTGTAGGGGGAGGGGAATTTGGCCCAACCTGGGTACATGTCCCCTCTTCCCTCTCTGATTTAAAGCAGATCAAGGCAGACCTGTGGAAGCTTTCAGATGATCCTGATAGGTATACAGATGTCCTACAGGGTCTAGGGCAAACCTTCGATCTCACTTGGAGAGATGTTATGTTATTGTTAGATCAAACCCTGGCCTTTAATGAAAAGAATGCAGCTTTAGCTGCAGCCCTAGAGTTTGGAGATACCTGGTATCTTAGTCAAGTAAATGATAGACTGACAGCCGAAGAAAGGGACAAATTCCCTACCCATCAGCAAGCTGCCCCAGTATGGATCCCCACTGGGATCTAGACTCAGATCATGGGGACTGGAGTCATAAACATCTGCTGACCTGTGTTCTAGAAGGACTAAGGAGAATTAGGAAAAAGCCCATGAATTATTCAATGATGCCCACCATAACTCAGGGAAAGGAAGAAAATCCTTCCGCCTTCCTCAAGAGGCCTTAAGAGAACATACTCCCCTGTCACCCAACTCACTCGAGGGTCAACTGATTCTAAAGGGTAAGTTTATTACCCAATCAGCCACAGATATCAGAAGAAAGCTCCAAAAGCAAGCCCTGGGCCCTGAACAAAATCTGGAGGCATTATTAAGCCTGGCAACCTTGGTGTTCTATAATAGGGACCAAGAGGAACAGGCCGAAAAGGAAAAGTGAGATCAGAGAAAGGCCACAGCCTTGGTCATGGCCCTCAGACAAACCTTGGTGGTTCAAAGAGGACAGAAAATGGAGCAGGCCAATCACCTGGTGGGGCTTGTTATCAGTGTGGTTTGCAAGGACACTTTAAAAGACTGTCCAGTGAGAAACAAGCTCCCCCCTCGCCCATGTCCACTATGCCGAGGCAATTACTGGAAGGTGCACTGCCCCAGAGGACAAAGGTTCTCTGGGCCAGAAGCCCCCAACCAGATGATCCAACAACAGGAGTGAGGGTGCCCAGGGCAAGCGCCAGCTCATGTCATCACCCTCACTGAGCCCCGGGTACGCTTAACCATTGAGGGCCAGGAAATTGACTTCCTCCTGGACACTGCGGCCTTCTCAGTGTTAATCTCCTGTCCCAGACAACTGTCCTCAAGGACCGTTATCAACCGAGGAATCCTGGGACAGCCTGTAACCAGGTATTTCTCCCACCTCCTCAGTTGTAACTGGGAGACTTCACTCTTTTCACATGCCTTTGTTATGCCTGGAAGTCCCAGTAACCTTATTAGGGAGGGATATATTAGCCAAAGCTGGAGCTATTATCTACATGAATATGGGGAACAAGTTACCCATTTGTTGTCCCCTGCTTGAGGAGGAAATCAACCCTGAAGTCTGGGCATTAGAAGGAACAAATTCGAGACACACCACCATTCTAACTTATAAAAGTGTACGGAGCCCAAACCATACAAACATGTGGTTTACACTCAATACTACCCATTTTTCTTCTGGGATTCTACAATTTTGGTACATGCTAGCAGAGGGCGATTACAAACTAGTTTTCAATAAAAACTCCAGGCACTGGGTCTCTAATGAGCCTCCTTGGTAGACAACATTTCACATGTGTTGTTACAATTTGCCACTGGGGTAATTAAGTGCATCTTGCATAAGTTCTGTAGGAGAGGACCCTTGGAACCTTCTACCTTGTTTCCTCCAAACTTCCCCCCCATGTACCTTGCACCTGTGCTGATTTTGCTTTGCCCCCTTTTGCTGTAATAAATCATAGCTGTGAAGGCAACTGTATGTCAAATCCCCCTACCAAATCATTAAACCTGGGGATGGTCTAGGGGATCCCTGACACAGATGCATCAGAAGTGGGATTTGCTAGAACGACCCTGACTCACTGATATATGGTGAAAGCTTGTTTGAGAAGAGGAAGGATAAAGGGCAGAATATGATGAATCTCTGGGGCCTGAGTGGTCATGGAGTCATCCACAGTATGAAGCAGTAGCTGAGCTGCTGTTTGTTGAGAGCCACAGAATCTGAAAGTGACAGATCCAGCACCAGGAAAGCTGGCTTGCTGGATGCCCCTGACTGCTTTTAGTCCTGCTGGCTAAAATGAGGGAAAAGGCAGTGTATTGCAGGTGAGGCCTGTAGTTTTTGTTCTCTCTTCTAGATGGGAAGAGAAAGGACCCACAAATTCCCAAGGATGGGCCAAACCAAAAATGTTACAAGTTTCAACTGCTCTCTTTAAAAAGTTAAATCTGTTCTGGAACAAAATTTTAGAGAAACCAGAAAACAAACAAAAAAACTGGGGGAGGTAACAATCCAGCAGTTTTTTTCAGCCTGGCTGCTGCTCTTGCTACAATATCCTCCCCCGCCTCCCTTCCTCCACTGCATTCCAGGATCTTCCCTGGCAGCTGTAACGTTAACAGTGCAAACACTGAATTTACTGCTAGGAGGCTGAGTAAACTGCAGTAGGGAGAAAAAAGAAAAAGAAGAATATTTTTAAAATGGCTTTATATTTTGTGGCTATTGCATCTAGATGTATTGTAAAAATTAAAATAAAATGTTAAACACCTGAAATTTGTAAATACAGAGGAATAATCCTGATCAGGGGAAGCTGCAAAAAAAATGTGTTAGTGGGACACAACTTCCTTGCTTTTTGCTGCCAGTGAGAGGACTGGAATTTGAACTCTTTTGAGTTTTGGAAACAGAGTATCTGTAATTGATGGTTTGCTTCCAGGGTTACCATGTATACCCTCTGGGACTGAACTTCTTTTTTTTTTTTTTTTTTGAGACAGTCTCACTCTGTCACCCAGGCTGGAGTGCTGTGGCATGATCTCGGCTCACTGCAGCCTCGTCTCCCAGGCTCAAGCGATTCTCATGCCACCACACCTGGCTAATTTTTTATATTCTTAGCAGAGATGGGGTTTCGCAATATTGGCCAGGCTGGTCTTGAACTCCTGGCCTCAAGTGATCCACCTGCCTTGGCCTCCCAAAGTGCTGGGATTACAGGCATGAGCCACTGCACCCAGCCTGGGACTGAACTTCTTATACTCTGACTCTCATGAGACTGACTCAGCCCTGGAAAGCTTTTAGGTCAGCTTCCACTTACTAGGCCACAGTTGTGCTGCGGCTGATTAAAAAAAAAAAAAAATTAATACAGAAACTTAAGACTATGTACGTAAACAAATAATAGGTAAAATGTGTTTTAAAAAAGGTAGGCCAGGCGCGGTGGCTCACACCTGTAATCCCAGCACTTCTGGAGGCCGAGGTGGGTGGATCACCTGAGGTCAGGAGTTCGAGACCAGCCTGGCCAACATGGTGAAACCCCATCTCTACTAAAAATATAAAAATTAGCTGGGCATGGTGGTAGGCGCCTGTAATCCCAGCTGCTTGGGAGACTGAGGCAGAAGAACCGCTTGAACCCGGGAGGCGAAGGTTGCAGTGAGCAGAGATCGCGCCATTGCACTCCAGCCTGGGGGACAAGAGCGAGATTTCATCTAAAAAAAAAAAAAAGGTAAAAAGATTAGAAAGGTTAATATAACAACTTAGGAAGAAAGCCTATTGTTTTTCTAAGATAGACCATTATGATAAATGGGAATTGTTTTAACTGGCTAAGTCCAGGCCTCCTAAAAGGCATACCTAAAATCAATACTGCAGGCTGGTCTTACTACTATCTGGGTCTTATTGGTAACTCTGCTATAAAGATGCCTTGGCCAATGACCTAGGGAGTAGATTGTGCAAAGAGTTAAAAAAACAGACATAAACTTCTCTCTTTGAGAAGGCTGGCTTACAAGGTTGGCCCTTGGTTAGCATCCGGAAATTTAGATTTCTGGAGAGTTTCCACCATCCTACAGATGAGAGTGGCTCACCCAAACTGTACAATGTTGAACACCTGCTTTCCTTCTGCAAGTCTGGTACATGCCAGGAAAAGATTGCCAACTTAACCAGCCCCCAGTAAAAACTCTGGGTCTCTAATAAGCTACCTGGGTAGAAAACATTTCACACGTGTTATCTTAACTTGTTGCTGCCAGATTTAAGCACTCCCTGTGTGACTCCTCTGGGAGAGGACCCTTGAAAGCTTACATCTGGTTTCCCCTACACTTCATTCCATGCTTTTCCTTTGCTGATTTTGCCTTCTAGTCTTCCACTATGACAAATTATAGCTGTGAACACAACTCTACACTGAGTCCTTCGAGTCAGCATAGATTTACTAGGAACACTTCCTACCAAATTACTGCACCTGAGGGTGTGGACTTGGGGTTCCCCAACACAACTGGGAATAAGTGTGAAATGTTCAAGAAATAGCAAGAGGACAAGTATGGTGGGAGTCACGTAAAGGGGAGTGGCAGAAGAGTTAGTTAAAGAGACAGGAGGGGCCTGATGTCAGGCCTTGTTAATAGAAAAAGTTTGGATTTTATTTTGAGTAGGACAGGAAGCCAAAGGAGGTTTCTGAACAGGAAGAAGTCTCAGTCTGGCTGCTGTTAGGGAACTGATAGTGGGGGAAAGAACAAAAGGAGGAAGGCCAGATAGGAAGCTCTTACATATAGTAAACACTTTGGTTCAGGAACCACTTCAGAAAGGAGAAACCTACATTTATTTTTAAGAATGAACAGAAATTTGACAGTGGATTTGGGCAAGGGAATGAGGAAGGCATCCTAAACAGTGAGGAGAATCTGTACAAAGGCCCAGGGGCATAAATTGTATGTTGTGTTTGAAGAACAGAAAAGGGTTTTGTATTGCTGAAAAAGGCTGCTTAGGGGAGGGGTACACTGAAGGCTCTGTGAATCATGCTAAGGACTGCATACTTCATCTCCCAGGCAAACAGGGAAGTAATGGAGGCCTGTAAACAGGGGAGTTATGGGGTCAAATTTGAGTTTGAGAAAGATTAATATGGTAGCAACATGATTGAGAAGCTGACAAAGGGCAAAAGTTTCAAAGTAACTGTCACATAACCCAGTTCTAGTGTAGCTGGAACTGTACACAGAGCCATATATATGCAATTTATGTCATACGTTACATATGCATAAGTACTTAAGCATTTTCATGTATTAAGAATAAATTAAAAACAAGTCTAAATCATTACTGAAAAGTGAAAACTGGTACAAATTAATCTAAATGTTTATAAAGTTGTTGATATAACCAGAGAATTATTAGTGATTTATAAAACACTGTATTATTATAAATCCCTAGCAAAATATATACCGAGAATAAGAAGGACCATAAAGGAATCTTGGGCTGCATTCTGTGGTCCCACAGTTAGTGGTAAGGGCCACTGTTATTTTGAAACTATATATGCATATTTATTATGATAAAACAAAATAACATTAATGTCATTAGGTACCAAGATTTTCAGCACCAGTGAAAGGAGATAACACAAAAGAAGCAAAAACTCTGATAAGGTAGAAAGGGCTCGCAGCAGACCTGTAATCTGTTCTTTCTTCTCACTGGCCCAAAACAGAGCGAGCAGATAACTCTCTCTAAGTATCATCAAATCACCTTAGAAATATGGTAAAGTATTTACTATATTTTTCATCCTTACTTTAGCATGTACTCCTACTTATTAAAAAAAAAAAGTTAACTGTAAAATAGCATTAGGTGTGTCCTTCAGGAAGTATAGGCATCGTTATCATAGGAGATGTCAGTTCCATGCCTGTTAATGGCCCTGAAGACCTTCCAGTGGGACAAGATGTGGAGGTGGAAGTGATATTGATGATCCTGACCCTGTGTAGGCGTAGGCTAATGTGTATGTTTGTCTTAGTTTTTAACAAAAACGTTTAAAAAGTAAAAAAAAAAAAAAAAAAAAGAAAAAGAAAAAAGCTTATAGAATAAGGATAATATATAAAGTATTTTTGTATAGCTGTACAATGTGTTTGTATTTTAAGCTAAGTGTTACTACAAAATAGTTGAAAAGCTAAAAAATTTATAAAAGAAAACATAAAAGTTTACCATATGGAAAACTAAAAGTTTACCATATGGAAAACTAAAAAAGTTACCATAAACTAAGGTTAATTTACTATTGAAAAAAATTTTTGAAAATAAATTTAGTGCAGCCTAAGTGTACACTGTTTATAAAAGTTTACAGTGGTGTACAGCAATGTCCCAGGCCTTCACATTCACTCAGCACTAACCCACTCACTCAGACTCACCCACAGCAACTTCCAGTCCTGCAAGTTCCATTCATGGGAAGTGCCCTAGACAAGTGTACCATTTTAAAATCTTTTATACCATATTTTTATGTGCTTTTTCTATGTTTAGATAGGTTTAGGTATACACATAATTACCACTGTGTTACAACTGAGTACGGTATTCAATACAATAACAAGCTGTAGAAGTTTGTAGCCTAGTAGCAATAGGCTATAACATATAGCCGAGGTATAGGCTACACTAGCTAGGTTTGTGTAAGTACACTCTATATTTGCACAACGATAAAATTAACTAGTGATGCATTTCTCAGAATGCATCCCCATTGTTAAGTGACACATGACTGTCCCTCAGTATCACTGGAGGACTGGGTCCAGGACCTGGCCTGGTGGTACCAAAATCCATGAGTGCTCAAGTTGTTTAGATAAAATGACATAGTACTTGCATATAGCCTACGCAATCCTCCTGTTTTACATCATCCCTAGACTACTTCTAATACCTAATACAATGGAAATGCTATGTAAATAGTTATGCTACATTGTTCAGGGAATAATGACAAGAACAAAAAGTGTGGACATGTTCAGTACAGTTGCAACCACCCATTTTTTCCAAATATTTTCAAATATTTGGTTGAATCCATGGATACAGAGGGCTGACATATTATATATAAGAATCCATCAATTTATAATGATGCTTGTGATATTGTGAAAAAAATATTTGATCTTCATCCATTTCCAGAAACATAGCTCTTAAAATCCCTGGAATCTCTTGAGGGATAAGAATGTCTTCTGTATGATAATGAGATAATTGGTGGCTGGAGGCTCCTAGATAGCCTTGGGATAGGATTTAGTTGCCAGGGAAACCAATCATTAGATTAGATTAGAGGGTTGGAATTTACAGTCCCACCCCCCAACCTCAGAAGGGCATAGGAGCTAAAAGTTGAGCCAATAAATCAATGCGCAATGACTTAATCAATTATGCCTGCATAACAAAGCTTCCATAAAAACCCAAAATAGCTGAGTTCTGGGAGTTTCTGGAAAGCTAAGCATGTGGAGATTCCTGGAGGGTGGGTGGCGTGATCAGATCAGAGAGGGCATGGAAGCTCTGCAGTCCTTCTCCCATACCTTGCCCTACACCTCTCTTCCATCTGGCTTTTTGTCTCTAACCTTTGTAATATCCTTTATAATAAATGTCAATTTATATTTACATTTACCCATTTATCATGCTTCCCAGAGTCCTAAGTGCTAGCAAATTAACTGAACCCAAGAGGGGGGTTGTGGGAACCCTGATTTATAGCCAGTCTGTCAGAAGCACAGACAACCTGGGGCTTACGACTGGCATCTCAAGTAGCGGGGACTGCTCTTGTGAGACTGAGCCCTAAACTTGTGAGATCTAATGCTATCTCCAGGTAGTGTCAGAATTGAATTAAATTGGCAGACATCCTGCTGGTCTCTGCTGGAGAATCCTCTGCAGAACTGATTGCTTACTTGGTATGTGGGGAAATACCCACAACATATCTGGTGTCAGAAGTGTTAACTCAGTGAGAAAGAGAAAGAAAAACACACCTTGGTTTGGTTTTTCCTATATCCTTACAATGCTCAAATACAAAGCAAAACAAAACAAATACAAACAAACAAAAACATACTCATTAGTCTCTTTTGGAGATTGCTTGGGTACCAAATTTTCATTTCACAACAGTGCAAAGGAAATAAGAGTTTATCTAGCTTTCTCTGGATGAGACTATATTTCAGGGTAATCAAAGACTTGATGAGAGAAAATTCTTTATAAAAGAATCCCAGGTAACAAATGCAGGAGGAATGGTAGAATTAGAAAGTCACCATTTTGCAACCCCTAATAATTAAAAGATCCAGGCAACAAACATAAATGGTTGCCAAAACCCCTAGGCAAAAGATCAATGAGGAACTTTAGAATGGTGAGATCAGGCTGATACCACCTGACCTCGCTAATTAATCTTAACATCAGTAAAAGTGGAAAAATCAGATACTACATGTCTCTCAATGTAATGCAATAGAAAGTACACACCACCACCTACCTATGAAATACTCTCAATAAAAAGACAGAACCAAATCTACCCATGTCTCTAGAACTAACTCCCAGTTTATAGAATAAACAGCAGATAATGGAACAAGCTCAATGACATTATAAGTTCATGACCAGCTAGACCCAAAACGTGGGAAACTGTATAGCACCAAGGATACTGCATATTTCTTTAGCAAATAAAATGACACTTAAAAACAAAGGAGTGGCTGGGTGCGGTGGCTCACGCCTGTAATCCCAGCACTGTGGGAGGCCAAGGTGGGCAGATCACTTAAGGTCAGGAGTTCGAGACCAGCCTGGCCAACATGGTGAAACCCCAACTCTACTAAAAATACAAGAAAATTAGCCAGGCATGGTGGTATGCGCATGGTATCCCAGCTACTCAGGAGGCTGGGGCAGGAGAATCTCTTGAACCTGGGAGGTGGAGGCTGCAGTAAGCCAAGGTCGTGCCATTGCACTCCAGACTGGGCAACAGTACGAGACTCTGTCTCAAAAAAAAAAAAGAAAAACAACAAGGGAGGGAGAATAGCAACAGATTAAGAGAAACCTAGGTTTTAGCTTGGAAATGAATTCAAACAAATAAATTGTAAATAGACACTTCAAGCAACTAGAAAAATTAAACAGTCTGGGTATTAGGTAAAAAAGGAGTAACGGCTAATTCTGTGATTTTCCTGAAAAGAAAATTCTTACTAGAGAGAGAGAGAGGTAAAAGTACACGCGGAATTTGCCTTAAAATATTCTAGGAAAGAACAAAAAGGCAAATCTGTGTAGGGTAGTAAAGATGAAAAGACCAGCAGAATGTTGACGTCTATTGAAGCTGAGTGAGGGGTGGTAAGGGGCGTCATTTTACCCTCTACTTTTATGCATGTTTAAAAATTTCCCAGGCTTGGTGTAGTGTCTTATGCCTGTAATCCCAGCACTTTGGGATGCCAAAGTGATCACCTGAGTTCAAGGCTGCAGTGAGCTATGATCATGCCACTACACTCCAGCCTGGGTGACAGAGTGAGACCATGTCTCTAAAAATATAAAAACTAAAAATAAAAAAACTAAAAAAAAATATAAAAACTAAAAAAAAATCCCTAATTAAAAAATGAAGAATGAATTAAATTATAATATTTAGTAAAAATTTTAAAATGATAATACACACTTGGGTGAGGTACAGGAAAAGAGGTATTTTCAAAGGAAGTAAACAGAATTACTTTTCTGAAGAACAATCTAACAATGTGTATCAACTGTCTTTTAAACTTTTACATCCAATTCAGCAAATTTACTTTAAAAATTCTAAGGAAATTTTCACAGATAGGCACAAAGATACATCTAAAATGATCTCCCAGCAAAACGTAAACGTTTGGTTTATGGTACCGTATATCTACATATACAATTTTTTATAGCCATTAACTATCAAATTGCAAAAAAGCTAAATGGCATGGAAAAACATTTATGATAAACTGTTAAGTGCAAAACGCAGGCTGCAACACAGAATACACATTTTGACCCAATTTACTTTTCTTAAAACTACTGATACACCTAAAAAAATCCTGAGGGAATATTCTCCATGATGTGAGTAGCTGTTATTTCTAGTTGATGGGATTCAGGTACTTTTAATTTTTTAAAAATAGTTTTCTATTCATGAGAATGGTATATTTGTAGTAAAAAAAAAATTCCATTTTTTTTAAAAGTTCAAATTTGGATCAATTCCTGAGAGTGGTTAGTAATGGAATAATAAACAGATAAGGCAGCGATCATTGAAATAATAAATGACAGAAGGGCAGCAGGACATGGCAGAATGGATACATTAATAATTTTTAAAAGCATTAATATTTAGAAGACTATTGTGAAAAAGGTCAAGTTTTAAATTGAAAAGTAGAGGTTTCAAGATTGTGAAAGTTAGAATAGGATGGAAGCACACACAAGCGTTGGCTGAGTGTAAACACCTAATCAAATTACCTAGGATGATAGACAAGGTTATTGTAGTAATAATCCTACCACAATCCTGAAAATAACCATAGTGGCATGTTAGACAGTTCTTCCTGAGTTTCTGTTTTGTATGCTACCCTGACAGATTTTTTTCTTAAATTTCTCAGTGAGAAATGTATTTACATACTGGAGTCCAAAAAGAAACGTTAGGATATTAATAAAAAAATAAATGCAATCTCATCAATTGAATTCAGCTTATGTAACTTGGGTCAAATCTGTTAAGTGAATAACTTTGGTATATTAAAATCTAGAAATTCTCACCAAACTGCACTCCATATACTATTTGTGGGTAATAATCAGTGAAGTCAGTCTTCTTCAGCCTCTTTATTCATTAGCTTAAAATTTTCAGTTGTCTCCTACATAAACCAAAAAGCAAGGAAAATGTCCAGACTACCTGGTTTCCGTACTTTCTTTGGCTCTTCATAGTCCTTGTTTTCTGGATTCGGAGACTCTAGAAAGCTGATATCTTCTGTGACACTTTCCCCGTCTTGGCTCTTGAGGCTGTCTTCCTCTTCTTGAATAGAGGATTCTAATTCAGATTCTTCTGAATCAAGAAATATTTGACCAGCAACTACTCTGCCTGCAGTAGTATGGTCCTTTACTGACTCATCTGATGTCAAAGTAGTCTGAGAATATAAAGTATTTTTAGTTATCAACAATGCCAAGACTTTCCCCAACCCTATTTGACCGTTATTTTTACTAATCCAGATATCACATCTCCTTCAGCTCCCTGAAGTGCCACACTCACTCATCTCGATAGGCTTTGGCATGTGTCCATCATGTGCCTTCCTTCATCACCTAACTTGTAGCCTTTTTGAATTTCAACTTAGATGTTATTTCCCCCAGAAGCCTTCCTTAATTCCCAAAGTCTGGGTTTGGTTTTCCTCCACATGCCCCCCACCTACCTTATACATCTACTTCCTGCTTTTATCTACATTCCCTCAAATCTAAAGATCAGAGCTCATAACTGACTGCAGGGTTGGGCTTGGTTAGTACTTGGATGGGAGAGCTCAATCAACCAATAAGTGCATTAGCTCACTGGATTTCTTTTTGAAAACTGGAAAGTGGAAACAAATGACACAAGTTAAATCTTCAAACTTAGACACACACACACACACACACACAGAGCACATTCAAGTTGAAATTAAATATTTACTATTCCCTCTTGTAGGTCAGTAATTTTTTCTTCCTCCAGAAAAACTAGAACTAATACTAACACCATCTGTCTTTTTCTGTCCTTTTTAATTCAATTGTTACTCAAAAGTTGCAGATCTCATATCCTTTCTAAGATACATAATTCATGCTTTTAAATCAGGCAGCAAATACTGGCCAATACACATTTTAGTACATACCTTGGAATCTAAGGATTCATCCTGGCTGCCTTCTTCATCTGCAAAGAAATTTTAAGACAGTTTAGTAATCTTTCTTGTTGGGAAATTATAGTTATTATTAAAAGAAAACATTTGAAAAATATAGCAAATAATAATCAAACATTGGATAAATAAACCTAGAATTATTTTAAAGTTAGCTATATTCAGCAATTGTTCAGAAAAGATCAAGTGAAAGGAAAAAAAAATGGGTTGGGGGTTTAGTTTCTCTCTTTCTCCAGGAAAGACATTAGCTTCATCTGTTACAAAGGTAGGAAGACCAACAGCCTCCATCAACAAAACCAGGTATTTCTTCACATTCCATCCAATTCTTGTGGGTCTATTTAGTCTATTTCTGAGAATGAGTTACTAAGTTCATAAAAATAAATCTCTAATTTCATACTCCGGGCTTCCACCTATTCTGTTCCTCTGCTCAGGATCTTGAGTTAGAGTAGCCCATTTTAGTGCTAATTAGTATTTGTATTGTTTACTACTATAGTAAGGATGGAAACTAAGAATTATTATTTGATAGCAGAGTTGCAAAACAAATATATTTAGGATTTGTGTTCTACTCTACTCAGAGATAACCAGATGCAGGTAAAAAGCACCATGGTCCTATCATATATTCACTCAATTGAGAGCTATGTAGTAAGAAATCAATAACTTATATTAAACAATGAAAAACAGCCACCGGTTACACCTTGCTTACACATTCACACAGCCTGCTTTGGTGTTGTCTGATTACATTAATTTTCCTTCTGTTACTTTTTCCATGTTTTCTGACTATTACTTTTCTGGCTGCTTGTTACTCTTCTTCCTGCTCTTACATAAACACATGCAACAACTCAATGTTCAGATGCAAATGCTTGATTTTTGTACTCCTTGCCAGTTTAAAACAGCGAATCTGTCAGATCATCTTTAAGTTTCCCTCTTGCTCTTAAAATTACCTGATTTTATTCAGGAGTGAGTTTCAGTTTTACCTGCTCCATAAGCTGTATGAGAAATTAACCAGTAGACAAAACCCTGTAAGACCATGTGATTTTTTACTAGAAAATGTGCTACTATAGTTGTCATTTATACTTTACTTCATATGGCTATATCCTAAATATCATTTGTAATTTGCAACTCTAAAATATAACAAAAAACCCGTGTTAAGAGTTTGTTATCAAAGTATTGAGTTAAGACTAAGAAGTATAACCAACTCAATTATGCACAAAATACAAGACACTACCTCACAATATTTCTTTTGAATATCTGAGGAAACTAGTCCACTAGTGAGGTTTTGCCATATATGAAAGTGCTGTCAAGTCAAAGAAAATTTAAATTACAGCTACTATTCATATTCACCTACTTTTAGATTACCTTCAAAGTATGTTCTACTTCTGGCAAGTGGAGAGAAGGGTATGCCACATATTAGTCCCACAGCGCCCATAACATTAGGCAATGATGTCAGTTAATTAACAATTGTCCTTCATGCTAACTTCTTCACAAGTATTACCAAAAGCCCAATTTCTAACATGTGGTTCAAATTCCATTCTCAGCAAATGTTTGGATAAATAAAAAAAAAACCATCTCTATAATATATCAAAGTTGTACTGTAAGTATATGTAATTATTCACAAACTTCAACTAGTTAATATATCAAGAACAGACATTAAATGTTTAAATGTATATGAAATATCCCCAAATACTGAATGAAACTTTAGATTAGTCGGAACTCTAAATCACTATCACTAAACTGTTACATTTAGTACCTCACCACAACAGGTTACATAGGTAGCTAACAGATGAATCATATAGACACACCTGTAAGTACACTTAAAGACATGTACATTTCACACAGCACAAGCTGTTAGGCATTAGAGTAGTAAAACGTGTTTTCGAACTCCAAGAAACATGATTTGTAACATCAGGGTTATTTCATGTGAATTGCATCATGCTTCTCTTTCTCTCCCTCTCTCTTCGCAACCTGGACTATATGCTAATATTACTGGTGGATAAGATAATTCTCAGTTACTAAACTGGGAAAGCCTACTCCAGGTGGTAGTCTCAAAGCATAAGCTATTTTCTTTTTCAAACTGATATAAACACTCACACAACACTTTTTAAAGAGTTGTTTATAACCTAGGAACTTCTGATAAGTAGTATTCAGGTAAGGATTAAAGAGACTGAAGTTATGCATAAATAAAAAGCAAATAGTAATGTTCTCATCAGAACACAGATATCAAGCAACAAGAAAAAATGCAAAAGGATTAAGTTATGCATTTCTCGCTCATCAGCATCACATCCAAATGGTTCATATTATTTTATTAATTGTACACCTTCCTTTGAAAAGGACCAGTTTTTATTTTTATTGTATTAGCTAACAAAACTGCAAAGTACCAGAGATATGCTTTCAGGGAAAAGTGACCACTACAAAATCATTTTTCCATTCATCATGTAAATTAAACAGACTGATAACCTTTAAAGACAGAAAGTCTAAAGAGTTTGGTGAAAACAGACCAGATATCCTGTTCTCTGCTTTAGCTCTAAATTGGTACAGATCCTAAGATACTCTCGATTCTAAATTTCTTCAATTCTGAGACCTGGAGAGCTAGGTCTGGAACCTGGCTTCATCACATGTTAATTCTGACACACATGGTTCAATAACAAAAGCTTGCTCAGCCTCTGTTTCTCAATCTGTCAAAAGGGGTAACACCTCTGTCCCACTGACTCACAATAATATTTTAAGGAACAACCAAAACAGTGAAATTAAACATCCTCTGCTACCTCAAAACTACTCTCTGAATTTATAATTATTACCTGAAATACCTGGCAGTGGACCTAACTAAAATGACTAACACTGCTTGGCACAAAGAAAAAAAAAAGGTTAAGCCATTTGCCTCTTCCTGCCAAAAATAAGAAAACATGCATTTGTGAGAAAAATTGTAACTTTTTCACTATTATCCTGAGAAAATGAAGAAATATCTTTTTAGTGTCCTCCTTTAAATTTACTAATAGAAAAGAGAAAATGTTTCCAATATTAGCCATGTGTTAATGACCAGGATATGTTCTGAAAAGTGTTATCACTGAGCGATTTCCTTTTTGTATACTTAAATAAACCTAAATGGGATGGCCTTCTACATACCTGGGCTATATAGTGTAGCCTGTTGTTCCTAAGCTACAAATCTGTACAGCGCGTGACTATACAGACTGCTGTAGGCAACTGCACCATAACAGTAAGTATTTGTGTACATAAACATAGCTAAACATAGAAAAGCTACAGTAAAAATATGGTGTAAAAGACTAAAAAACATATACGTGTCTAAGGCACTTACCATAAATGGAACTTGCAGGATTAAGAGTTGCTGTGGGTGAGTGAGTGAGTAAATGTGAAGCCTAGGATGTTACTGTACACTACTGTAAACACTGTACACTTAAACTACACTAAATTTATTTTTTTAAAAGTGTGCTACCATGTTACAATGGCTACAATGTCACTAGGTGACAGGAATTTTTCAGCTCCATTGTATTCTTACAGGGCCACCATCTTACATGGGGTTCATTGTTGACCAAAATGTCATTATGTAGCATGTGACTATATCATATTTTTACATGCTTCTAAAACATGATACTAGCTAACAGCTACCAACAGCGATAGATCAAGATTCTCTTTGTTGGCTGACCATACTCCACCTGGATAGATGCGATCTGCCCTGGGTAACCACTAATGTTCAAACACAAAATTATCACCAAAAACTTGATTTTTATACTGGAGTAAAACTTTAAACTTTGAGGCCGAAATCCTGTGAATGAAAATCACAATCGAAAATCCATAGCTTAATTTATACAACTTTATTTTACACAGGGTTTTTTTTTTTTTTTTTTGAGACAGAGTCTTGCTCTATTGTCCAGGCTGGAGTGCAGTGGCATAATCACAGCTCAGTGCAGCCTCAACCTCCTGGGGCTCACTCCATCCTGCCACCTCAGCCTCCCGAGTAGCTGGAACTACACGTGTGTGCCACCACACCTGGAGTTACGTAGAGATGGGGTTTCGCCATATTGCCCAGGTTGGTCTTCAACTCCTGGGCTCAAGTGATCCTTCCACTTCAGCCTCCCAAAGTGCTGGGATTACAGGCATGAGCCTGGCCCGCACAGGTGTTTTATGATATATGAACTTCATGTGAGCACAGTACTGCCTTTATTACCTTTTAGCATGCACATCTACCTTGTTTTAGTTCTGGCTAAGGCTTTTGCCTTTACCATTGAAATGTTCTGGCACAGCTTTAACTATGATGGAAATCAGAGCAGACATTTCTTGAATACCTACATCAATACAACCCAAGGATTTAATATATCAGTGTTAAGCCTTTTATTATAGCATCCTGAAAGCCCCAACTGTTGATCTTCAAATATCTTTTCCACTGGCATGGAGCTCTAAGTATATGAAATGTAGTCAAAGACAGACAGAAAAATTTCTATGCTTTAATTTTCTTTAAACTCTGCCAATTAAATTCAGAGGGATACACACCCTGCTCTTTCATTACTGTAATTCTCTTTAGTGTGAAGAATCCCTCATGGAGATTGTTAAATCTATGCATACCTGAGCTGTTCCAGACCTAAAACCAAATGTTTAACAAACCCATAAGAGGAATTCTAATGCAAGAGGTCCATGGTCCAGCAGGTACTCCACTCATTAAGCTCAACAGCTTCATTTCATGCTTTTTGATCAGATATTAAATACCTGCTAAAAGTGCTTCAAGAGTTATGTATAGTCTAAAGATCTGGTCATTAACTCAAACCATCACTACTACTGGAGGGAGGGGAGTGGACCTGAAAGAATGATGTTGGCAGTAAAGTAATTAGCATAGGGTTGGTGCTTTTGAAATGGTATCTCAGACCACATCATGGACAGAATTTAGGTTTAGGCCTCTTGTTTTAGAAGCAGAATGACGTTATGGCATTGATTTACAACTAGGACAGGTAATTTGGGGATTCAGATAACCATCTGGGAAATTTTCTGTTAAAAAAAAAGCTGACATTTATTTAAAAAAAAAAAAAGTTGACATTTATACTCTGTGTTGTCCCCCCAAAACGTCAAGCCACAGAACAGCTGTCCTGTTAACTGAAACAGATTAAAATTCCAAAGTTTTACTGTACTAATTTTTCTTTATCAACACTTAGAAAGACGAAGTTTTCATGAACACTCTCAAAATGGAAATTTTCAAATGTAGGCAGATTAAAACATTAAAAAAAGGGGGAAAAAATCAGAACCAGAATAAAAATTAGCTAAATGAAAATCAATTCAAAAGCACACAAATTTCTGTATCTATATAAAACGCATCTTATAAGAACCAAGATTTTCCCAAACATCATAAAATGACTGTAAACAAACATGGGTCAACTCAGAAACACTGTGACAGGTCACCGCTTTCTCAGGAAGGTTTCAAAAAAGTAGAAAGTGGCTACGATGAGATCAAAAGTCTTCGTTTTTAAACAGACAAACAGACCAGGGACCATCTCAGGTGTTAAGCAAACTCACCAAACTACTGTCAACATCCTGGTCTGGATGGATCCTCCTCTGCCCCAAAGTGACAGCTCCAGGTTTGTCAATTATTTAACTTACAATTCCCAAGCCCAGAGTTCCAGACCAGACCCTTCCTCTAACCCAGGATTGAGGAAGCTCCACTCTGGCTCCTGTATCAGGATTCATTCCTTTGGAGTCAATTCCGCGTTCGTGAGAAAGAGTCGCGTAAAGTTTGTTACGTGGGAGAGAGGTGTGGGCAGGGTGACCGCCCCTTCTTTTTCCACCCCACTCCACCTTCCTAAATAACCCCTTTGGCGCAGGCCAAGCAAAGCCAAAAAGCGAGTGACAGGCCAGTGCGAGGTGTGCCCAGGGAGAACGGGGTCCCGAGCCTGGAGACCCCACGGCCCCGCCGGCGGTAGAGGCTGGGGGGCGGCGGCTCTGGGCCTTCAGCCCGAGGGGGCGGATACTGACCCGAGGACGCCGAGGCCAAGCTCAGCAGCACCGCACAGAGCAGCAGCGTCAGCCCTATCCGGACCCGCATCCTCCTCTTGGGGCCGGTGCCAACCCCTAGAGCTGTCGCCTTCGCCTCTGCCACCACGGAGTCAGCCGCGGCCACCACCGCCGCCTCGCCGCGGCTCTTCCTGCTCTAGTCTCCTTCCTCCGCCCCTTCCCAGGCTTCCCTGAACCACCGCACAGCCAATCCCCGCCCGCCGTCGCGGGCTTCTGGTCCAATCACCATGGTCTCCCCGCCCGCCCCATTGCTCCGCCCCGGGGTCATTCATTGGCCAATCATTGTACGAAGCTCCCACACCAGCTTTCCCGATTGGACCACGACTCACGGACATGGCCCCAGCTAATTGGTAGCCCCTGGGTTCAACCGGAATCAGGGCGTGAGTCAAAGACTGGGAGAAAAGAGGCTCATCCAAGACTACAATTCCCAGAATGCGCTTCATGGGATTAACTCGGGGAGTGCTCTTGGGAAACGTAGTCCATCGTGGGGCGAGCTTTGCAAGTGCGGGTGACTGTTGAAGTTAGAATTTAACTAACACCTGGGCTAAATATTAACTCAAGGCTATGGATTCACAAGCTTTTTTAAATTGACCCAAAATAAATATTAAGGAATGATTTTAAGAACTTGTAATGTGTTTAGCATCTTTTCCTGTTTCATTTAAAAAATTTAAATTGGGCATAGTGATAAGAGCACTGAGAAAAATGCCACAGCTAGTTGAATTTGAGGTGTTTTTTAAAACTTAGATAAAACAGTACCGTGAAGTACGGAAACCAGGGTGCAACTCACTACCTGTCCTCCTTTCTCCGACAAAACAAAAGGAAATAAATCCACTCAGTACAGATTATCTCAATACAGTATTTATTTTCACTAGGTTCACCAGTCAATAATCATCTAGAAAATGTGCCAACAGCCTTTGAAAAATTATTTTAAACACTTGTCCTCATCCTTCTCCTCTTGTGAGTTGCATTGTTCTCTTCTTTCCTAACTAAAGTCAGGAGACCAGGTTCATGTGTGTGGAGGTAGAGGTGATAGTGATTGCATCACAGGCACAGAAATACTCTATGTAATAAGCACCAAATCCAGGCATGTTCCAACTGAGTAGCAGAGAAGTGGCTTGGTGTGCCCGCTCCTTCTTTCCTCAAACCGTGTCATTCTGCTTTCCCTATCATCCACCCACAGTCAGCTCTAAGGCCTAGCACTTAGTCCAGCCAAGTGAAGGGCTTTGGAAAAGTCTCTGCTGGCCACGTGTCTTAGCACTTCTGGGCATTTGTCTTCCTTCTTTTTTTTTTTTTTTTTTTTTGAGAAAGAGCCTTTTATTTTCAGGAAGATGGTAAAAAACCAACCACTGTTTCTCATTCACATCGGAGGAGATGAAGGAAAGAATTATCTCCTCCACAAACTTGTCTTTTCTACTACAACCTACTTGGCCCTCATCACCATTTCTGTCACTAACAATGTTCCCTCTGAGTTCCTCTGATTATAAATCATAGAGTAAAATCTGGTATATTTTCCTTCCTTTTTCATCTTATTGATAATCAAGTTCTATCAACTTAAACTATGTAACTTTTAAATTGTTTTATTTTATTAGGTACCTCTGTTCTCTTCCTCACTGAAAACTCCCCTAATGGCTTTCATTTTCTCTCACCTGGATGATGCACCCGAGTTCTAGCCATATTCATTGACATCACTCTCCCTTTAGCCTGAATCACATATCATGGCCATATTAATTTTCCTTAAACACTGCTTTCATATGCCTATTGAAAATTTTCAATGGCTACACTTTTCACAGAATAAAAAAAATTAGAACTTATTCTACTCACAAAATAGGAACTGTGCTGACAGTTCTACTCTGTTGGGGAAGTACCAGGGAAGAAACTTCTGCCTTCTACAGAAGAGCCAGTGATTATCTGTTTGATTAAAACTGGGGAAAGTTTGCTGCTTAGTTAAGGCCCAACTTCTTTTTTCAGTTTTGTCTTTACTGAGTACGTCTTATATTTAAGGGTTGTCCTGGGTGCAGCATGGACCAAATAGCCACTTCCCTTTTACTTTCCAGATTTCACATTAACACAATCATGTCTTCCTAAGGGTTCCCCTACCCTTTCTCCAACTGCCCTTGCTTCTTTCTCTTAGCCATAACTCTGGCATCCTTCCCAGTTTCATTCACATTTCATCTTGGATCACACTTCTCCAACCAGATCTGTCCTCATTAATCTTCATTTCTCTAAGAATCTATTGAACACTCACAATCTTGCCTTATAAACAGATTGTAAACATGCAGAGGCTGGAGATGATCATGTGATTCTGTGTATGGGTATATAGTGCTGGACTTGCCACCACTAGCACTAGTTAATTATTTATTGGTTGATAGATACGTCTTGCCTGTCTGTTGTGAGATTCAAAAGGGAGACACAGGATAAAAGCACTTTCTACATTGTAGGATGTTTTACATATAGTATTGTTTCTTATTGATTGCTTGGTTGAGGCGAAGGAGGGAAATTAGTTTTATACCCTTAATGTGAAAAGGGCTTAGAGCTGCTAGAGCTTTTGCCTTTAGCCAGCAATGAGTAAGTGACGTGCTCTGAGAATTCTCATAGGACCTGACTTCCTGGGGAAGTTCCAAGTCTCCAAAGTGGTTCAGAATATGCTGTGGGAAAGTCAGATTTATTTTATCAGCCTGCTATATTGCATGAGATGAATTAGAAAAAAGGTTGTGAATTCTCCATGGCCTATCCAATCTGTGCACACACTCCTCAAGGTTCCCTGCCAGCATTCTCAGTTAAGGTTATGTACTTGTACAAAATGTTAATATTATTTATTAATTCTCAGACTGCTTCAATATTTGCTCAGCTGTCTTTATTCCGTCTGTCCATATCAGCATTCTGGGTCATTGTCAGAGATTTCCAAGTTGCAGAAAACCTGTTTGCTCTGCATTGCAACACAGCAATGAGAGGTAGGTAATAAACACATTTTAATGCAGATGACACTGATGTAACCTCATTCCATTGAAATGAATCAAGCAATCAACAAATGCTGAGAACCTGAACGTGTTGAGGACATAAACCCAGCTTGCTTCTCACTTAAGGATGGTGAGACAACCTCCAGAGACTTTTCCTGAGAATGGGGCAATTGTCACCAACTCTAGTGGGATATATCCTTTCCTGTGCTTTTCTTTGCGTTCCGTTTGAATTGGTAATAGGCAAGACTGTCAGCATTTGTATTAAGGTATTTTCCAAGGCAGGATTAGGGAGAAGCAAGAAGCAGAATATTTTTCCCTTCAGGGCTTAGAAAAGAATGTACTTTCTTTCCTATAGATGAGGTAAATTAAGGTTTTCATACATAAATGAAAATATAAACTCTTGCATTATATAGTGAGATAGAACCTGGCATCTTCTTATTTATATTCTGAGCTCTTGGAGTAAATGAACAATGGACTTATACCTCATCTTATCCCTCCTAACTTCAGGACCAGCATATGGCAGGTGATCAAAGTGATCAAATTAATAAGTTTTGGGTGTTCATGCCAGTTTCCATGATTATAATTAAGAGCATTAAGTTTGGATTGTAGATCATAGATTGTGGAGGAGTATATTTGATCTACCTAATCTTTGAAGCTGATAGAAGATGAAAGGGGGAAGAGGGCCTCAGGCTGTTTACCAAGTTTCATCATGAAGTGACATTTGCTTTGGACATGTGTGTTCTCTGAGCAGTGTTGACTCATACCAGATAAAGGAAAGGCCAGGATATGTTTTTACCCTACTGGACAGGCATCTTTGGGTCCAATATTTTCATAAATTTGTTAACTGCTAGTTCCAGGGAGAGACTGGATTATAACTAAATTTAAATAAAAACTCGATGAAGTGAACTTTATAAGGTAGAGATAAACAGCTTAGAGCTCCCATTAAATTCAGTTAACCCTTGAGTAGATAGCAATGTATTTAATTAGTGAATGTTGCATTAGGAACATTATTTTCACAGGACCTTCCTTCCTTCCACAAATATACAGGAACATTCCTGTAGTTGAGCACATTGGCTTTATTACTCATTGCAGTATGGAAAAAAAACACACCATAAGGTATCTCTGTAGGAGGGTATTAGAAAGAACCTATTATAGAATTTGGGCTTTGATTGGGTGATTTGTTAGAGACTAAGGAAGTTGGGTTTGCTCTAGATTGGATGCTGTTAGAAGTGCCCCTGCCTTCTATCAGGGGAACCAGCCCCCAGTATTTCAATGTAGGTTCTTTTTTATTTTCCCTAAGTGTCAGCTGGTCTGAGAAAGAGAAAGAGTACAAAGAGAGGACTTTTACAGCTGGGCCTCTGGGGGGTGACATCACATATTGGTAGGACCATGATGATGACCCTGAGCTGCAAAACCAGCAAGTTTTTATTAGGGATTTTAAAAGGGTAGGGGTGTACGAACAGGGAGTAAGTCACAAGGATCACATGCTTCAAAGGGCAATAAAGATCACAAGGCGAAGGCAAAATTAGAATTACTGATGAGGGTCTATGTCCCACTGTGCATGTATTGTCTTGATAAACATCTTGAGATGAAACAGGGTTCCAGAGCAGAGAACTGGTCTGACTAGAATTTACCAGGCTGGAATTTCCCAATCCTAGTAAGCCTGAGGGTACTGCAGGAGACCAGGGTGTATTTCAGTCCTTATCTCAACCACATAAGACAGACACTCCCAGAGCGGCCGTTTATAGACCTCCTCCCAGGAATGCATTCTTTCCCCAGGGTATCAATTATTAATATTCCTTGCTGGGAAAAGAATTCAGCAATATCTCTCCTACTCACATGTCCGTTTATAGGCTCTCTGCAAGAAGAAAAATATTCTCTATTCTGCCCCACCCCGCAGGCAGTCAGACCTTATGGTTATCTTCCCTTGTTCCCTGAAAATCACTGTTATTCTGTTCTTTTTCAGGGTGCACTGATTTCATATTGTTCAAACACACATGTTTTACAATCAATTTGTGCAATAATGGTCCTGAGGTGACGTACATTCTCAGCTTACGAAGATAACATGATTAAGAGATTAAAGTAAAGACAGACATAAGAAATTTTAAGAGTATTGTTAGGGAAGTGATAAATGTCCATGAAATCTTCACAATTTATATTCAGAGATTGCAGTAAAGACAGGCATAAGAAATTATAAAAGTATTAATTTTGGGAACTGATAAATGTCGATGAAATTTTCACAATGTATGTTCTTCTGCCTCAGCTCCAGCTGGTCCCTCTGTTCAGGGTCCCTGACTTCCCGCAACACCATGATTTGATAGAAATAAATCAATAATTAGCAAGGCATGGTGGTGCACGCCTGTAGTCCCAGCTACTCAGGAGGCTGAGGCATGAGAATCACTTGAACCTGGGAAGCAGAGGTTGCAAGATGGCACCACTACAGTCCAGGCTGGGTGACAGAGTGAGACTCTGTCACAAAACAACAACAACAACAAAACAGAAAAACAAATAAATCTTAAGGAGAGTAGACAAGAATAAGGATAAAGCTGTAAGTAGACAAGAAGTAGCAGTCACTCGTTTTGGCCAAGACAGGAGGTGTTTGGTGTTTTGTGGGTGGCACAGGGACCTTGTTTGGGTCTGTGCTTAAAGTTATAAAATGACTTTGCCTTGTCTCATTGTATCCTTGTCTCAAGTAACCTGTCTAGGGTTAGTTTTCTGTGGGATTGCTTATGTCTAATCAGAAAATAATATGCCCTAGTTCTGAGTGCCAGGTCAACTCTGCTTGTCAGAGACTGCCCTTTATCTTCTTTCTCAGCACGTGCTGTGTGACACACCTGGTTCTTGATGAGGGCTCGAGCAATGAATAAAAAACAAAAAACCATGGAGTTCACCTTCTAAATAGAGAGAAAAACAGACAAAAATAAATAAGTAAATTATAAAATTAGGAGGTGATAAATGCTATGGAGAAAAAGATAAAGCAGGGAAGAAGAATAAGAATCTTGGAGCAGGGGCATTAAAATTTAAAATGAGGAGGTCAGGGTAGGCTTCCCTGTAAAGTTTACATTTGAGCAAAGACTTAAGAAGATGACAGAACCAGCCATGAAGATATGGGAGAGAAGAGCTGTCCAGGAATAGGGAGCACGCTGTGTAAAGTTTCCAAGGCAAGAGCATGTCTGTTGTTTTCTAAAAACACCAAGGGGTTCTATGGTTGCAGAAGAAGGTAGGAGGGGTGGAGGAGGTAGGAGGCTGTGAGGTCTGAGCAGTGATTGAAGCCAGATGGTCTGAGGATTTTAGGCTGATATAAAGGGGCAGGTGAAATGCTATTTTTGATGACTTTGAAACAGGCTATCTCCAGGTGTGACCTGTGTAATGGCCTGGAGATCCTCTCCTGCATGGGAATGACCAAATTAATTACACAAACTTTTAAATTCATTGTTTGAATATAATGCTGAAATAACCAATTAAAACCATTGTACTTGAAGGTTTATTCAGAGGAAGTTCATATGCCGGTTAGAAATGGAGAGAGATGGGTGTGGCTGGCAAGATGGCTGAATAGGAACAGCTCTGGTCTGTAGCTCCCAGCGAGATCAACGCAGAAGATGGGTGATTTCTGCATTTCCAACTGAGGTACCTGGCTCATCTCACTGGGACTGGTTAGAGAGTGGATGCAGCCTAGGGAGGGTGAGCCAAAGCAGACTGGGGTGTCGCCTCACCTGGGAAGCACAAGGGGTTGGGGAACTCCCTCCCCTAACCAAGGGAAGCCACTAGGGACTGTGCTGTGAGGAACAGTGCACTCTGGCCCAGATACTATGCTTTTCCCACAGTCTTTGCAACCTGCAGAACAGGAGATTCCTTCGGGTGCCTACACCACCAGGGCCCTGGAGTTCAAGCACAAAACTGGGTGGCCGTTTGGGCAGACACCGAACTAGCTGCTTACTCTCCTTAAGATTTACTTCTGTTTTTCTGTTTTGTTGTTGTTGTTGTTTCATGACAGAGTCACTCTGTCACCCAGGCTGGAGTGCAGTGGTGCCATCTCAGCTCACGGAAACCTCTGCTTCCCAGATTTAAGCAATTCTCATGCCTCAGCCTGCAGGAGTTTTTTTCATACCCCAGTGGCTCCTGGAACACCAAAGAGACAGAACCGTTCACATCCCTGGAGAGGGGGCTGAATCCAGGGAACCAAGTGGTCTAGCTCAGTGGATCCCACCCCCATGGCACCCAGCAAGCTAAGATCCACTGGCTTTAAATTCTTGCTGCCAGCACAGCAGTCTGAAGTTGACCTGGGATGCTTGAGCTTGGTAGGGGGAGGGGCATCTGCCATTACTGACACTTGAGTAGGCAGTTTTCCCTTCACAGTGTAAACAAAGCCACAGGGAAGTTTGAACTGGATGGAGCCCACTGCAACTCAGCAAAGCTGCTGTGGCCAAACTGCCTCTCTAGA
Source organism: Pongo pygmaeus (assembly GCF_028885625.2). Classification (NCBI taxonomy): domain Eukaryota; kingdom Metazoa; phylum Chordata; class Mammalia; order Primates; family Hominidae; genus Pongo; species Pongo pygmaeus. The sequence continues at coordinate 80,485,920 of NC_072388.2, forward strand.
TTCCTACTCTCCAGGCAGGGCATCTCTGAAGGGAAGGCAGCAGCCCCAGTCAGTGGCTTATAGATAAAACTCTCATCTCCCTGGGACAGAGCACCTGGGGGAAGGGGCGGCTGTGGGCACAGCTTCAGCAGACTTAAGTGTTCCTGCCTGCTGGCTCTGAAGAGAACAGTGGATCTCCCAGCACAGTGGTCGAGCTCTGCTAAGGGACAGACTGCCTCCTCAAGTGGGTCCCTGACTCCCTTGCCTCCTGACTAGGAGACACCTCATACAGGAGAGCTCCTGCTGGCATCTGGCCAGTGCTCCTCTGGGACAAAGCTTCCAGAGGAAGGAACAGGCAGCAATCTTTGCTGTTCTGCAGCCTCCACTGGTGATACCCAGGAAAACAGGGTCCGGAGTGGACCTCCAGCAAACTCCAGCAGAACTGCAGTAGAGGGGTCTGACTGTTAGAAGGAAAACTAACAAACAGAAAGGAATAGCATCAACATCAACAAAAAGGACGTCCACTCAGAGACCCCATCTGAAGGTCACCAACATCAAAGACCAAAGGTAGATAAATCCATGAAGATGAAGAAAAACCAGCACAAAAAGGCTGAAAATTCCAAAAACCAGAATGCCTCTTCTCCCCCAAAGGATCACAACTCCTCACCAGCAAGGGAACAAAACTGGATGGAGAATGAGTTTGACGAATTGACAGGTAGGCTTCAGAAGGTGGGTAATAACAAACTCCTCTGAGCTAAAGGAGCATGTTCTAACCCAATGCAAGGAAGCTAAGAACCTTGAAAAAAGGTTAGAGGAATTGCTAACTAGAATGACCAGTTTAGAGAAAAACATAAATGACCTGATGGAACTGAAAAACACAGCATGAGAATTTCGTGAAGCATGCACAAGTATCAATAGTCAAATCGATCAAGTGGAAGAAAGGATATCAGAGATTGAAGATCAACTTAATGAAATAAAGTGTGAAGACAAGATTAGAGAAAAAAGAATGAAAAGGAATGAATGAAACCACCAAGAAATATGGGACTATGTGATGGGAAGAATGGAACCAAGTTGGAAAACACTCTTCATGATATTATCCAGGAGAACTTCCCCAACCTAGCAAGAAAGGCCAACATTCAAATTCAGGAAATACAGAAAAGACTACAAAGTACTCCTTCAGAAGAGCAACCCCAAGACATATAATTTTCAGTTTCACCAAGGTTGAAATGAAGGAAAAAAATGTTAAGGGCAGCCAGAGAAAAAGGTCGGGTTACCCACATAGGGAAGCCCATCAGACTAACAGTGGATCTCTCTGCAGAAACCCTGCAAGCTGTAAGAGAGCAGGGGCCAATATTCAACATTTTTAATGAAAAAAATTTTCAACCCAGAATTTCATATCCAGCCAAATTGAGTTTCATAAGTGAAGGAGAAATAAAATCCTTTACAGACAAGCAAATGCTGAGAGATTTTGTCACCACCAGGCCTGCCTTACAAGAGTTCCTGAAGGAAGCCTAAATGTGGAAAGGAAAAACCAGTGCTAGCCACTGCGATAGCATAGCAAATTGTAAAGGCTGTTGACACTATGAAGAAACTGCATCAACTAACAGGCAAAATAACCAGCTAGCCTCATAATGACAGGATCAAATTCAAACATAACAATATTAGCATTAAATGTAAATGGGCTAAATGCCTCAATTAAAAGACACAGATTGGCAAACTGGATAAAGGGTAAAGAACCGTCCGTGTGCTGTTTTCAGGAGACCCATCTCACATTTAAAGACACACATAGGCTCAAAATAAAGGGATGGAGGAAGATCTACTAAGCAAATGGAAAAAAAAAAAACAAATGGGTGCAATCCTAGTCTCTGATAAAACAGACTTTAAACCAACAAAGATCAAAACAGACAAAGAAGGCCATTACATAGTGGTAAACAGATGAATTCAGCAAGAAGAGCTAACTATCCTAAATATATATGCACCCAATGCAGGAGCACCCAGATTCATAAAGCAAGCCCTTAGAGACCTACAAAGAGACTTAGACTCCCACACAATAATAATGGGAGACTTTAACACCCCACTGTCAATATTAGACAGATCAACGAGACAGAAAGTTAACAAGGATATCCAGGAATTGAACTCAGCTCTGCACCAAGCAGACCTAATAGACATCTACAGAACTCTCCAACCCAGATCAACAGAATATACATTCTTCTCAACACCACATCACACTTATTCCAAAATTAACCACATAGTTGGAAGTAAAGCACTCCTCAGTAAATGTAAAAGAACAGAAATTATAACAAACTGTCTCTCAGACCACAGTGCAATCAAACTAGAACTCAGGATTAAGAAACTCACTCAAAACCACTCAACTGCATGGAAACTGAACAATCTGTTCCTGAAGTGAATACTGGGTATGTAACGAAATGAAGGCAGAAATAAAGATGTTCGTTGAAACCAATGAGAACAAGGAGACAACATACCAGAATCTCTGGGACACATTTAAAGCTGTGTGTAGAAGGAAATTTATAGCACTAAATGCCCACAAGAGAAAGCATGAAAAATCTAAAATTGACACCCTAACATCACAATTAAAAGAACTAGAAAAGCAAGAGCAAACACATTTAAAAGCTAGTAGAAGGCAAGAAATAACTAAGATCAGAGCAGAACTGAAGGAGATAGAGACACAAAAAAAGCCTTCAAAAAATCAATGAATCCAGGAGCTGGTTTTTTGAAAAGATCAACAAAATTGATAGACCGCTAGCAAGACTAATAAAGAAGAAAAGAGAGAAGAATCAAATAGACGCAATAAAAAATGATAAAGGTATGTCACTGCCAATCTCACAGAAATACAAACTACCATCAGAGAATACTATAAACACCTCTATGCAAATAAACTAGAAAATCTAGAAGAAATGGATAAATTCCTGGACACATACACCCTCCCAAGACTAAAACAGGAAGAAGTTGAATCCCTGAATAGACCAATAACAGGTTCTGAAATTGAGGCAATAATTAATAGCTTACCAACCAAAAAAAGTCCAGGACCAGACAGATTCATAACCGAATTCTATCAGAGGTACAAAGAGGAGCTGGTACCATTCCTTCTGAAACTATTCCAATCAATAGAAAAACAGGGAATCCTCCCTAATTCATTTTATGAGGCCAACACATCCTGATACCAAAGCCTGGCAGAGACACAACAAAAAAAGAGAATTTTAGGCCAATATCCCTGATGAACATTGATGCAAAAATCCTCAATAAAATACTGGCAAACTGAATCCAGCAGCACATCAAAAAGCTTATCCACCAAGATCAAGTTGGCTTCATCCCTGGGATGCAAGGCTGGTTCAACATATGCAAATCAATAAACGTAATCCATCTTACAAACAGAACCAAAGACAAAAACCACACAATTATCTCAATAGATGCAGAAAAGACCTTTGACAAAATTCAACAGCCCTTCATGCTAAAAACTCTCAATAAAGCAGGTATTGATGGGACGTATCTCAAAATAATAAGAGCTATTTATGACAAACCCACAGACAATATCATACTGAATGGGCAAAAGCTGGAAGCATTCCTTTTGAAAACTGGCACAAGACAGGGATGCCCTCTCTCACCACTCCTATTCAGCATAGTGTTGGAAGTTCTGTCCAGGGCAATCAGGCAGGAGAAAGAAATAAAGTGTATTCAATTAGGAAAAGAGGAAGTCAAATTGTCCCTGTTTGCAGATGACATGATTGTATATTTAGAAAACCCCATTGCCTCAGCCCAAAATCTCCTTAAGCTGGTAAGCAACTTCAGCAAAGTCTCAGCATACAAAATCAATGTGCAGAAATCACAAGCATTCCTATACACCGATAACAGACAAACAGAGAGCCAAATCATGAGTGAACGCCCATTCACAATTGCTTCAAAGAGAATAAAAATACCTAGGAATCCAACTTACAAGGGATGTGAAGGACCTCTTCAAGGAGAACTACAAACCACTGCTCAATGAAATAAAAGAGGACACAAACAAATGGAAGAACATTCCATGCTCATGGATAGGAAGAATCAATATGGTGAAAATGGCCATACTGCCCTAGGTAATTTATAGATTCAATGCCATCCCCATCAAGCTACCAATGACTTTCTTCACAGAATTGGAAAACCTACTTTAAAGTTCATATGGAACCAAAAAAGAGCCCACAAGACAATCCTAAGCCAAAAGAACAAAGCTGGAGGCATCACGCTACCTGACTTCTAACTATACTACAAGCCTACAATAACCAAAACAGCATGGTACTGGTACCAAAACAGAGACACAAACCAATGGAACAGAATAGAGCCCTCAGATATAATACCACACATCTACAACCATCTGATCTTTGACAAAACAAAAAGAACCTGACAAAAACAAGAAATGGGGAAAGGATTCCCTATTTAATAGATGGTGCTGGGAAAACTGGCTAGCCATGTGTAGAAAGCTGAAACTGGATCCCTTCCTTACACCTTATACAAAAATTAATTCCAGATGGATTAAAGACTTAAATGGTAGACCTAAAACCATTAAAACCCTAGAAGAAAACCTAGGCAATACCATACAGGACATAGGCATGGGCAAGGATTTCATGACTAAAACACCAAAAGCAATGGCAACAAAAGCCAAAATTGACAAATGGGATCTAATTAAACTAAAGAGCTTCTGCACAGCAAAAGAAACTACCATCAGAGTGAACAGGCAACCTACAGAATGGGAGAAAATTTTTACAATCTATCCATCTGACAAGGGCTAATATCCAGGATCTACAAAGAACTCAAACAAATTTACAAGAAAAAATCAAACAACCCCATCAAAAAGTGGGCAAAGGATATGAACAGACACTTCTCAAAAGAAGACATTTATGCAGCCAACAGACACATGATAAAATGCTCATCATCACTGGCCATCAGAGAAATGCAAATCAAAACCACAATGAGATACCATCTCACACCAGTTAGAATGGTGATCATTAAAAAGTCAGGAAACAACAGGTGCTGGAGAGGATGTGGAGAAATAGGAAGGCTTTTACACTGTTGGTGGGACTGTAAACTAGTTCAACCATTGTGGAAGACAGTGTGGTGATTCCTCAGGGATCTAGAACTAGAAATGCCATTTGACCCAGCCATCCCATTACTGGGTATATACCCAAAGGATTATAAATCATGCTGCTATAAAGACACATGCACACATATGTTTATTGCAGCACTATTCACAATAGCAAAGACTTGGAACCAACCCAAATGTTCATCAATGAGAGACCAGATTAAGAAAATGTGGCACATATACACCATAGAATACTATGCAGTCAGAAAAAAGGATGAGTTCATGTCCTTTGTAGGGACATGAATGAAGCTGGAAACCATCATTCTGAGCAAACTATCGCAGGGACAGAAAACCAAACACCGCATGTTCTCACTCATAGGTGGGAATTGAACAATGAGAACACTTGGACACAGGGTGGGGAACATCACACACCGGGGCCTATCATAGGGTAGGGGGAGGGGGAGGGATAGCATTAGGAGATATACTTAATGTAAATGACGAGTTAAAGAGTGCAGCACACCAACATGGCACATGTGTACATGTGTAACAAACCTGCACGTTGTGCACATGCACCCTAGAACTTAAAGTATAATTAAAAAAAAAAAGAAATTGAGGCAATAATTTATAGCCTACCAACAAAAAAAGCCCAGGACCAGACGGATTCACAGCCGAATTCTACCAGAGACACAAAGAGGAGCTGGCACCATTCCTTCTGAAACTATTCCAAACAACAGAAAAAGAGGGACTCCTCCCTAACTCATTTCATGAGGTCAGTGTCATCCTGATACCAAAACCTGGCAAAGACACAACAACAACAAAAGAAAATTTCAGTCCAATATCCCTGATGAACATCCATGCAAAAATCCTCAATAAAATACTGGTAAACCAAATCCAGCAGCACATCAAAAAGCTTATCCACCACGATCAAGTTGGCTTCATCCCTGAGATACAAGGCTGGTTCAACATATGCAAATCAATAAACATAATCCATCACATAAACAGAACCAATAACAAAATCCACATGATTATCTCAATAGATGCAGAAAAGGCCTTTGATAAAATTCAACACTTCTTCATGCTAAAAACTCTAAATAAACTAGGTATTGATGGAATATAATAAGAGGTATTTATGACAAAACCACAGCCAATATCATACTGAATGGGCAAAAGCTGGAAGCATTCACTTTGAAACTGGCACAAGACAAGAATGCCCTCTCTTACCACTCCTATTCAACACAGTATTTAAAGTTCTGGCCAGGGCAATCAGGCAAGAGAAAGATATAAAGAGTATTTAAATAGGAAGAGAGGAAGTCAAATTGTCTCTGTTTACAGATGACGTGATTGTATATTTAGAAAACTCCACTGTCTCAGCCCCAAAGATCCTTAAGCTGATAAGCAACTTCAATAGAGTCTCAGGATACAAAATCAATGTGCAAAAATCAGCCAGGTGCGGTGGCTTACACCTGTAATCCCAGCACTTTGGGAGGCCAAGGTGGGTGGATCACGAGGTCAGGAGATCAAGACCACCCTGGCTAACATGGTGAAACCCCATCTCTACTAAAAATACAAAAAATTAGCCTGGCGTGGTGGTGGGCACCTGTAGTCCCAGCTACTCGGGAGGCTGAGGCAGGAGAATGGCATGAACCCAGGAGGCGGAGCTTGCACTGAGCTGAGATCACGCCACTGCACTCCAACCGGGGCGACAGAGCGAGACTCTGTCTTAAAAAAAAAAAAAATCAATGTTCAAAAATCACAAGCATTCCTATACACAAATAATAGACAAACAGAGAGCAATCACAATTGCTATAAAGAGAATAAGATACCCAGGAATACGACTTACAAGGGATGTAAAGGACCTCTTCAAGGAGAACTACAAACCATTGCTCAAGGAAATAAGAGAGGACACAACAAATGGAAAAACATTACATGCTCATGGATAGGAAGTATCAATATTGTGAAAATGGCCATACTGCCCAAAGTAATTTATAGCTTATACCTACCATTGTCTTTCTTCACAGAATTAGAAAAAACTACTTTAAATTTCATATGGAATCAAAAAAGAGCCTGAATGGCCAAGACAATCCTAAGCAAAAAGAACAAAGCTGGAGGCATCACACTACCTGACTTCAAACTATACTACAGGGCTGCAGTAACCAAAAAGCGTGGTGCTGGTACCAAAACAGATATATAGACCAACGGAACAGAACAGAGGCCTCAGAAATAATGCCACACATCTACAACCACCTGATCTTTGACAAACCTGACAAAAACAAGCAATGGGGAAAGGATTCCCTATTTAATAAATGGTGTTGGGAAAACTGGCTAGCCATATGCAGAAAACTGAAACTGGACCCCTTCCTTACACCTTATACAAAAATTAATTCAAGATGGATTAAAGACTTAAATGTTAGACCTAAAACCATAAAAACCCTAGAAGAAAACCCAGGCAATACCATTCAAGACATAGGCATGGGCAAAGACTTCCTGACTAAAACACCAAAAGCAATGGCAACAAAAGCCAAAATTGACAAATGTGATCTAATTAAACTAAAGAGCTTCTGCACAGCAAAAGAAACTACCATCAGAGTGAACAGGCAACCTACAGAATGGGAGAAAATTTTTACAATCTATCCATCTGACAAAGGGCTAATATCCAGAATCTACAAGGAACTTAAACAAATTTACAAGAAAAAAACAACCCCATCAAAAAGTGGGCGAAGGATATGAACAGACACGTCTTAAAAGAAGGCATTTATGCAGCCAACAGACACATGATAAAATGCTCATCATCACTGGCCATCAGAGAAATGCAAATCAAAACCACAATGAGATACCATCTCACACCAGTTAGCATGGCGATCATTAAAAAGTCAGGAAACAACAGATGCTGGAGAGGATGTGGAGAATTAGGAATGCTTTTACACTGTTGATGGGAGTGTAAATCAGTTCAACCATTGTGGAAGACAGTGTGGCGATTCCTCAAGGATCTAGAACCAGAAATACCATTTGACCCAGCCATCCCATTACTGGGTATATACCCAAAGGATTATAAATCATTCTACTATAAACACACATGCACACGTGTGTTTACTGTAGCACCATTCACAATAGCAAAGACTTGGAACCAACCCAAATGCCCATCAATGATAGACTGGATAAAGAAAATGTGGCATATATACATCATGGAATACTATGCAGCTATAAAAAAGGATGAGTTCATGTCCTTTGCAGGGACGTGGATGAAGCTGGAAACCATCATTCTCAGCAAACTAACACAGGAACAGAAAACCAAACACTGCATGTTGTCACTCATAAGTGGGAGTTGAACAATGAGAACACATGGACACAAGGAGGGGAACATCACACACTGGGGTCTGTTACGGGGTGCGGGGCTAGGGGAGGGATAGCATTGGGAGAAATATCTAATGTAGATGACAGGTTGATGGGTGCAGCAAACCACCGTGGCGTGTGTATACCTATGTAACAAACCTGCACGTTCTGCACATGTATCCCAGAACTTGAAGTATAATTATATATATATATGTAGTGGAGTTTCTTAAAAAAAAAAAAAGAAATGGAGATAGATAAATGCAAAATAGCTGTTAAGAAAAAGATCTTCAAACAAGGGAAATAATATTACTGTAAATGCAAATTACTTGAGAGTAAGTTTAGAAAACATTCATGATGCAAAACAAGGCTTTTGGACCATTTCCTACTCTCCCAGCTATGCCATTTGACATAACATAAATGGAAACCAAAGGGCTGCAGTTGGCAAAATATATGTGATATATAAAGATATATTTTATGTAAATACATGAAAAATATTTTCACGGGCACACACATATGTGATTAAAATAAACAGCATAAGAGTTGAGAGTAGGTTGCAGACATGATGCTTTTCCCCCCAATTATGTTAGTGTACATTTCCTGAAAACAAGCAATTCTCATACACAACTGCAGTACTGTTGTCAAAGTCAGGCACTTAATGGTGATCCAATACTATTGTCTAATCTACAGACTTTATTCAGATTGCACCAACTTGCCATAATGATGTCCTTCCTCACAAAAGAAAATCCAAGATCATGAAGCGTGTCCAGTTTGTCATATCTCATTAGTTTTCTTTCACCTGGAGCAGTTCTTGAGGGGAGTATGTGTGTGAGAAGGAGAGTGTGTGTCTGTGTATGTTTTCCTGAGTCTTATGACACGGCATTTTGAAAGTGCATAAGCCAGTAATTTTGCAAAATGTGCTAATTTCAGTTTGTGTCATGATTAGATTCAGGTTATGCACTTTTGGTAAGAACACCACAAAAACGATTCTGATTCTCAGTGCACCGTATCAGGAGGCAAATGCTGTTGGTTAGTCCTTATTCTGGCAATGATTATTTTGATCAATTAGGTATAGAGGTGTTTTCACTGTATTTTACCTTTTGTAATTAATAGGTATCTTGTAGGGGATACTTTAAGACTATGTAACTATCTCATGAGTTCTCAAACATTTACCCACCAATTTACCATATATATTTATGATTCTTGCCTGAATGAATAATTATTATGATGGCTGCCAAATGGTGATTTTCTATTATTCCTCTTATGTTTATCATTGGCTTTCTCCTGTAGGCAGAGCTTTCTCTTCTTATTTATTTTTTCATTTAATTAACTAATTTGCATTGGTGTGGACTGTTAGATTCTTATTCAATAGGTTATAATTCTTTACTATCATCAGATTATTTCAGATTTGACCAGTGGGTACCCCTTCAAAGGGACACCTATATCTTTGTGACATATTCCCATCATTCCTCGAGCACATCCTTACATTTTTGTACTATTTATGTTTTTTCTACTTTCTCTGACCCAGCCCTGACATCAACCAGTTCTCCAAGAAGCCCTGCTCTCCCTTCAGTGGAAAATGGTATCTATTTCCGTGGAGTGCTTACTGCTACTGAGGTGTTATTGCCTCTAAAATCTCTTAGCAGATAGAACTGGGAAATATATATGTATGCGCTCCTCTTGTGTGTGTGTGAGGGGTATAGATGTGTGTGAGTGTGTACATATGCATACATACACACACATATACACAGTCACACACATCTGTAGTCATTTCTATATCTATCTCTCTATATTCAAATCTCTGCATAAATGAATAAATGAGCCACAGAGAAAATAGGAAAAAATACTTGTAGTACATGTATTTTAAAGAGAACATGTTTCTTAGATATATGAAAAACTCAATAAATTATAATGAATATATTATAAATACTATGTAGAATAAAACATGCAAATTGAATATGTATTAAATAATATAAGCAGTATAAATATGATATAGCCCATATTATAAATATAAGAACTCAATAATAAAAACACACAGAAAAAAACGGGAATGATTTGAACCGGCACCTCGCCAAGAAAATATGCAGGTAGAAACATGAAAAGGTTTTCAACTTCATTAGTCATTAAGGAAAAGCCAGTTAAGATCATAATGCAATATCACTTACTTCAGCTAGAATGGCTAAAATTTAAAAGATTCACAATGTGAAATGTTGATGAGGATATGGAGCAATTGAAACTCTTAGATAAAACTGATAGAGCTGTAAAAGAGTACAACTGTGAAAAATTGTTTGGCAGTATATCTTATAAATTTTAATGTATTCCTATCCTATAGCCCAGCATTTTTTATTATTAAGTATTTGTTTAAGAGAGATGAAATCATTTATCCACAAAACATCTCATGCAAAAATGTTGACAGAAGCTATATTTGCAATATCATTTTATAATAGTGAAGATCTTGGAACAACTCAATGTCTACCTTCTGGTGAAGAGATAAACTGTGGTACATTCATACAATGAAATACTACTTGGCAATAAAAAGGAAAGAACTAATGATATGTGCAACATCATGGATGAATCTTACGCTGAATGAAACATGAAACATTATGCCAAGTGAAAGAAACCAGACAGAAAAGAGCACATACTTTATGATTCTACTCATACAGAGCTCAAGAATAGGTGAAGCTGGCTGGGCGCGGTGGCTCACACCTGTAATCCCAGCACTTTGGGAGGCCGAGGCGGGTGGATCACCTGAGGTCAGGAGTTCAAGACCAGCCTGGCCAACATGGTGAAACTCCATCTTTACTAAAAGTACCAAAATTAGCCGGGCGTGTTGGCGGGCGCCTGTAATCCCAGCTATTCAGGAGGCTGAGGCAGGAGGATTGCTTGAACCTGGGAGGCAGAGGTTGCAGTGAGCTGAGATCGCACCACTGCATTCCAGCCTGGGAGACAAGAGCGAGACTCTGTCTCAAAAAAAAGAAAAAAAAAGAATACGTGAGTTAATCTGCAGCAATAGAGATTAGAATAGCAGTTGCTTGGGGTAAGTGTGGGCAGGGGAATAATTGACTGGAAAGGGGCAGGAGGGAATTTTTGGATGATGAAAATCTTCTATAATCTCATTCATGTGTGGGTAACATGAGTATACATATTTGTCAAAACTCGTAGAATTGCATCTTCAAGATCCAGGCATTTTACTGTATGTGAATTATGCTTTGTGCTAGGCAGAAAAATGCCTCCTCCTCAAAGAGGTTCATGTTCTAATCTCAAACTAGTGAATATGTTTCTTTACATGGCTGAAGGGACTTGGCTGATATGATTGCATTAAGCTTCTTGAGATGGGGAGATTCTCCTCTATTCTCCAGATGGGTTCTAAATGTAATCACAAGTGTTTAAGAGGGAAGCAGGAGGGTCAAAGTCAAAAGGAGAAGATGTGATGATGCAAGCAGAGGTTGGAGTGGTGCGGTTGCTGGAAGGCCACAAACCAAGGAATGCAGGCAGTTTCTAGAATCTGGAAAAGGTAAGGAATGGTTATCCTCTAGGGCCTCCAGAAGGAGCACAGCCCTGACAACTTCTTGATTTTACCCTTGTAAGATCCACTTTTGGATGTTACTAAAATTATTTTTAATATTTTTCAAGAGGCAAAGTCTTGCTCTGTTGCCCAGGCTGGGGTGCAATGGTGTGCACATGGCTCAATGCATCCTTGATCTCTTGGGCTCAAGCCATCCTCCTGCCTCCACCTCCTGAGGAGCTGGACTTTAGGTGCATGCCACCATAGCTGGCTAACTTTTTTCACTTTTTAAAAGAGATGAGCTCTCACTATGTTGTCCAGGCTGGTCTTGAACTTCCGGGCTCAAGTGATCCTCCTACCTCAGCCTCCAAGTAGTTGACACTACAGGTATGAGCCACTGCACCTGACCACTTTTGGACTTCTGATATCCAGAACTATAAGATAGTACATTTGTGTTGTTTTAAGCCACTAAGTTTGTGGTAATTTCTCTTTCTTTCTTTCCTTTTCCTTTACCTTTTCCTTTTCCTTTACCTTTTCCTTTTCCTTTCCCTTTCCCTTTTCCTTTTCCTTTCCTTCTTTCTTTCTTTTTGACAGAGTCTCACTCTGTTGCCCAGGCTGGAGTCCACCTCCCAGGTTCAAGCAATTCTTATGCCTCAGCCTCTTGGGTAGCTGGGATTACAGGTGTGCACCACCAGGAAAGAACCACTTGTCATGGTCGGCTTCAGGTAGAGGCAGCTCCTGGGGAAAAATGGCCTGAGGCTCCCAGGACTGTGGCTGTTGGTGACAAACACATGGCCACTTCCCACAAAGCATGCTCATGGTGTCAAGAAGGCTGAGCCAGGAATGTTCTGGAATCATTACCCTGCTGTGCCCAAATCAGGCGTCTCTTAGGATGGGCTGAGTTTGCAACAATTGTTCTGTCTCCCAAGACCAGCCTCTACCTTCTCTGGTGAGTCTTAGGGAACTCTGTTCTCCTCTCCTGCTAGGAGGCCTCATCTGAGGCCATTTTGCCCTTCTGTCATGTTTCATTACGTTGAAAAAACAAAACAAGGCCGGGCACGGTGGCTCACGCCTGTAATCCCAGTACTTTGGGAGGCTGAGGCAGGCAGATCACCTTAGGTCAGGGGTTCAAGACCAGCCTGGCCAACATGGTGATACCCCTTCTCTACTAAAAATACAAAAATTAGCCGGGTGTGGTGGTGCATGACTGTAATCTCGACTCCTCTGGAGGCTGAGGCAGGAGAATCGCTTGAACCCAGGAGGCAGAGGTTGCAGTGAGCTGAGATCACGCCATTGGACTCCAGCCTGGGCAACAGAGCGAGACTCTGTCTCAAAAAAAAAGGAAAAAAAAAAAAAACCCAAACCAAAATACCTTTTAAAATGTTAGAATCGTTTTAGGTTTACAGAAAAGGTGCAAAGCAGTGTGGGCTTTCTGTATATTCCACATTCAGCTTCCTCTTATTACTAAGCATCTTATATTAGTGTGGTGCATTTTTTACAATGAATGAACCAAATGGATCCATTATGATTAACTAAAATCCTCACTTCTCCTCATTTTTACCTAATGTGCTTTTTCTGTTCCAGAATCCCATCGGGGATACCACATTACCTTTTATCATGTCTCCTTAGGCAACTCTTGGCTGTGACAGTTTCTCAGATGGTCCTTGTTTTTTATGACGTTGACAGTCCTGAGGGGTACTGGCAGGGCATTTTGCAGAATGTCCCCTCAATCGGGATTTTTTTTTTTTTTTTTGAGATGGAGTCTCTCTCGGTTGCCTAGGCTAGAGTGCAGTGGTGCGATCTTGGCTCGCTGTAACCTACACCTCCCGGGTTCAGGTGATCCTCCTGCCTCAGCCTCCCTAGTCCTGGGACTACAGGCGCCGGCCACCACGCCTGGCTAATTTTTGTATTTTTAGTAGAGACAGGATTTCACTACGTTGGCCAGGCTGGTCTTGAACTCCTGATCTCAGGTGATCCACCCGTCTCGGCCTCCCACAGTGCTGGGATTATAGGCGTGAGCCACCGCACCCGGCCCCTCAATTGGGATTTGTCTGCTGTTTTTCTCATGATTAGATGGGAGTTACAGTTTTTGTGTGGAACACTACAGAGGTGAAGTGCCATTCCCACCACATTGTATCAAGGAAACATACAGCCAACACGGCTTGTCACTGTGGATGTTGACCTTGGGCACCTGGCTGAGGTAGTGTCTGGCAGGCTTCTCTACTGTCAAGTACTTTTTTTCCACCTGTCTGAAATCTAGAAGGAAGTCACTTTATGGAAGCCTGTTCTATCACATTTGAATCTCAGTGTGGAGTCTGTGTCTCCAGCTGTTGTTGTGTTTTACAGTCATTCCATAATTGATTTATTAATTGTGGTAACAGTCACATGAAAAAATAATGTTTGGACCCATTTACATGTACAAATATTCTTCAAAGCGTATTGCTTTGCAAAGAGACTACACACTTGAATCAAGCTAAATACAAAATAGCAAAAAAGGAACAAAAAAGGAAGCTTTCATTGGTGATGCTGAGCATGGTGTCCTCCACCAAGAGACACACCTGGCACACACCTGGCAGGGCCCAGGGCATGAGTACAAATGGAGGCCTATATACTATGGCTCTTACAAATTAAAAGTTATAAATTAAGCAAACAAACTGTTAAATTATGTCCTATCTACCTGCCAAAACAAATACACGTTCACAAAAAAATGTACAAAGTTATATAGGCTTATATTACTGAAAATCGGCAAATATCAAAGACAACTGACTGTAATTATTGTCGCACGTGCCCGGGTGTTCCCTTGATGTGTTGGGCATGTTTGGGTGAGTCATAAATTAAAGACATATGTACTTTGCAAATTGTACATTTATTCTAAAATTTTTATTTTTCTTGCCTAATGTCAGCAGTATCTCCAATTATGCTGTTTAATCAAGATTTCCACAAAATTTCCGTCCTCTTGATGGTAATGCCAAATTACATAATCTTTCTTGAGTCATTGAAGTTATTATATGGTATTAAAATTCCAACCTGGGAAACCTCTGTGCCGAGGCTGTAATAATTAAAACTGCCAATAAAGTTCTTCAGACATTACTTAAATTAGAAAATGAACCACAAATATTACTAACATGTTCAAACATTGTCATGGGATTTTATGTGATAAACTATTTTTATCATAGAAAATATTACTACATATTTTAACTCATCTAAATTACTATTTTTATATCACAACTGTAATTGTCTCTTAATGTCTAGATCCGTTCAGTATTTTTTCTTTTTTTGTTTTTTTTGAATAGTCCTGTTGCAATAAGTATTTTCTTCTTTTAAATTTTTCAACACTATGGTATTATGAAGATAACTTGAAAACAGCAGTTTGATACTCAATTTGTTAAAATCTCTCTTCAATTAATAATATACTTTGATTTATGATTTGCCTTTCTGAAATTTGTTTCAGAATTATTTATACATGAATCTTCTTTCATTGTCATAAAAACTTTATAATTCCCTTTTTAAAAGTTCTCTCCCCACTGAAGGAGGAAAAGTAAAATGCATAGCTGCCTTAAATTGTGTAAGCCAATGACTGAGGTTTTGATCTTAGATTGTCTGCTGGATGTAGTTCACCTTGAACCACATACTATGCTTACCACTCACTAATGTATGTAAGGATTTTTTTTTAAAGGACTTTGAAAATGAATATATTCTATCAGCTTTAAAACAAAAGTTCTCTCCCCAACACCCCCCTCCACCTTTTTTTTTTTTTTTTTTTTTTTTTGTGGAGACAAGGTCTTACCGTATTGCCCAGTCTTGTCTCGAACTCTTGGCCTCAAGAGTTCTTCTGGCTTGGTGTCCCAAAGCACTGGAATTACAGATATGAGCAACCATGCTTGGCCTTCTTTTAAACAACTCTTTATACTTTATCTAAGCATAACCTTTGTTGCATATTTTATGCCAATTTTTTCAATTAAGAAAACAATTTCTAAAAGTAAACTATATATGTACATACAGTTTAATGCTTTTAACATAAAGTATCAAACTAGATCTGTTTTGTTTTGTTAGTTTTTAAAAGTTAAAATTAAGCAATAGATTATACTAAAATAAATGTGGATGGCACAAACTCAAAATTAATTTCATTTTTGGTGATTATTCACTCATTTGGGAACGTTATTTTGCCACACTCTCCTAGTGGATCCTAATTGTTCTAAATGTGGTCCAAATTCCCATTGTGTGTCAAATGATGGTGTAGGGTCCAATTTCATATGTGTTTCATCATGCTAGTTCATTTTTGGGCTGATCCAGGAGATACTGAATTTTCTCTCTGAATTGTTCCAAAGAATAGTGTTGCCATGGGTGCAGATGAGCTCATTTCTCCCAGTAATAGATTCCAACTCTGTGCATGTGTATCACAAAGAAATGCTTCTGGATTTTTGGTAAACATTCTGGCTTAATCACCTTACTCTCTGCCAACCATGTTAGTGAGATTAGGTAAGCCATGAAACTTGCCCTCATCAATCTCTTAAATCAATGCCTAAAATTGAAAATTATTTTCTCAGCTTTTCAGTAAAGTCTAAACCTACTTTCATAACTGATGTCAACCAGTGAAATACTGTCGCGTTTTGACTTGTTTCCTTTTCTGGTAGTTCAACAACACATACAGTGAATATTACTTCATCAACATGAATTTTGACCCTGTTACAACCTAGTTGAACTGAATAATAGTATCTTTAATTTAATTAATTTATTTATTTAGACAGGGACTCACTTTGTCCACTAGGCTGGAGTGCAGTGGTGTGATCACAGCTCACTCACTGCAGCCTCGACCTCCCTGGCTCAGATGATTCTCCCATCTCAGCCTCCTGAGTAGCTGGGACCACAGGCATGCACCACCACACCTGGCTAATTTTGGTATTTTTTGTAGAGAGAAGGTTCCACCATGTTGTCCAGGCTGGTGTCAAACTCCTGGGCTCAAGAGATGGCCTGCCTCAGCCTCCCAAAGTGCTGGGATTACAGGCATGAGCCACTGTGCCCAGCCAATAGTATCTTTTCAAAAACTACATGTTTTTCTTCCTCACCTTATTACTCATTAAATTAGGAGCTTCATTTTGAATTTTCTAACCTTGAGAGTGATCATTTGCTTCATTATATTTTTGTTCATTTTAGCATCAAAATGTGAAACAATTTCTACTAAACCTAGATATTGTGCTTTTACTGACACAGAAAGCATCATTATGCATAGCAAATTTTGGATACGTAGTGTCATCCTTTTAAGAACATCAGAGTAAAGTTCTGAGGTGGCATTTCCTCATCTTTATTGAATATGATCAATTATTCTTTTTTTTTTTTTTTTTTAAATTTATGAAGTATTTATTGATCGTTCTTGGGTGTTTCTCGGAGAGGGGGATATGGGAGGGTCATAGGATAATAGCGGAGAGAAGGTCAGGAGATAAACACATGAACAAAGTTCTCTGGTTTTCCTAGGCAGAGGTCCCTGCGGCCTTCTGCAGTGTTTGTGCCCCTGGGTACTTGAGATTAGGGAGTGGTGATGACTCTTAAAGAGCATGCTGCCTTCAAGCATCTGTTTAACAAAGCACATCTTGCACCGCCCTTAATCCATTTAACCCTGAGTTGACACAGCATATGTTTCAGAGAGCATGGGGCTGGGGGAAAGGCCATAGATCAACAGCATCCCAAGGCAGAAGAATTTCTCCTAGTCAGAACAAAATGGAGTCTCCTATGCCCACCCCTTTCTACACAGACACAGCAACAATCTGATCTCTCCTTCCTTTCCCCACACTTCCTCCCCTTCTCTTCAACAAAACCGCCATCGTCCTCATGGCCCGCTCCCGATGGTCGCTGTCTCTTTGGAGCTGTTGGGTA
Source organism: Pongo pygmaeus (assembly GCF_028885625.2). Classification (NCBI taxonomy): domain Eukaryota; kingdom Metazoa; phylum Chordata; class Mammalia; order Primates; family Hominidae; genus Pongo; species Pongo pygmaeus. The sequence continues at coordinate 80,503,673 of NC_072388.2, forward strand.
CACCTCCCAGACAGGGCAGCCGGGCAGAGGCGCTCCTCACGTCCCAGACAGGGCGGCCGGGCAGAGGCGCTCCTCGCTTCCCAGATGGGGCCGCCCGGGCAGAGGCGCTCCTCTCCTCCCAGACGGGGCGGCTGGGCAGAGGCGCTCCTCACTTCCCCGACGGGGCCGCCCGGGCAGAGGCGCTCCTCGCTTCCCAGAAGGGGCCGCCCGGGCAGAGGCGCTCCTCGCTTCCCAGACGGGGCCGCCCGGGCAGAGGCGCTCCTCGCTTCCCAGACGGGGCCGCCCGGGCAGAGGCACTCCTCACTTCCTCCCAGACCGGGTGGCAGCCGGGCAGAGGCGCTCCTCACCTCCCAGACGGGGCGGCCGGGCAGAGGCGCTCCTCACCTCCCAGACGGGGCGGCCGGGCAGAGGCGCTCCTCACTTCCCAGACGGGGCGGCCGAGCAGAGGCACTCCTCACTTCCCAGAGGGGGCGGCCGGGCAGAGGCGCTCCTCACTTCCCAGACCGTGTGGCAGCTGGGCAGAGGCGCTCCTCCCTTCCCAGATGGGGCAGCCAGACAGAGGCGCTCCTCACTTCCTCCCAGACGGGGTGGCGGCCAGGCAGAGGCGCTCCTCACTTCCCAGAGGGGGCGGCCGGGCAGAGGTGCTCCTCACTTCCTCCCAGACGGGGTGGCAGCCGGGCAGAGGCACTCCTCACCTCCCAGACGGGGCGGCCGGGCAGAGGTGCTCCTCATCTCCCAGACGGGGCAGCCGGGCAGAGGTGCTCCACACTTCCTCCCAGACGGGGTGACGGCCGGGCAGAGGCACTCCTCACCTCCCAGACGGGGCGGCCGGGCAGAGGCGCTCCTCACCTCCCAGACGGAGTGGTCAGGCAGAGGTGCTCCTCACTTCCCATATGTGGTGGCGGCCGGGCAGAGGCACTCCTCACTTCCCAGATGGGGCAGCCGGGCAGAGGCGCTCCTCACTTCCTCCCAGACGGGGTGGCGTCCAGGCAGAGGCACTCCTCACCTCCCAGACGGGGCAGCCGGGCAGAGGTGCTCCTCATCTCCCAGACGGGGCAGCCGGGCAGAGGTGCTCCTCACTTCCTCCCAGACGGGGTGGCAACCGGGCAGAGGCACTCCTCACCTCCCAGACGGGGCAGCCGGGCAGAGGCGCTCTTCACTTCCCATACGGGGTGGCGGCCGGGCAGAGGCGCTCCTCACTTCCTCCCAGACGGGGTGGCAGCCAGGCAGAGGCGCTCCTCACTTCCCAGACGGGGTGGCCGGGCAGAGGCGCTCCTCACTTCCCAGACGGGGTGGCCAGGCAGAGGCGCTCCTCACCTCCCAGACGGGGCGGCCGGGCAGAGGCGCTCCTCACTTCCCATACAGGGTGGCAGCCGGGCAGAGGCGCTCCTCACTTCCCAGATGGGGCAGCCGGGCAGAGGCGCTCCTCACTTCCTCCCAGACGGGGTGGCGGCCAGGCAGAGGCGCTCCTCACTTCCCAGACGGGGCGGTCGGGCAGAGGTGCTCCTCACTTCCTCCCAGACGGGGTGGCGGCCGGGCAGAGGTGCTCCTCACCTCCCAGACGGGGCGGCCGCGCAGAGGCGCTCCTCACCTCCCAGACGGGGCAGCCGGGCAGAGGTGCTCCTCACTTCCTCCCAGACGGGGTGGCGGCTGGGCAGAGGTGCTCCTCACCTCCTAGACGGGGCGGCCGGGCAGAGGCACTCCTCCCTTCCCAGACGGAGTGGCCAGGCAGAGGCGCTCCTCACCTCCCAGAGTGGGCGGCCGGGCAGAGGCGCTCCTCACTTCCCAGAGTGGGCGGCCGGGCAGAGGCGCTCCTCACTTCCCATAGGGGGTGGCAGCCGGGCAGAGGCGCTCCTCACTTCCCAGATGGGGCAGCTGGGCAGAGGTGCTCCTCACTTCCTCCCAGACGGGGTGGCGGCCAGGCAGAGGCGCTCCTCACCTCCCAGACGGGGCGGCCGGGCAGAGGCGCTCCTCACCTCCCAGAGTGGGCGGCCGGGCAGAGGCGCTCCTCACTTCCCAGAGTGGGCGGCCGGGCAGAGGCGCTCCTCACTTCCCATAGGGGGTGGCAGCCGGGCAGAGGCGCTCCTCACTTCCCAGATGGGGCAGCTGGGCAGAGGTGCTCCTCACTTCCTCCCAGACGGGGTGGCGGCCAGGCAGAGGCGCTCCTCACCTCCCAGACGGGGCGGCTGGGCAGAGGCGCTCCTCACCTCCCAGAAGGGGTGGCTGGGCAGAGGCGCTCCTCACTTCCCATATGGGGTGGCAGCCGGGCAGAGGCGCTCCTCACTTCCCAGATGGGGTGGCGGCCAGGCAGAGGCGCTCCTCACTTCCCAGATGGGACAACCGGGCAGAGGCGCTCCTCACTTCCTCCCAGACGGGGTGGCGGCCAGGCAGAGGCGCTCCTCACCTCCCAGACGGGGCGGCCGGGCAGAGGTGCTCCTCATCTCCCAGACGGGGCAGCCGGGCAGAGGCGCTCCTCACTTCCTCCCAGACGGCGTGGCAGCCGGGCAGAGGCGCTCCTCACATCCCAGAGGATGGGCGGCCGGGCAGAGGCGCTCCTCACTTCCCAGATAGGGCGGCCAGGCAGAGGGGCTCCTCACATCCCAGACGATGGGCGGCCAGGCAGAGATGCTCCTCACTTCCTAGACGGGGTGGCGGCGGGGCAGAGGCTGTAATCCCAGCACTTTAAGAGGCCAAGGCAGGAGGCTGGTAGGTGGAGGTTGCAGCGAGCCGAGATCACACCACTACACTCCAGCCTGAGCACCATTGAGCGTTGAGTTAGCGAGACTCCGTCTGCAATCCCAGCACCTCGGGAGGCCGAGGCAGGCAGATCACTCGAGGCCAGGAGCTGGAGACCAGCCCGGTCAACACGGCGAAACCCCGTCTCCACCAAAAATACAAAAACCATCCAGGCGTGGCGGCGCGCGCCTGCAATCCCAGGCACTCGGCAGGCGGAGGCAGGAGAGTCACAGGAGCCCGAGGCAGGGAGGTTGCAGCGAGCCGAGATCATGGCAGTACAGTCCAGCTTCAATAACAGCGGGAGACCGAAAAAAGAAGGAGAGGGAGACCGAAGAAGGGAGAGGGAGGGGGAGGGGGAGGGGGAGGGGGAGGGGGAGAGGGAGAGGGCAATTATTCTTTATTCATCCTTTTGTTTCAGAAATTGCATTGTACTTTTTCTATGTGCAAATTATGTTTTGTGACATGTAATTACATCTTCATTTGGTGAAGAATATGAGGTTGTAGGCATTTCATATGACCTGTGCAGACTGTGAATTGATAAGAATAATTTGCTAATTTTAATTTTTTAATCGCAATTAAGTCTTCATTAAATAGAGAATACATAATATCTTGGTCAGGACTTTTCTGTGGGGCATACTTGCCAGACATTTGCTCATTTCCCTTGTTTCCAGTTTTAAAATACGTATGCAATCTGCCTCTTTGAAGAACTTCTACTTATTTTCTGGTTAGCTCATTTTCTTTTTGAGTTCCACTTTCGTATATTTTATTTCTAACATGATCTCAATGATCCAAAGCATTAAACAATAAAACTCAAAGTGTATGTAATTTAGACACACTTTTATTTAAACTATAAGTGGAAGTAAATTTGAAAATAAAAAATTGTAATAAATATATATATTTTAGAAAATTATATTTCTTTGGAAATATCAAAAATTATATGCTAAAATTAAAGGAGGGTATACATTTTAATTAATAAAAACATTTTAAATAAAAATGATTAAAATGAAGTTAAAATATTTCTATTTAATTTTTTGAAAATTTAATTAAATCACATTAAATATTTTTATAAAACTACAGTGATTTACAATTCCAAGATTCATTGTCTCTCCAGTTACCAATGTAAAGAGTCAATGTCAAGCTTTATAATTGTTGTGTCTAGACCTATTTCTATTAAGAGTAATATGAATTGTTTAATATTGCAAAATATTTTATTGCCATTATGCAACTGCTGTGAACATCATGAAAGTTGTGAGAATCTCTAGAACTGTAACTTGGAGTATTAAATGAATAAAAAAATGGATGTTTGGCACTACTGGGAAATGATAGTATATTTTGAGAAAATCCATTACATTTCTGTTCTCTAAGAGAAATAAATCAGTTTGTGTTGTCTCTTACTGAAGCAGTGTCTACCTCTGACATTGGCATCAGAGCAATTCTATTAGTCCATTCTCACACTGCTATAAATATCTGAGGCTGGGTAATTTATAGACGAAAGAGGTTTAATTGGCTTACAGTTCCACAGGCTGTACAGGAAGCATGATGCTGGCCTCTGCTCAGCTTCTAGGAGGGCCTCAGGAAACTTACAATCATGGCAGAAGGCCAAGAGGAAGCATGCACATCTTACATGGCTGGAGGAGGAAGAGAGTGAGGGGAAGTGCTACACACTTTTAAGCAGCTGGATCCCGAGAGAACTCTATCATGAGACCAGCACTAGGGGGATGGTGCTAAATACGAGAAACCGCTGCCAGGATCCAGTTACCTCCCACCAGGCCCCACCTCCAGCACTGGGAATTACATTTCAACATGAGATTTGGGTAGAGACACAGATCCAAACCATATCAGCAACACAAAGCCTTTCAAGACTTCTAGACACAATTGCCTTCTGTTTCAAGGTCTTTGGAAAGAAATGCAGAATCCTTTCCCAACCCTGGCTGGTGTTGGTTATGAGTTAGGTTTAGGTTGCAGGTCACACTGAGCCAGAGTGCATTTGTGGCACTTGCAGAAGTGCATGTCCCCTAAAATATAGAGTCTAGGGTGGATCCCCTTTTGCTGAGGTCAGGGCAATCAGTACTGACACCTTGCATCACAGCAGTGTGGATCAAAGAAGAGATTGAGGATTAAAAAAATTCTTTTTTTGTGTTAAAAAAAGACTTGTTAAATAAAAACATGGGCTGAAACTCTTATAAATTAATAGCCAACACCCAACAAACCAAACCAGATACCAAAAAAACTAGCAGAAAAGCCTAACCCCCAAAACACTGTGTAAATTTTTTTCAAGTGAAGGATAAGCACATTCTTTTGCCAGATCAGTTGTTTTTTATAGCTCAACATCCACATGTAGCCCAAAAAAGTTTATCCAAAAATGAAAAAGAGCTTGTGCATATTATCAACAGGTGTGGTCTCCCTGTTGTACTTCATGGCGCTTATCCCAACTTGTAGTTAATTTTAAATTTATGTATCATATGTTTAGTGTTTGTTTTTCATGTTGGAATTTGAGGAAGATAATGAAGCCTACCTTTTTCTTCCTTCTTTGAGTTCAGAATCCATTAAGAAATAAGACAGTTTGGGAGGCTGAGGCAGGCAGATTGTTTGAGGCCAGGAGTTCGAGACTAGCCTGGGCAATGTGATGAAACCCTGTCTCTACTAAAAATACAAAAATTAGCCAGGCATGGTGGTGCATGCCTATAATCCCAGCTACTGGGGAGGTTGAGGCATGAGAATCACTTGAACCCAGGAGGCAGAGGTTGCAATGAGCCGAGATCACACCACTGCATTCCAGCCTGGGCGACAGAGCAACACTGTCTCAAAAAAAAAAAAAAAAAAAAAGAAACAAAATAAGACAGACATCAGATACATGAAAGTATCAGCCTAAGTACTGATAACTTCACTTGCTGCTGATTTTTATAACTCATTCGAAGGGGGATGGAGTTTTTGCAAATTTAATTATAACCTTGCCGGATATACACAACACTCAAAATCACCCATTCCTGAGTTCTTTTAGGAGATATCTTAAACATTTCCAGAGATTAAAAAAAAACTATTTAAAATTTCTTTTAATTTAAAAAAATTATCATATGGCTCGCTGGGAGTAGAATTGCAAAAGAATGAAGCCATGCTACACAAAAACAGGACCGTGCTGGGTGATGCATAGAGTGTGTACACAGGGCCCGTACATGTTTGAACACAGGAAGTAGTGACTCTTCTCTGCATGCATGCTGGGTCATTCTTTCTCAGCATGTTCAGCCAGGGGTGATGGAGATGGATATGTAAGGAGGATACCTAAAATTCCAGAGTTCCTGACTCTGCAGGCATCCTAGAGTCTTCGGCATAAAAGGGAGACCTCAATTTTCATTCCTTTTGAATGGATGGCTTGAGAGAGTTCAGTTAGGTCATGTGAGGTTGCCAGGGGCCTCAAACTGGGAGAGACATAAGAAAGGAGTGAATAAATAAATGGAAGTAGCTCGGAAAGAATGTTCAGACAGAGTACAAACTTACATATTCATCGAAAGTAAGTAAATAAAACCAGATTAATGCTTAGAGTGAGATTGTGGATTGGGGAGGGTTAGTCCCTCCCAGGAGGCCATGAGCCAGAGGTGAGCCTGCCTGCAGTGGTCATGCAAGGGAAGCTACAGATAGGAGGTGTAGGAAGATGTGATAGGGCTTACAGATAAAAGGCAAAAAATAAAATAAATAAAATAAAATAAAAATGCTCTGTCTTCTAAATAAATTGATTCAGGAGTCTGGATATCCTGCAGCATGCCTGATGGGTCGCTGCTAGTGGAACAGACTAACAGCTTGTTGCCCTCAAATGTGAGCTGAGTAAAAAGCCATCGCTAAGAGGAATGTGCACAGAAACTTACCAGGTAGACCTGAAGGTGAGGCTGCCTTGTAGAAGACCATTTCACCTGTTTGAATTTTAAGAAATATTGGTTCAGATCTAACACTATGTAGAGTTTTGAGTGAATGGTTAGTAGCGTTTTCTTTAAAAGGGGACATTTCTTCCCCCAAACTAAATGACCCAAATAAGGCAGGTGCCATGGGGCTCAGCCAAGTAAGCCATTCTGTCCATACTGGTGTCCCAGCCATGTCTTATTTACTTATTTAGCTTTACTTTAGATTTTTATCTTACTACAGTTATAGTAGGAGATCTAATAAATCCAGCAATAGGAACAGAGAGACCTTTAAACATGTAGATAGCAGCCGAGTAAAATTTTTTTTTTTTTTGAGACGGAGTTTTGCTCTTGTCACCCAGGCTGCAGTGTAATGGCGTGATCTCGACTCACTGCAACCTCTGTCTCCCAGGTTCAAGTGATGATCTCCTGAGTAGCTGGGATTACAGGTGCCCGCCACCACACCCAGCTAATTTTTGTATTTTTAGTAGAGACAGGGTTTCGCTACGTTGGCCAGGCAGATCTCGAACTCCTGACCTCAGGTGATCTGCCCACCTCGCCTCCCAAAGTGCTGGGATTACAGGTGTGAGCCACTGTGCCCGGCCAGCCAAGCAAATCTTATATGCCCTGTGCAATTTTATGGGGGCAAAGTGGGCTGGAAGGTGGAAATGTCCTTGCAAACCTGCGGCTTCTGAAGAATTTGATTTTTGAAGACTAAGGGGTAACAAGGTTGGCTGTTTACTTTCAGTCTTCAAAGTGAAAATTCAGACTTGGATCCATCCTTTGAGATCATCTAATCTCACCTTCTCCTTTTAGAAAGGGTAACAGACCCATCAAGGGCCAATGCTTTGTTAAAGATTCTAACACCCCACTAGCAGTCAACCAGGATTCCCTGTATTCCCAAAATCATGACTCAAAGGCATCCTCTAATTAGACTGGAATATTGAGGACCAAAAGAATCAGTATCTTCTGGTATGTGTGACATCTGGGCAGTAGGGGCTCCTGAGGCTGCCCTCAAGTTCTTCAACCAGTTTGTCGCCATGCATAGACCTTGTGGGACTCTCCCATTCCACTGCCACCCACGGGGATGACTTTGGGGAGCCCCAAGGAGGAGCTATGAGCCCTGCTGGAATGTGCTTCCAGCCACCGCCACCCACATGCTGGGGCCCTGGCTTCCTGATGTGGCCCATTGTCTTGGAGAAGACAGAGGGTTTTGTGCTATTCTCTTTCCTCAGTGATTCAGGAAGAGAATTTACACACAGCTCAGTGAAACTGGGGGAAAGTGAGGATTCACCTTTAGAGATCTGAACATCAGATTTGAAATGTTCTGCAATTGATCAGCTGGGTCCGCGAGATTGATCTTCCTGCCAGTCCCCTTCTCACGCCTCTTTTCAGGCAGGAACATCTTCTTTATGGTTTAACTCACCCCCAGAGCCCTCCTCATTCCCTCTCTACTATACTTTGGAGGCTTTTCAGCTTCAGGAAAGCTCTCTTGCCTCCTGTGACCCCCCTCAGATAAGAGAGAAAGAGACTTCCAGGAACTCATCAAAGGGCTGCGAACAGCCAGCAACTTCAGACTACCCAGGAAGAATATAAAGCAAGATGTCAGCTTTCCTTCTGTGTAAAATCCAACCCCAAAGCTATCTTAAGATAGGGCACATGGCACGATTCAACAGATCTTTGTTGACTGAATGAATGAATTTGCAGTCACAAAGACTGAGATTTCAGAACATGGCGAGGTCTGTTTAACATTGATTGTCTGATCTCAGAGAAAAGGAAACAGGCAAATTTCCTCTAATTTCAATTAGAATATTTTGGAGATGACAGGAGTCTTAGTGATTATTCTGTTTCCTTGTTGTTTTCTACAAATAGGAATTTAATGACCTGAATTTCTCATTGTCCGAACTTTGGTTTAATAACATATATTCAAGTATTTTTATTTTTGACTTGAATAGAATACCTATTGGAAAGATACCCAAACTGCTCTTTCCTCAAATTTCCCATTCCTCGCTCATGCTTCCTAAATACTTGCCTGTGGAGTGGCTCATTAAGCTGGGAAACAGGTGGAGACTTTGGGGTCTTTAGCTTTAATCCTACGTCTTGCTGTGGGCTCATGATTTCCAAAGTGGGGCCCCTTGACAGTTACAAAACTGCCTGAGGTTCAGATTTACAAATAATGGACAATCCTGCCAAAGCTGCTTTGATGAGTACAATTAAAAAACAACACAGACATTTAAAAAAAGCTATTTTATGCCACTATTAAGTAATTTAGATAATCCAGGATGTTAATAATTAAGATCCATGCCCCAAAACACCATACAGCAAATTCTCACAGATTTGTGGTTCAGTTTCAGCTCTTAGAGAAGCGAAGGAAAAGCCAGTACACTGGGTACGAGGCTTTAGACACATCATTCAAACTGTTCAAGCCTCACCACTGCTTAAATAGTGTTCAGCACACGGTAGGTCTTTCATGCATTCTTATTGGATGATGAGTGCACATATCTGTAAATAGAGAGTGTACTTAAATTCTTTTAAAAAATAAGGCTGGGTGCAGCGGCTCATGCCTGTAATCCCAATGCTTTGGAGTCTGAGAGTGGGAAACCGCTTGAGGCCAGGAGTTTGAGACCAGCCTGGGCCACACAGTGAAAACCCTGTCGCTACCAAAATTTATATATATATATGTGCGTGTGTGTGTGTGTGTGTATAATATATATACATATATGTATATACACACATATGTTTGTATATAAATTAAAAATAAAGAATGAGCTAAAGAATATAGCAGAACAAAGCTGGGCGTGGTGGCTCACGCCTGTAATCCCAGCACTTTGGGAGGCTGAGGAGGGTGGATCACGAGGTCAGGAGATCAAGACCATCCTGGCTAACATGATGAAACCCCGTCTCTACTAAAAATACAAAAAAATTAGCCAGGCATGGTGGCGGGCACCTGTAGTCCCAGCTACTTGGGAGGCTGAGGCAGGAGAATGGCATGAACCTGGGAGGCGGAGCTTGCGGTAAGCAGAGATCGCGCCACTGCACTCCAGCCGGGGCGACAGAGTGAGACTCTGTCTCAAAAAAAAAAAAAAAAAAGAATATAGCAGAACAAGTGTTTTTTTTTTTTTTTTTAACTTTTAAGTTCAGGGGTACAAGTGCAGATTTGTTACATAGGGAAACTTGTGACATGGGGGTTTGTTGTACAGATTATTTCATCACCTAGGTATTAAGCCTATTATCCATTAGTTGTTTTTCTTGATCCCCTCCTTCCTCCCACCCTGTACCTGCCATGAGACCCCAGTATGTGTCATTTGCCCGTATGTGTCTATGCGTTCTCATCATTAGCTCCCACTTATACGTGAGAACAAGTGGTATTTGGTTTTCTGTTCCTGTGTTAGTTTGCTAAGGATAAGGGCCTCCAGCTCCATCCATGTCCCTGCAAAGGACATGATCTTGTTATTTTTCATGGCTGTGTAGTATTCCATGGTGTATATCTACCATATTTTCTTTATCCAGTCTATCACTGGTGGGAATTTAGGTTGATTCCACGTCTTTGCTATTGTGAATGGTGCTGCAATGAACATATGCTTGCATGTGTCTTCATAATAGAATGATCTATATTCCTTTGGTTACATACCCAGTAATGGGATTGCTGGGTAGAAGAACAAGTCTAAACTTCTCCCTGGTTAAGCATAATGAAATTATACATGTACATGGCAGGCACCCAACACGACAGGTACTGATATAGACTTGCTGCATTTTTAACTGCTGCTGTAAAACCATAACTGCTGCTATTGTCATTCATCCATTCAGTAAATATTTAGTGAGTATCCAGTATCCACCACGTGCAAGGCACTGTAGATATAGCTATCAACAAATTATTTATACAATATAGTGAAAAGCATATGGGCTTTGGAATCAGACACACCAACTCTCTTACTTAACTAGCTCTAGTGTGAACTTGCTGTGCTAACTTCTCTGAGCTTCAGTTTTCATATCTGTAACATGGGGATAATAGCATCATCTTTGAAAGTAGGGTTGTTATGAGGATTACATGAAATTAGTAACGTCTGAGAAGTTTACAGAATCATAGAATGTGGTCTAATTTATCATTAGTGGTAGTAGTCTACTTCTAGAAGTTTTTCTGTTGAAATGTTGCAGCTGCTATAGCATTTCACCACGAGAGGGTGGCATGACCACACTATTTGAAACTTGTCTGTCATGCAGATGGCTCTCAGCATTGAACACAGCATTAGCCTCATTTTCTGAGTTTAACACAACATTTAGAGGTCTGAACAGCTTAGTCTAATATTTTTAAAGTGTCAGGTTTTAACCTCTAGGCTTCTATTCATCTGGGTATCTACGGAACAATTAATTAAGTATTCTACATTCCAGATGTTGAAAATATTTTTCAAATTAGGACTCAGCAGGATCTGAAATTTTGAGTGTTAAAAATTAGGCCAAGTTATCTAAAAGCATTAGGTTGTCTTTGGGTATATCCAGAATTTCATGCAGAGCTGGCCAAGCTGTTAAACTCAGGCCTCCCAGCAGTCATTTGAAGTTCGTTTAAATTCAATTTACTCTGTACAAGCCGTTATAGTAGCTAGAGGATACAAAGCTGGAGTCTTTGATTCAACAGATATTTACAAAGAACCCACGATGTACCATAGTTTCAGCAAGGGGTTAAAAAAAAGAGACCAAAGTTAAGACGTGGTCACTGTCATTAAGAAATCTGTGAGATTTATCAAGCTCCTAAATGGAAAGTAACAAGCAAGAAGAGAGCAGCTCAATGGGATGAGACAATAGAGCAGGGTCTGCTGGGTTTTGCACCAGGGGCTGGCTTGCAGCTATCTGTAGGCCTCTTTGTTGAAGAGGCGCAACTCCCTCCTTCACCCATGACTGATGGACTGGACTCTGCCTATATGATGTCCCAGTGGGGAACATTTGTATCAGTGCTTCTGAACATTCACGCCATGACACACAGGTATATTGCTAAGAACCATAATGAGGATGTCAGAGGCAATTTTCTTTCTTTTTTCTTTTTTTTAGACAGAGTATCCCTCTGTCACCCAGGCTGGAGTGCAGTGGCACAATCTCAGCTCACTACAACCTCCGCCTCCCCGGTTTAAGCAATTCTCCTGCCTCAGCCTCCTGAGTAGCTGGGGTGGCACATGCCACCACACCCAGCTGATTTTTGTATTTTTAGTAGAGATGGGGTTTTGCCATGTCAGCCAGGCTGGTCTCGAACTCCTAACCTCAAGTGATCTGCCCGCCTTGGCCTCCCAAATGATGGGATTACAGGCTTGAGCCATCGTGCCCAGCTGTAATTCTCTTTTACTGTGAATCTCAGCCAAGAAACCAGGGAGCAAAACCTGTAGCTTGCTTTATCCTCCAATGAGTCCTTCTAATTTTATTTTGTCCCCTCAATCTGTTAGGATGCTAGAGACGTCATCTTAGTCATTCATTTCTCTTGTTCTGGGACAGGTCGTGTGGCAGAGGCAGGGAGTGATGTAAAGGCATCGGTGAGTGTGTGGAGCTGTTAAGCCCTTGACGTCACCTGGCCACATGGGCATCTGTTGAGATGTCTGTTACTCATCTGGTTCTTGGTTATCAGTTTATTCAGGTTGCCTAGGAGACATCCTTTCTCTCCCTGATAAGTTTCAGATTTGTTGGCTCACTCTATCTCCTGGATGCTTTGGGGGCACAGGAATTGTTCTATCACACTGGAGTTCAGCAAATTCTCTGAGGCCACCCATGGCTCTGTCCAGCGGTCCCAGAAACAGCAGGCAACAGTGTCCTCTCTTCATCTTGCTGCCTCCCAGGGATCTTCCCCAAGAATGGGGACATTTTCCTGCTCTCAGATGCCTCACACCCACCTGGGGACTTTAGTACCTCCCTGGGGTTTGCCCAAGTTGCCCCTTCCCCACACAGTCCCCAACTTCTACCATGCCATTGCTTCCCCTTAGGTTCCCTATCTCAAGCTTCTAAAATCTAGGAACGGGAGGGACCCTGGCTCTTGTATTCGTGATTTCTCTCTAAAACCTGTATGCCAAATTCTCTCTGTGGCACTTAAATTTACTGTCTTTTTGAAAAAACAAAATCCAGAATGAATCTCAAAGGCTGTGTGATTTTCTCCTTGCTGACTCCTTTCTCCCTACAAAGCAAGTACAGGCGAATCCAGCAGCTTGGGGTTGGGCAAGAGGAGAAGGGTAGAAAGGTGAAAGCAAATATAGGGAAAAATACTGGTTAATATTTCAAATATATTATCCTGCCATACCAATAATAAAGTACCAGAATTTGTGGATAATTTATCTTTTTTTATAAGTTGAAGTGGTTTCAAGGTTATCCCTATAATAACTTCCATCCTATTGTTGCTCTGAATTTCAGCTCAATCATTCCTTCCTCAGGGAAAGAAGGGTCTCCTGACCTACCCCCATCTATGCTTTCATAGCACCATTTATCACCCTCTTATAATACTTCATCTTGTTTTGTAAAAGTTGTAGTGAAATACACATAACAAAATGTACTGTTTTAACCATTTTTAAGTGTACAGTTCAGTGGCATTAAGTACATTCACATTGTTGTGCTAGCGTCACCATCATCTATCCATGGAAATCTATTCATCTTACAAAACTGAAATTAACTTAATGTAATTTGTGTGGTTTTTTGGATTAATATCTGTCTGCTCCCATGGGCTCCAAGTTCATAAGGGCTTAGACTACCCTGTTTTGTTCTTTGCTGTATGTTACTGTCACACTCAGAAAACACTGGTTGAGCGGGCACTCTGTGGTATGCACTGCATCAGACACCAACACTTACTTTTCATACAAGCATTCTTGAGTGGGAAAGAAAGGAAGGAGGTATAATTGTTGTGTCAGAAATTGCTCAAACCTTGGGTGTACATGGAAGTGTGTTGTACAATTCAACAGCATATAGGCAAGTATGAAACTTTAGGCTAACATGACTGAAACTGCATGCCTTCCCCAAAATATAAAGAAATAAGGAAATAGGAAAAGAAAAACAAAAAACACCATAAGCAGTAATCAAATGAAGAAATATAAAATAGTACAATAAACTTAAAAAAAAACCCTGGCCATTATGAAAAGACTCAGAAGATGCTGGAACAGAGTGGAACACTAGTAATGCCTGAATTCTCCAGACTGGAGAGGCAATAACATTCTAAGAATTCTCACTACTAGCTCCAAATTTGAAGAGAAGCAGATGGAACAAAGTGACCTTATTTTCTCCTTCTGACTGAGGAATCAAGGAGATGATACTGGAAGAAAGGAATGAGTGAGGATAGCTCTATAGCTACACGTGGGACTGGAAAAATCTACCGAAGCCCAAGGTCACTGAGCAATGGGAAGGAGACGCTTTCATCTCCATCGCCATTAGGTAGGGTGATCCTTTGTATAGCACAGATAGCAAAATAATGGAAGAGAGAGCAGGATTAACTTTTCCAACCAAATCTGCCCTGCCTACTATCTCAAGGGTAAGGGCCCAGTTGGGTCTTCCGCAGAAAACTTAAACTGGTCTCAGACACGGTGAGAAGAGAGCCAAGAAGTCATCCCACTCCATCAGACCACATAGAAAGTCCGCACAGGGCTGATGAACATGAGCAAAATGCAAATAAACAGCATAGCAGGAATGCAAACCCACTAAAGTAAAAGAGACAACAAGTAAAGCCCCAAGTCAAAGCAAGCAGGCTAGATGTATATTGCACAGATTGTGTCTAGAAGAAAACATAAGGGACAGAAGAAGTTCTTTGCAATCACTTTATGTTTTAGAGCAACTTGGCTTTATAAGAAAACAAATATAATAAGTCAAGAACTCAAAGATAATAAAACAATAGAATAAAATCAAGGAGTTATGGAAGCACTATGGAATTAGAAGAGTTAAACAATATCACTGTCAAACTCATAATTGCTAACTGCAAAGAGCACAATTTAAACATTGCCGAAATTTGAATTATTAACATAGAAGAAAGGCTTGAGGCCGAGCGCGGTGGCTCACGCCTGTAATCCCAGCACTTTGGGAGGTCAAGGTGGGCGGATCACCTGAGGTCAGGAGTTCGAGACCAGCCTGACCAACATGGTGAAACCCCGTCTGTACTAAAAATACAAAAATTAGCCGGGTGTGGTGGCTCATGCCTGTAATCCCAGCTACTCGAGAGGCTGAGGCAGGAGAATCACTTGAACCCAGGAGGCGGAGGTTGCAGTGAGCCAAGACCATGCCACTGCCCTCCAGCATGGGTGACAGAGTAAGACTCCATCTCAAAAAAAAAAAAAAAAGAAAAGAAAAAAGAAAGGCTTGAGACATTCTAAATAAATTAAATGGAAAAGACAAAAGATAAAGCAATTAAATTGAAGCTAATGGATGTAAAAGACAAAAAAATTCTACATAAAAACATTGGATGTCTCCAAAGAAGTACTCCAGGAAATAACAGTAACTTTTCTCTGAATTGAAAACAAAACTGAGTCTGCAAATCCATCCCTTGAACACTGTTGGTGGAAATGCACAGTGGTGCAGCTATGAGGAAAGATAGTAAAGGGGTTCCTCAAAAAATTAAAAATGGAATTACCATATGAATCTGCAATCCCACTTCCGGGTATTTATTCAAAAGAACTGAAATGAGGATCTTGAAGAGATACTAGCGTTCCCATGTTCATTGCAGCACTGTTCGCAATAACCAAGTTGTGGAAATAACCTAAATGTTCATCAAGAGATGAATGGATAAAGAAAACACAATAATATAAATACAAACATGAGGAAGAATAGGAGGGAATAGGAAAAAAATTGGAGGATCTGAAAGTTTTCATCTCTCATAGCAAATTGCAAGGAGTAAGGAAAAATCGTCCCCCCTAAAATAGGTAGCTTTAAACTCCAATCTTCTCATGTTTTTAGTAAACTCATTTCTTAACCTCAGAGATATCTTTTTAAAAATATAGCTTTAAAAAGTGAAAAAAACATTTATTTGAAGTTCAAAAATTACTTCGATTTCACTGCAGTTTCTTTTACTTCTGTAAAATCAAGTAAATTTAAAATTAATTCTTTTTAATGAAAAGTATGTATATACAAATAAGCCCATTTTTATAAATGGATTTTCCCTCCTCCCTCTCTCTACTTATCACTTCTCTTTTTCTGTATTTTTGCATAGAAAGATATATGTGATCATTTTAACCTTATATGAACAATAGTTATTCCTGGATGTGGAATTTGGATTTTAAAAAAAATTACATTTGGCTTTGTGATTTTCTGCAGTCTTTATATTTTTTAGAATAGGCAAGTATCATTTTTACCAAAACAGGTGATTTTTAAATGTAAAAACCAAAGAAAAGACTAGAAATCAATATGCAAGATATGAATAGTAGTCAGCTTTGGGCAGGGGATAATTCGATGATAATTAGATTTTTTTTCTTTGTACTTTTCTGTAATTTTTAAATTTTCAAAAAATTAATAGAGGAAAAAACCCAAAAAGATAAGTTGAAAATATCTGCTTTATACCAACTGAATCGAAATCATGCTGGTCTCATTTATGGGCTGCCTAAGAAATTCAAGGACAGGTTGATAGAATGACTGGCTGGCCAGAATGGGTTGTAGGATCTGTAATAATGAGCTTCAGAATGACAAGCTAGGGTGGCACATGGCCACTCTTGGGTGGTCGAGAAGAAAAGTGACAGTGTCTGAGTACTGAGAGAATCACAGAAATCGCAAAAGAACAGTCAGATCTATTCATCATTGCATGTACTCAAATATGCCATGACTCATTTTTTCCCTTGAAGCATAACACCTAGTAAAGTCTGTGAACGCTCATAGGTGTTAGATTTTTCATCGACCTTTTAATGGAATCTTATTCTACTTATTAGGCACTCGATAAAGATGGAAATATGTTAACGAAAACTAATGAAACAATTTTAAAACTAAAAACGACAGCAGATTTTGCTAAATTAATAGGAAATGGATATGATTCTCAAGAAACAATAGGTAAAACATAAAACTAGCATGGCTGAAAAGTGGTTGTACAATAGTGATGCTCTAAACATGCTGGCTTGATCCTTCTCTTGGTGTGCTGAGACAGGCAAGCATGGCAAAACTGAAAGACTGTGGAGTTTCAAGTCAGATTCTTGCCCCTCCAATTATAGTTTCCTTCTCCATAAGATGAAGATCCTAGTGCTAACTTTGCTGATTTGATTAGGATAACAAGTGCGTTAAAAAACTGTCAAGGGTTCAACGGAGGTAATTACTACCGGAGCATGAATCAGGGCAAACCTCTCCTCTTCTCCAGAATGACCACAGACTAGCTGTTCCCTAAAATTGTGTGTTTTTTCTTCCTAACTGCTCTCTCTCTCTTTTTTTTTTTAAGACGGAGTCTCGCTCTGTCACTCAGGCTGGAGTGCAGTGGTGTGATCTCAGCTCGCTGCAACCTCCTCCTCCAGGTTCAAGTGATTCTCCTGCCTCAGCATCCCGAGTAGCTGGGATTATAGACACGCACCACACCTGGCTAATTTTTGTATTGTTAGTAGAGATGGGGTTTTGCCATGTTGGCCAGGCTGGTCTTGAACTCCTGACCTCAAGTGATCTGCCCGCCTTGGCCTCCCAAAGTGCTAGGATTACAGGCATGAGCCACAGCACCCGGCCCTAACTACTGTCTTTATGTCCGACTTGACCAATAACCAACCTACACAGGCAGCTCCCTAGGGAATCTGCAAAATTAAACATGAATTAAACTTTATTCAGAGGCAGAGGGGGGATGTTCTGAGCTGATGGCCCTAAATCCATGTAGGAAGTACATGTGCATGAAGCCATGTTCTCAGCTGATGGCCCTGACTCTGTAAGGGAAGAACATGTGTGTGAAGCCTGTGTGTCCGGTGTGTACTGAGAGCTGGAGGGATCACAGAGATGGTCTGGTCCAACATCCTCACTTTACACAACACGACACCAAAACCCAGAGAGGTGGACTTGCTTAGGCTCGTATTACTAGTAAGTAGCAATCAGCATCCTGACTCAGAATAAGTACTTCTATTTTGGGTTAGCAGGGAAGTTGTAATGGGAGGACTGGCTTATGGAGAAGCACAGAAGTTCAGAAACTAGACTGGGGAGAAAGAGTTGGTCCTGAAAACCCCTGCCATAGCCCACGATTCCAGTAGCGCACACGTCCTTGTGCTGCCTCTCTATATGTGGTGAAATTATCACTTCCTTGTTGCAAGAAAGACTTGCCATCTTTTCTCATCTTCTTGGTTCACCTGCTGATGAACACATTGTCCATTTCCAGAAGCATCACTGGGCAACATCTATTCTCTGTGATGTGTGCATGGGGCTGGCATGAAAGAGACCTGAATGTGAGCATTCCTGGGTCGCAGAGAAAACCATGACAAGGAGCAAAGCCAGAGCTGGCACTGGGCATCCTCTTGGACACAGGAGGGGCTGAGGGAAAGATGCTGACTGGCAACAGGGGAGTTGGTAGCAGCACAGTCAGGAACTAAGATAGAAATATTCTTTCATCTCTTGCAGCCAGAAGGCAGGAAAAGCTGAAGAGCAGGCTCTGTATTTAATTACAAGATCTACTGATCTCCAGAGAAGGTTGAATTTTGTGGGTCAGACCTAGAGTAGTTTCTAACAAGACCCTGGGAAGGAGAAAATCGGCAATGAAGTCAGGCCAAGAACAAACATGTAGCTCCACAGACGCTTAGGATCAGGCAGGAGTCGCAGTTACTGCCTCTCCTAACTTCTTAGACATCAGATCTCTCACCTGAAGTCTGTGGCCTTGGTTGACTGTGATTCTCTTCCATGGGGACTGAAAGTCTGTGTCTGGAAGCATGTGCTTCTTTCAAGACGAGCTGCGGACAGACTCTCTGACAGCACTGGGCTGAGATGTGTGCTTTGCCACATTTTTTATCTTCAATCCCTACTGGCCCCTTCTATCCTCACCTTCTTTTCCTTTCTCCAGGGTCTTCCCATCTGCAGAATTGAGAAAGCACACATTTAGAAATTCCAGGAGTATGGAACAAAAATACTTTATAAAAAGGAGACATGATCTCATAGAAGAGGGATGTTTATTTGCCCCAGCCCGGGAGAAGTTCATTCTGAGAGCATAATTTTAGAGTCGATCAGACAAACACACCTGGGAAGGAGCTGGATAAACTAAATTAGGAATAAAGAATGGCCATTGCCTCGGGCCCCAAAATCTGAAGACACTAGCACAGATTTAGAAACCCACTCTCCGAGTTACATTTTCCCCTCCACTGGCTAATTTTCTACTTTTGCTATTTGTTCATGAACTTTCCTTTATATTTGGAGACAGGGAGGAGAATGTTCTTGGGGATTTGACAGACTTGGGTTAAAACAAGTAGCTACAGACATCAAGTATTAGTAATGACTCTTAGAAACAGAACGTCCAGCAGGAGTGGATGTGGACTTGGGGTTTGGAGTTTGCTTCCCTTCATGTCTGTTTTTCCCAGAATCTGCTTTTCCCTTAATTTGCTCTCCATTTGTCCCCTTTCTACGAGGCTGTGGCACGTCCATTGGCTGCCTCTGGCTTTCATATGCTGAGCTCAGTCTTCCATAAACAAGGCACCTTCCAACCCCTAGTTCTTGACAAAATAAACCATCGTTAGGCCTGACACATAGTTGGCACTCAGATATTCGTTAGAGAACGAAATGAATAAGTTCCAAGTTTAACACAAATGGAGAAATGGAGGCTCAGAGACCTACTTACTCACTTTCCCAGGGTGCATCCTGGCAAGTGGTGGAGCTTATAGTCTAGTCAAAGTCAAGGAAAAAGCATCTAAAAATACTAGTAAAATTCCAGTGGCTCAGGGTGTTCTCATGTCATAAGATTAGTACAGGGTGCAGTTGTTACAACTTTCTCCAGTGGTGAATTGGGATGGCTACCACTGAAAGAGAATGTACTAGTGGATGCAATAGCTCAGCCTCAGCGGAGGCTTGGGGGAAGTGGTAATTATTGAATTACTACTAATTGAATGCTCTTGCTGGGGGGTATTGATACACTTGCAAAATATTGAGGGTGAACAGTGGCCCATTTAAGGCCCTTGACTTATAACAGGCAGAGGTCCTCCTTGATAGATACAAATATTCTTTCATCTCTTGCAGCCAGAGGGCAGGAAAAGCTGAAGAGCAGGCTCCATATTTAATTACAAGGACTGCTGATCACCGGAGGTTGAATTCACAACCCGGCAGGTGCACCTCACCAAGTCAAAACCCCCAGTGGGAGGAAAGAGGACTCTGAGGCTGGAGATGGGGACATCTGAGTTGATACGTTCAGAATTTTTTTTATCCCCAGAATTCCCTGGACCCTCTGGGCTGCGGAAGTGGCTACTTTGCTCTGCAGTCATCTGAGGCTTGAAGTGTTAAAAGTCTGGACTAGGATGGTTATAGTAAGACTTGAGAAATGAAGGGAGTGATGTGGGAGATGATGGGAAGAAATGAGGTTTGTGTTCCAGTGGTCACTAATGCTCTAGTGCTTACTGGGATAAGAGGCAACTGAATACTTTGATGAATACGATATTATAAGAGAAATAAATATAGCTTGTCTACGTAGAGAGCAGGTATAGTAACTCTTATACGTCCTCAAGATAGCATGTATTTTTCTTTTCCAATTTCCATTTTCAGTTTTATTTCATGAAATAATAACAATTCTCACAACAGTGATTAAGCTAATAAATAACATTGTGCATTAGTGCATGAGAATGAAGAATGTACATTATAAATAACAAGAGTTTATTTATGATACCATCTCTACTCACCCTTTTTTTTCTCCCAACAAAGTGCTTAAGGATCTAAAAAAGCTACCAACCAAGTACACCCATACACACGTATATACACAGGAGATAGAGTTATATATGTATTTTCACCACAAGTAAGAAATCTTCCAAATGACAGTTCATAAAGAAAATAGTAATTTTAGAATAAAAATCATTAGAGATGGTGGACATTTATTAAATTTATATACTATCAAAACTTTGTTTTATTAATCTCAAACTCAATTTTTGAAATACAAATAGATAAAAATCTTACTAACATTATTGACTCTCAAGCAGAAAAATACATTCACACGCCTTTTTTTTTCCTGGCAAAGCTATATATATCCCGTCAATTTCAGTGGTTTGCAGATGTCTGGATTCCTTGGACCAGTACATTTGAAAAAAAAAACGCTTTGGGGACCAATATTGAGTTTCATTCTTAATTTTGCCAGTTAAGTTTATTTGGAAAAAAAATCACTGGTCTTTTACCACCATTCTTGTTCTTCAGAAGAATGAAGATTTAAAAGTAAAACAGTATGAGAGATATAATCTCACAATAAAAACTTTTAAATTTATTCAATGAATTAAAAAATTAGCTTCATGAAAAACTCTTGGTTGTCTCATTTATCTCATTCCTCTGGGGATCAGCGAAAAATTTTGTCAAGATAGGCATTGATGCTGTACATGAACCGAAGTTTAGGACCCACTAATGTAATGCATTTCTAGAAATTAGATTTAAGAAAGTTTTAATTATTTCCACTAGAGAGATGCAGAAAGCATATCACAGGATGATTTGAAGTCGCTCGCTCTGGGGCAGCTCTTCTCACATGTTAGCATCAGGATCCCTTACAGAGCATCTTAAAACACAGATTGGTATCCCACCCCAGAGTTTTTTGAGTCAGTGGATTAGGGGGAGGGGGCAGTCAAGAATGTGCATTTCTAACAAGTTCTCAGGTGATGCTGATGCTACTGACCTGGAGGTCACCTTTTGAGAACCACTGCCCCGTGTTAATAAAAAGGCAATTGCTAAAATGTATTTTTCATTTTCAAGCAATATTATAAGAACTTATCAGACTTCTTATTTCTCAAAATGTAGAGTCACACCTCAATCTCTATTTTATAGAACAGAGAATGCAAATATCTTGCCCAAATGTTCCCACGGCATCCTGGGATGCCCTTATTGCCTTGTCTTTTGAGTGAATGCTGACACATCTTTCTAGAGCCTGTTTAAGTCTGATCTCCTTTTTCCTTAATCCCTCAGGTTGAATCTATCTAATCATTCCTTCCCTTTTCTCTTTTCCTTTTCCCTCCCTCCCTTCCTTCCTTCTTTCCTCCCTGCCTTGTATGGATGTTCCTGTTAGATTTTGGGCTTGTGGAGAACAGGTGCTTAGCTCGTTTATTTTTCAATCCTAGTATGTAGCATCAAGCCTGGTGTTACTTTTGTCCGCCTGTTTGGCATATCATGGCAATAGCAATATTAGTGAGTTGAGTAATCGCTACTGGATTTGCTCTCTTAGATGGTTTGGATTATTTAGGTTAAACATTTTGTCTTCCTTGCCCCTTATAATCAGTGTTATTTTTCTGAAATCACGCTGATAGCTTCTGAAGCTGAACACTTAAGAAGTATCTACTATAGGGGTACTAGCCAATTAGTCAAATATTGCAGCAAGCATATGGAAGTCCTCAGCCACCATATTTGTCAATTATTAGCCTAATAGGCTTCCCTGTACATAATCCTATTTACTATATCCCTGGAAAAAACTTGCATACTATTTCTACCAGCCTTGGGTGACATAAAAATGTGATGCTTTAGATATCCAAATTGAAAATTCTTCGTTTTTTTTGAATATCAAAAATACATGGAATAGTAAATATGCTTGGAGTATTTTTCCACATTCCATAGGTAGGAGCTGAAAGCTGAAGCCATCTGGCACACCCAAGTTTTTCAATAGTTCAGTGCCTCTTCTCCTCATTTTTTATGTGCTATTTTTCTTTTGAAACTAAGGGACAAACATAATGGTATAGCAAAAATATTGACAGGTATGAATACATGCTAAATGCAGAACATTTTATCTTTGAATTGATGAATTTGTTTTTGCCATTTTGGCCAGATTTTCTTGTTTTGTATTTTATTTTTTAAAATTATACTTTAAGTTCTAGGGTACATGTGCGCAATGTGCAGGTTTGTTACATATGTGTACATGTGCCATGTTGGTGTGCTGCACCCATTAACTCATCATTTACATTAGGTATATCTCCTAATGCTATCCCTCCCCACTCCCCCCACCCCACGACAGGCTCCGGTGTGTGATATTCCCCACCCTGCGTTCAAGTGTTCTCATTGTTCACTTTTCACCTATGAGTGAGAACATGTGGTGTTTGGTTTTCTGTCCTTGCAATGGTTTGCTCAGAATGATGATTTCCAGCTTCATCCATGTCCCTACAAAGGACATGAACTCATCCTTTTTATGGCTGCATAGTATTCCACGGTGTATATGTGCCACATTTTCTTAATCCAGTCTCTCATTGATGGACATTTGCGTTGGTTCCAATCTTTGCTATTGTGAATAGTGCACTTTAGCCAGATTTTCAAGACCAAAGATCCTTGATTGTATGACCCAGGTACATAGGAAAAGGCTGACTGATTGTGGGAAAGTAGGGTTCACTACTTGCATTATATTTATCACAATTTCTGGACCCATGAAGACAGAGATGAGGGAACAAAACATATTTGGGCTATAGCCTGGGCTAAGGAGCAGAAAGATGTGCAGATAATAGCATGGGATAGAATAGGTAATGAGAATTGAAGTCCTAAAATTTTTAAGTCATTTTCTATAACTGACATAAAACATTTCCCAAAATATCATGTAAATCAAGTGAAATAAAGAGATAGCATTTTATTAATTTTGGCCAAAAGATGTCATTTTCCATCATATTTAGTGAACAAGAGTTACTCGTTACATTTTAGACATGTTTAGATTGCTCATACTCTTTCATTTGAGAAATGTAGTGTCCTGCCCTCAAACAGAACTACACAATTAATGAACATTTGTTTGAAGTGCTTTGCGACATTTCATTCAAAGGTGTCCACGAGATGCCACATGCTATTAGAAGTAGCAATCCTTGTTTTGTTTGTAGACAATTCAATTATAGAAAAGACCCAGAAAGAAGTTGCAAAAGGAAAATCATTAAACAACCAAGTAGCTCTCTTCTCATGTATATTTTAGAGAGGGATCAGCTTGTGAGCTTGCAGGTAATTGACTGCAGAATTAGGTTGTCCATTGACCAAGCATTTATGGAGATTGTAAAGGATGAGAAGTAATACATAGCAAGTTCCCTTGTAAAAATCTCTAGGAAGTTCAGGGGGAAGGAAGAGGAGAAGGAAATTTATCTCTAGCCTTACTGGATATTGAGGAACTCTTCTATGTTTAAGAGCAACTCTGGGCCAGGCATGGTGGCTCATGCCTGTAATCCCAGCACTTTGGGAAGCTGAAATGGGAGGATTACTAGAGTCCAGGAGTTCAAGACCAGTTTGGGCAATATGTCAAGACCCCGATTCTATTAAAAAATACAAAAAAATTTAGCTGGGTGTGGTGGCATGTGCCTGTAGTCCCAGCTACTAGGGAGGATGAGGTGGGAGGATTGCTAAAGCCTGGGAGGCAGAGGTTGCAGTGAGCTGAGATCACACCACTGCACTCCAGCTTGGGCGACAAAATGAGACCCTGTCTTAGAAAAAAACAAACAAAAAGTCCTCCTCCAAACATACAAAAAAAGCCCTATCCCATTATCTCTTTTTATTATTCTGGCCCCAAATAAGTTCACTCTTCTGAGTTTTATAGCATTTTCTGTCTGCCATTTTTCTTACAAATTAATGATACACTGCTTCAGTCATCACAGGGAGAGGTCAGAGTCCCATCTGCTGTTTAGGCTTTGTTTACTCTTGATGAGGCCAACTGTGTTTAAAAAGTCTCACACACAGGTACCGCCTCCCTCCAGGGGCCTCAGTAACTTAACCAGTGTTGGGACAGGCAGCCCCTGACAGGTGCAGTCACCTTGAGTCACTTCCTTCTTCTTCTCCTGTGGCTGCTCGGTGTGATGTCCCTCGTGCTGTCCCATACAGTCCCTCCAGTCTTTCAAGTGGCAGGGTGAGACAATCCCATGCTTTGGGTTTGGGTTTAGGAAGATGGAAAAGGCTCATTTGGCATTCAAGCAGAACACAAGTCCACTGACCAGGTTATCAGCCAACTCTTCCCAGGAGTTTAGAGCATAATTACAGGTAATTAAAAATAACACAGTTCTTCAGTTCTGATCTGTCATTGTCCCTTTTATGAGAGGCCTCACAGTGTGGAAAGGAGGCCAGCTAAGGCAGGATTTGGGAATTCTTAGGTGTCTTTAGTCAATAGCATCTTAAGCTTC
The DNA here is from genome assembly GCF_028885625.2 of Pongo pygmaeus. NCBI lineage: Eukaryota > Metazoa > Chordata > Mammalia > Primates > Hominidae > Pongo > Pongo pygmaeus. The sequence continues at coordinate 80,528,469 of NC_072388.2, forward strand.
ATCAACCCCCTGCCACTTGAGCTCTTAATTGTGTGTGGGTCTTTTATTCATTTCACAAACATTTATTGAAGGCCCGATCCATTCTTCCGCACTAGATTCAACTAGATTGTACATTACCAGAAAGGCAAAGGACTACATCTTTAAACTTCTCTGTAGCTCTCCTCTTTCCCTCTTTATTTTAGAATCTAGCAAAGTACTGTGTACTTTGTAGGCACTCAGTGATTATTTCTAATTAAATGAAACACTGAACAAAGTCCCAGCTTCCTGAGACCTCAGACAAGAAGACAAGTATTGGGTAGATGAGGGAAAACCTAGCAGTTTTCGAGTACTGTATGGCAGTGACTTTGCTAACTACATTATCCAACAGTTCTGCCAGCTAGGGCCCAGGGCCTAGTTCCGGCGATTTTGAAAGGAACTGTTAGCGTCTCCCATGGAAAAAGTTCATGGGTAAGAGCATTCTGGGACCACACCAAATATTGATTCCTGGAATGACAGTCCAAATTGACATGAATGCTCAATTTGAGAGCCAGACATAGATAAAAGATGGAGTACTGGGGACACCAGGGCTACAAAGAGGCTACAATGGGAAGACCCAAGGGAGAGCTGGATGTGGACCTTGCCAGAAAGAAATAAAGAGAATAAAGAAAGGACAGGTGGTTCAAAACAAACGCCATGTTTTCTAATGCTCCCTGTGAACCAGTGAAAAGAACTGAATTATTATTCTCATCAGAGTTGGAGTCAAGATAAACCCAGGATACTTCTCAGATTGCTAGCACAGAAAGACTGAAGAAATACCAGAAAAGTATATTAAAAATGTAAGTTTAAATTTAAAAAATCTGATTTTTTAAACACACACACACACACACACACACACACACACACACACACACACACATGTTTTATTTAAAGAGAATGAAAACAATCTAAACATGAGGCTTTTTAAAATGTGAGGCCCTGGCCAAATGTCCCTCATGTTCACTTGGTGACAGTATCTATCCTCCTAGTACAGATTGGGAAACTGAGGCTTAGAAAGAATAAATGACTTGAAGAAAGTTGAACTAGTAAGGGGTGGAGACAGGATTTAAACCTGGAGCTATTGGATTCTAAACCCCCTGTATTATTCTGTTCTCACGCTGCTATGAAGAAATATCTGAGACTGGGTAATTTATAAAGGAAAGAGGTTTTATTGACTCATAGTTCTGCGGGGCTGAAGGAGGCCTCAAGAAACTTACAATCATGGTGGAAGGGGAAGCAAACATGTCCTTCTTCACATGGGGGCAGGAAGGAGAATGAGTGCCAAGTGAAGGGGGAAGCCTTTTATAAAACCATGAGATCTTGTGAGAACTCACTCAGTAACATGAGAACAGCATGGCGGAAACACCCCCATGATTCAATTATCTCCACCTGGCCCTGCCCTTGACACGTGGGGATTATTACAATTCAAGGTGAGATTTGGGTGGAGACACAGAGCCAAACCATATTACCCCCGTCCTCCCTTTTTAAAAAGCTATACTACATTGTCCAGGCAAGAACAGGATCTGATAGGAATAGGAATGTGACAGGTTGGGAGCAATGGCCCACACCTGTAATCCCAACACTCTGAGAAGACAAGGAGAGAGGATGGCTTGAGCCCAGGAGTTTGACATCAGCCTAGGCAACACAGAGAAACCCCATCTCTACAAAAAAATAAAAAATTAGTCATACATGGTGGTGCATATATGTGGTCCCAGCTACTTGGGAGGCTAAGGTGGGAGGATGGCTTGAACCCGGGAGGTGGAGGTTACAGTGAGCCATGATCACACCACTGCACTCCAGCCTGGGTGACTGAGTGATACACTGTTTCAAAAAAAGAAAAAAAAAATGGCCATGTTGTAGGTCAGGGCATCCAGAACACCCTATGGGAGTCTATTGTCAATGGATTTAAAAAAAAAAAAAGATCCTGCTCTAATTAAACAAATAGCATACCATTTGAAAGAGTTTTTCCTTTCCAAGTAATTTGCTTACATCTCAACTGCTTTTGTGTCTACCTATGGTCTGACCCTTGTTTATAGAGCCCAGAGAATGGTGGCCATTCCCTACCAACACACTACTTGTTGTGCCTTTTCTGGCAAACTCAATAAAAAATATATTTAGGCTGGGCGCGGTGGCTCACACCTGTAATCCCAGCACTTTGGGAGGCCGAGGTGGGTGGATCATGAGGTCAGGAGATTGAGACCATGCTGGCTAACACAGTGAAACCCCATCTCTACTAAAAATACAAAAAATTAGCTGGGCGTGGTGGCGGCCGCCTGTCGTCCCAGCTACTCGGGAGGCTGAGGCAAGAGAGTGGTATGAACCCGGGAGGCGGAGGTTGCAGTGAGCTGGGATCGCGCCACTGCACTCCACCCTGGGTGACAGAGCAAGACTCCATCTCAAAAAAAAAAAAAAAAAAAAAAAAAAAATATATATATATATATATATATATATATTTAATAGTCTTACAGAGTTTGGTTTTGTTGGGTAAAATAACCTGCCACTGCCCCAAAGCAGAACAACATGTTTCAAAGGGCCAAAACAATGTCTTTAATGAGTTGGTAATTAAAACAACACTACACAAGAGCAGTTCAAATGTAAGCAAATTACTTGGAAAGGAAAAAAAATGCTCAAACTCTTTCAAATGATATGCTATTTGTTTAATTAGAGCAGAATCTTTTTTTTTAGCCATCGACAATAGAATCCTAAATGGATTGATGAAAAAAAGTAGTAATTAAAGACATCTTTTCTGATAATAGCACAGGAAGAAAAATTCAGCATGAATCATGAAGCCAAAGGATACTTGGCATGGATCCTATAAAGAGAGATTGTGAAAATGTTTGGATTGCTCTCTTAATTTGGGCCCCTTAAAGCAGAGCTGAGAAGACACCGAACACGTGACAGAGCAGGAGTATCGCCATCTTGAATAAGCACTGTTATTTTAAAATTCACCTTAATCCCAAACCGCCTAAATCCAAAGGGCATCAGCCTAATGGCTAAGGTCAGCATGCGCATAAACTACAAATAACATCTCTAACCAGAAACATTCCAAACTCCTCCCTGACCAAAGATGTCAGCCCAAGATAACCTCCCCCCTGCCAGAGACATTCCAACTCCGCCATAAACTTCTTCCCAACACAGAAGCATTCCAGGCTTGTGATAAGCCCTCTCACCCTAAAACCAATATATACTCTTAGTTTGTAAGAAAAAGCACTCCTGACCGAAATCAGTCAGAAGCCCCTCTCAGGTTTTTTCTCTAAAATAAATCTGTCTTTTCCCATTAAACCTTGTTTCATGTTTCTTTTCTCTTTTTTTAATTCTTACAACAGGGAGTTTATTTGGGAGGTGATCCTGGGGAGCACAAGGGAGGGAGTTGGGGAGGTAAGACAGAATAAAGTCTGTCCATGAGCAACCTATTGCTGTAGGCAACTGGCGTTCAATCGTGCTGGAACCTTCTGAGAGACAATGCAGGACATACCTTAAAATTGTGCTGCTGAGGGACTGCTGAAGATGGGGCATTTATTTACCATACCTTGAGGGTTACTCTTGGGAGCATTAAATCCTGGGCATTTCCAAACTGTCCTGTGCAATCTCCCATGGAGCTAGAGATGGCTTTCAGGCAGAGAAACAGAGAAGTGCTCCCTTAAGGTGGAAATTGGGAAGCTCTTGGAATGCCTGTAACTGTCCTTGAAGGCTGCTGGTAAACTCAGAAATGGGCCAACGGGTCATGGGGCCATGTACCAACAGCATCTGTTACAGATAGACTTTTGTAAGTTGTCATCTTTCTAGACCAGCACAGTCTAATAGAAATAATGTAAACCACAAATATGAGCCACATAGGCAATTTTAAATTTTCTAGTAGCTACATTAAAAAAGTAAAAAGAAACAGGTAAAAATAATTTTAATAATGTGTTTATTTCATTCATTATGCCCAATGCATTATCATTTCAACATGTATTTAATATAAAAAATTATTAATAAGATCTCTTATGTTCTTTTTTCTTCACTATCTTTGAGATTTGGTATGCATTTTATACTTACAGCACATTTCAATTCAGGCCAGTTACATTTTAAGTGCTTCATGCGGCTCATGGCTACTATATTGAACCACACCATTCTAGATAAATATAAGAGACATTCATGTGGGAAAGGGGTATGGAACAAAAGTTTGTGATTTGTTTTTCTGTGATTTTCTTCAAAATATCACTCAAATCATAGTCTTCCAAAATATTTTAGGATTATCCTTTCTTATTTTGAGAACATCATTAAATGATGTCCTTTTATAATTTATGGACTTTTTCAGAAACTATCTCTGCCCTTTTGATTTCAGACTGTCTTCTTCTGGTTTATGTGGCAAGCACTATCATAATTAATTTTTCCTCAGAACATTGATAGGAGAAGACCCGAAGGGTATCTTGCCATTATCTATTTAGTTTACGGGGCCCATAACTATGGAGGCCTGGGGGAGCGATAGGAAGGCAGGAGCACCATTTGGCCTGGACTCTTAAAGGTTGGTACTGACTAATGAGGTTCTACCTATAGTTACTGCATTTAAAAAAAAGTTCATTTGTTATAGATGCATAATATACACATTTAAAGTATACTACAATTTTTGCAATCTCCCCCATTTTTGCAAATTTCTTTCTTTTAAAAAAATCTAAGAATTCTTAAAAAAAAGGCCTGTGCCTCTCTTTATAGTTGAGAGGAATAGCAAATGCCTTTCATTTCCAACCTCTTTCTCTTCTTTTGTGTCTATATTAGAGAGCCTATTATTACAACAAAAAATAAAACATGGATTCATTGATTTTCTAGTCCTCCTTGAAGTTAGTAGTGGCCATGTGATAGTGTTGGCCAATGAGATATAAGCAAAAATCTTCTGGTGCTTCTTCTTTGTCTTCTTTATTCCTTCCTGGAACTCAGACATGATGGTTGGCATTGTGGCAACCATCTGGTAACCAGGAGGCAAGCAGCACGGAAATGAAAGCTAACATGCTGAGGATGGTAAAGAAAAAAAAAGATAGAAGAAAATTTTGTATCTAATAGCAATATTGGGCTTCTTTACCAGCCCTGGAAGTACTTGCTGACTTGTTATGTGAGACAAATAATACCTTATATATTTAAACCACTATTACTTAGATTTTCTTAGAAAAATGAATTCGTATCTAATATAGAGGCACTGCCAAAACCACCACTGAAAAAAACTCAGTGTGCATTTGATTTCTTGCTCTTCCCTACAAGTGGCTAATTAAGCAGTCATCCAGAAACACAAAACAAATACACAAAATGCTGCAAATCTGAAGTTCATAATTATCCAGAGAGCTAATTAGATATCTTCTATTTTAGAAAAGGTATAGACTGATCACAGCATCTACCTTCATGTTCCAGCCCCAAAGTCGCGTATTCAAAATGACTGCAATTTCTTCGAATTGTCACTCTTTTCATTTACAGGGGACAAAAATATCACTTAAGAGCACTCATCTGTCTTTGGGTCCTCAGATCTTACCTTGAGTTTGGCACATGGAAGGCAATCAGCAGATGTTTATCATATAAATACAATGATAATTTATTTATATGGGCAATGTAATGATAATTTATTTATATGGGCAAGTAAAAAATCACTTCCTATGCAGGATTTGTTCATTTTTAGCCTTCTTAAGAAAGCTTCCTCAGACTTTTAATGGGTTACCCCATTTTATGGACAATATTAATGCAGGCTGTAACAATCCCAGAGATGTTTCCCGGAAGTTGTCTAAGAGCTTCCCAGAGAGAGAGAGACAGATGGAATGACTGGTTTATCTCAGAATTTCCCCTCCCATGGTAACTGCCCAGCACCTCTAAGAACTGTAAACGAGGAGTTATAAGTATGAAAGGAAAATATCTTTGGCCCCCAAAATCACTAAGGAAAACTCAAGCTGGAAACTGCTTAGGGCAAACCTGCCTCTCATTCTATTCAAAGTCACTCCTCTGCTCAGTGAGACAGATGCATATCTGATTTGCCTCCTTTGGAAAGGCTCATCAGAAACTCAAAAGAACGCAACCATTTGTGCATCACCTACGTGTGACCTGGAAGCTCCTTCCCTGCTTCCAAGTCTTCCTGCCTCTGCTTCAAGTCGTCCTGCCTTTCCAGACCGAACCAATGTACTTCTTATATATATCCATTGATGTCTCATGTCTCCCTAAAATGTATAAAACCAAGCTGTCATCAGGACTTCCTGAGGCTGTGTCACGGGTTCGTTCTCAACCTTGGCAAAATAAACTGTCTAAATTAACTGAGACCTATCTCAGATTTTCTGAGTTCTCGTAAGTTTCCAAATTGTCTTTACTTTCTGGGACATAAAAGAAAAAAACCTCAAAATGAGTACTTTCTAAAACCATGTAGAAATCTGTCCCTTTTCCATGTGGGTGAAACTCAAGGCAACTACTATGTAAGGATGAAAGCCTCAGAGTTCAGATTTGATAACCTATACAGGAGGATCAAAACCCAGTCTTAACATTTTCTGACCAAACCCAGCTTCTATAAGTGGTTGTTAAAATAGCTTCTCTTTGGCTCACTGATATTCTGTGATTTCTCTGAGGAAAAGAATCTATAGGATTCTGGCTTTTACCTTTAACATTTTTTTTTCTTGAGACAGAGTCTTGCTTTGTTGCCCAGGCTGGAGTGCTGTGACATGGTCACTGCTCAATACAACCCTGACCACCTGGGCTCAAGCTATCTTCCAGCCTCAGCTTCCAGAGTAGCTGGGACTACATGCATGTGCCACCACACCCAGCTAATTTTTGGATTTTTTTGTAGAGACAAGGTCTCACTGTTTACCAGGCTGATATCGAACTCCTGGGCTCAAGTGATCCTCCCAGCCTTGGCCTCCCAAAGTGCTTAGATTATAGACATGAGCCACTGCACCCGGCCAATCTTTGCCTCTTGCATGATGGTTGAGCTTTTGCACCTTAACTCTGAGTGGGAACAAATATGCTAGCTGTCTGACCTTGGATAAGTTTCTAAACTTCTTGAGTATCAGTTTCCTCATCTTTAAAATGGGAACTGTAATAATACTGGTCTTATTAGGTTGTTGTGGTAGTTAAGTGAGATAATACATGTATAATGTTTAGCACAGTGCTTTGCATAGACTCAGTCCTTAATCAACGTTAGTTGTGATTAATAAAATTAATATAAAATTGTAAATTACGAATAATTAATAATTATTAATAAAGTACTATTTACAACTGTCTGATTAGAATTTATGCTAGATTAATGTAGATTAATCTAGCAAGTGCTGACTTGTCTTCAGGAGCACATGATCCCCATTTTTTAAAAAACGGAATTATTATAATGACTTATAAAGAGTTTCTTTGGTTTTCTTGTTTGATTTGCTGGATGGTCTGTTTGGAAACCATATCCAAGAATTGGAGCATTAATTTGAAGAAAGAGGTTCAGAAGTTTCTTTCTGAATTGTCCTTGAAGGTAATGAGAAGTGAATCATTCAAATTCAACTTTCCTTTCCCTGACTCACGCACTTGGATCAGAACAATATACATCATCAGTGTTAGAACGTCTTTCTTTTCAAGAATTCTTTGGCTGGGTCTTTATAGCTACGGTGAAGTGCAACTGGGATTTCTAATATCCAGGGAAACCTCATTTCTATCTAGTTCTGACTTCGCTTGGGCCTGAACAGCAGGTGATAGCTTTGCAGTCATGGAAGAACAACAATTTTCAACATTTTTAGTTGAGAAAGCTTAGCCTTTAATTCAATCAGGGCTTGGAAGAAGGAGGAAGCAATGGGGTTCTTTGTTTTGTTCCAACTAGTTTACCCTCAGTCTGCAGCTGGTTAGAGTTTCTAAGAGGCTGTTAGTTCCAATTAATTTGGTACACACTCCCATAAGTGTGCTTGATGAATTTAGAGGCAGCAACGAATTTATCTGTGCACCAGCCATAAAATTTCCATTACTTTTGTTAATGAATTTTACATTTGATTTTGAAAGCTTTTTAAAAAGTTGTGCATTTGTTTTTCAGGGCCTTCCCCTCCTCCTTCTACATAATTCGTGTCAAAATAAGAACTTCACTTAGAGAGAGACTGGACATTTCTATGAGGCATTTTGCATTTGGGGCCAGGGAGACTGCAGTTCCCAAATGTCTCTAAACTTCAAAGGCCATCATGCCCTTCTTGGGCTCCAAAGTAGGTAAAATAGGAAGTCTGAGCTGAAGAGGATGGGTTTCCCAGAAAGTTCGGTTATTAATTGCAGCGGGAAAAGGCAACGATCTATGCAGCAAGTTGTGGTGGGAAAATAGTCTGTTGCAATAAGGTCAGGGTCAGGTCTGAGTTTCCTTTCCTGAGCTCTGTGCCCTTTTTTTTTCCTCTTTAGCAGAGACATCCCACAAGATGAGAAGCACTGGATGCTGTAAGTCTGACTGTTAGCTAAAATCTGGCCTTAAGATTCTCAAACCCTAGAAAGGAGAGACAGAAGCAGATAAACCTGTATTTCAAAGCTCGAAGCAATTTTCCTTCAAAAGCAACACTTTTGAAGCAGCCTGTTTCTTTGTTCTGGAAATACCATCCAAATATACAGTTTTACTAGGTAAATGTAATCACACCATAATCAGAAAATGTGTTTGAGAGGCTGTGACTCTAAGGAACTAAACCGTGAATGTTTATGTTGTCAGCTTCTTGCATGTCTGAAGACTCTATTTCATTTAGAGAGATGCTCCTTTTCTGTGTGTTAATTTAGAATGGGCTATGTGTCACTTGTTCTTGTGCAGGTGTAAGGACTGGCAGATGGCAGGAAGGACAGCAAGGCAATAAGAAGGGAACAGGGCAGGGCTGGGGGAAGCTGACGCTGCACATTGTTCTGTAGAAGTGGGAACAGCTCAGACAGACATGGAGCAATCTCCCTGTTGGTGAGTGGGGGTCAAGTCTTACCCTACTGGGTAGAATCCATTTGTTTTGGAGGGAGCAGACACTTCTCACATTTCTGTTGCCATTTTTTTTGTGGGAAACAGCGGGAAATGAACACTTAGAAGGTATATCTTAAACTGGGGCCCCTCTGACCATTGTTCAACAGGTCTGGTCATGGAGGAGTCTAAATACGCAGCCCACATGCTAAGCGTAGGGGGAAGACGGCCTGCCTGAGGACAGAGGCACCTCCCACGGGTGGTTTCTGAGAATGGGCCAGGCTTGGAATCCTTGAGACAGCCAAATCTAGGAGTTGCAAGCTGTTTTCTGCAACCGAAATTTTGTTATCTCTGGCCCTTCAATAAAATCATGTTAAAATTGATATGGTTTGTCTGTGACCCTACCCAAATCTCATCTTGAATTCCCATGTGTTGTGGGAGGGACCAAGTGGGAGGTAATTGAATCATGGGGGCAAGTCTTTCTGGAGCTGTTCTTGTGATAGTGAATTAGTCTCACAAGATCTGACGGTTTTAAAAATGGGAGCTTTTCTGCACAAGCTCTCTTTGCCTGCTGCCATTCACATAAGATGTGACTTGTTCCTCCTTGCCTTTGGCCATGATTGTGAGGTTTCCCCAGCCATATGGAACTGTGAGTTCTCCATTAAACCTCTTTCCTTTGTAAATTGCCTAGTCTCATGTATGGCTTTATCAGCAGCATGTAAATGGACTAATAGAAATATTACAGCCTGGTTTCCAACAAAATTAAGTTAAATTTGAAGTCACTTTGGTACAGAATAGTAAAAGAAGAGTAGCTGCCCCAGTGAGTGGGAGGAGGCTGCTCATGGATGGAACCTACTCATGGATGGAGCCTGCAGGTGGGTGGGGCCTGTCACTGGGTGGAGCCTGCTGGTGGGTGGGGCCTGCTAATGGGTGGGGCCTGAGGAAGGAGCCAAACTGAGTTTATAAATGCTAAGTAAAGTACATTTTAGAAAATGTAAGGTTTGAACCGAACTTTGGGAGGTAAATATGATTTTAAAAAATGTTAATGAAAGATTGGAGTAGGACAAGGAGGCAGAGAGACCAGGAAGGAGCTTTTACCTGTATTTTGTGGAAAACAAAAGGAAGGGGCAGGTTTGAGAGAGGGAACCAACAGACCACGGGTCAGGCTGTCCTCTGGAAACTACTTGACTTCCTGTGCCTGAAACAGCAAGTTATCTCTGCCTTATTTTCCCCAGCACAGAATATGACCATTAACAATAAAGCAGGTATCCAGGGCTCCCTCGGTACCAGGCATGTTCCGAGTGCTTCTTGTGCCCTATTAGGTAGAAGTTGTTACAGATGGGGAAACTGAGGCAGGAGCTGTAACTTTCCCAAGACTCTTACCACCACACTTACAGTGTCCTGTCATGCTCACGCTCCTCTTCCCTCCTTACTTGGTATTTTATGTGGAAAAATAAAATAATATTTGTGAATTTATCTCACTTATTTTGGAAGACGGGTGTGAAATGAGTTCTTTTTTCTCTTTTACTATCTTCTGAGCCTCCCCCAAAGTTCGAAAGAGAAAATTTGAGCACTCATTGCACAGACGTTCAGCACGACTACCCTATCCCGCATTATCCCCCTTCACGACTATAAAGTGATGATACCCTGGTGAAGTTGCTCTTATTTTCTTTCTTTTTTTTTTTTTTTGAGATGGAGTTCCACTCTTGTCGTCCAGGCTGGAGGGCAATGGCGCGATCTCGGCTCATTGCAACCTCCGCCTCCTGGGCTCAAGTGATTCTCCTGCCTCAGTCTCCTGAGTAGCTGGGATTACAGGGTCCTGCCACCATGCCTGGCTAATTTTTGTATTTTTAGTATGGACAGGGTTTCACAATTTCATGTTGGCCAGACTGATCTCGAACTCCTGACCTAAGGTGATCCACCAGACTCAGCCTCCCAAAGTGCTGGGATTACAGGCGTGAGCCGCCGTGCCCGGCCAAGGGTTGCTTTTATTTTCAAGAGCAGGGGAAGCGTAAGTCAGCTACCTTGGAGTAAGGGGAACCTGTTAACATGACATTACATTTACAAAGCTCATTGACTAATGTTTCCTTAATTTACCCTAATAACTTGCGAGGTAGGCCGTATTTTGCAGATAGGTGACTGTGTTCTCTAGAGAGACTGTGAGTTGTTTAAGATCTGGCCGTGTTAGTGCAGAAGATCAACTTTCTGACTCTCTCTCTCTCTCCAGTCCTCTACTCTGACCTATCAAGGGGCTTTGACTGCCAGTGGAAAATGGTAAGAGCTTCCCTGTCCCCCTCCCCACTGGATTCATGATATTCACAGTATTTTTGCGTAACTCTCTGGGTAGTGGTTGAAGATGGTGGGGCTGCTCCATGCTGTTCACTTACAGAGGGCCCCTCTGGAAACCTGTTAAGGTAACACATGGTGTGAAGAAAAAAAGGTCAAATCTGTGTTCACTTGGGCCTGCTGAGGAGGGGTGCTAACATTCTCTACTGTCACACCTAGCAGAACTTTCCTCATCTTTAATTTTGACCCCAGTTTGTGAGACCTTTTGATTTGGATTTCTGTGCAGGGCTGTATTCCCAGAGGGATCAGACCACATCACCTCATTAGTCATACACACTGATCTTCACAGCAAATCGTGTGCCCACCGAAAGCCAATGGTTAAGGACCACTTGGGGCCCAGAGCTCTGAAGGGCCAGGTTTATTTCCACATGCTGAATTGTTCCTTGACCTCAATTTTTCCCTCTAACAGCAGGGCACCACGTGGGGAAGAATGCAGACTCCGGAGTCCTGCCAGCAGGACGTGTGAGGAGCTGGGAAATTACTCTACCTCTGAGCTCTCCACAGAACTAGCACACAAGCTCTTTTGGAATAGCTGGGTGTTCACATTAAAGAGGGGGTTGGAGGAAGGGGCAACAGTGCTTGGAGAATAATACTTGTTACACAGCTGTAGACGAGACCCCTCTGCTTATCATGAAAGCTTCAGGCATTCACTTTCCCTCTTCCTCGTTGTAATTGCTCCGTATCTAAGGCTTCATAGACCTGCAGTTCCTGTGGAGAGTGGGCTCATATTTGAGAGCCAGATACCTTGACCCAGGTTGTCTGAAAGATGCGCTTCCAAAGGTTAACATTTCATTGAGTGGCTGACAAAGCCTTTCAAAGGATAGCTATGGTCCAATTTTAGGGGGTGCTGTGAAGACCCTGTCTCCTGGTGGGGTCTTTATTCTGGTGTCTGAGATCACAAAAGAGGCTGAAGTTTGCCTGAGTCCGGTGTGGGCTTCTTTGGAATCTTGCATATGAAAAGGTATTGGGTATGTCAAAGGATGAGGGTCTTTCTTGCTGCACTCATCTAGGTGGGCAGTTATTTATTTGGGGTGCCTGGCTCCCTGTCTACCTCTGTAGATATAAGGTCAGCTTTTGGAGGGCAAGGCTTGCATTATGGACATCTTTATTTATATCTTTGGATTCAGATAAATAGTTTACCTTCAGTAAATGTTTATTGAGTAAAAACAAATGTGTGGTAGATAAGAGGTCTCTAGAAAATGCTAGATAAGACTTTTTTTCTTTTTAAAACTAGATTGTTATTGTAAAAGTAAAGGAAGTTCATGGTAAAAATTAAGAGTATGAAAAGATAAAAATGAAGTTTCCACTAAGCAGAGATAATTGCAATGAGCAATTTTCTGTGTTTCTTTACAGAAATGTTCAATAAGTCTACATCTCAAGAACATTTTTATTTTCACAAGTGGCATTATACTATAGTTACATTTCTGCCACTAGCCCTTTTGTATAGTTAACTGTATATCTTGAACATCTTTTTATAATAATGCATATAGATTTACCCCAATCTTTATAATAGCTGCAGTCCATTGTATGAATTTTCTACAATTTATTTAATCAATTCTCCATTAATGCATATGCAGGATGTTCCCAGATTATTGATTATTACAAAAGACACTGCAGTAAATATCTATCCATGTTTGTATTTGTGTATCTGTGGATAAATTGTTTTAAGTGTAAGTTTATGGGATATTACCTGTTGTCTTTCAAAACATGGCACCAATTCATACTCTCACCAATACTGTATGCAAGTGACCATTTCCTCACATCCTTGGCAATGATGAGGATTAGCAAGTGCTTTCATCTTTGTCAATATAATAGGAGAAACAGTAACTCATTTTGGTCACATTTCTATTTCTTTAATTTTGAGTGAGTTTCAGTCTTTCCCCCTTTGGGGACTATTCTATTCTATTTTCTGTGAACCACTTGTTTAGATCCTTTGCTGATTTTCCTATTGAATTGCTTCTCTCTCTCTTTTTTTTTTTTTTTTTTTTTTTTTTTGAGGCAGTGTCTCACTCTGTCACCCAGGCTGGTGTGCAGTGAGATCACAGGTGTGTGTCACCATACCACACCCAGCTTTTTTTCTTTTTTCCTTTTTCTTTTTCTTTTTTTTTTTTTTTAGAGATGGGGTCTCACCATGTTGCCCAGGCTGGTCCTGAACTCCTGGGCTCAAGCAGTCCTCTCACCTCAGCCTCCCAAAGTGCTGGGACTACAGGTGTGAGCCACTGCACCTGGCCTGATATGCAAGCAATTGTAGTGCATTTATGGCATTATTTCTTTGTCATACTTAAAAAACTAGTCAAAGTTTATCATTTACCATTTGACTTTGAATATGACATTGTCATAAATAATTTTAACGTTTTATAGGCTTATGTTTACCAATCTTTTTCTTTGTACTTCTAAATTTCATGTCATGTCTAGAAAGGATTTTGTCATTCAAGGTTATAGGCAGAGTTCACTTATTTTTTTCCCAAATATATTTATGACACTATTATCTATATTTAAATATTTGATCAATAATTTTAACATTTTATATACTTGGATTTACCAATCTTTTCCTTTGTACTTCTAAGTTTTGTGTCATGTCTAGGAAGGATTTTGTCATTTAAGATAATAGACAGAGTTCACTTAATTTTTTTTTCCAAATGCATTTATGACACTATTTATATTTAAATATTTGATCCATCTGTAATTTTTTTGGTATGACAAGTAATAAAGGGACAAAGATTTATTTTGTCCAAAAGGCTAGCCATTTGCTTCAGCTCCATTTTTCCCTCACTGATCTGAAATGACACTGTATTATATATTAACAAATAAATTTTTGTTTTTCTTGTGAGGTGATACATAGGAGTATTTAAAAGAGACCAGCACGTCCTTTTCCAAATACCACTGTGCATATATTTCTCCTACTCCCCAAGTGAGTCCTTTGCAATTTTTCCCAAATATAGAATCAAAGATTAAATTTAAAAAAATAACCTTTTCTACAAGAAATGGAAAAAGGGAACATTGTGATCTAAGACCATGCTTAATGCTACAACAATTTGGATAGTAAAGAAGGATTGGGTGAGTTTCGCATTTTGAAAAGATTCCTGGAGAAAGCATGGCTACTGTGTAGGCCCAGATCCCCGGGCTGAGCTGCAGGCCTGCTGGGTTTCTCTTCATTCTAATCCGGTCTTACCCTCAGTCAGTCAAACACAACAGTCTGTTACTTGCACACAACTCCAGGGTCAACATCTGCCTCGTTCCCTGGGGTAGTGCATGAGTCACTGCTTGTGGAGGTTGGCTCAGTGCAGAGGGCTGCCTTCTATCCAGATCTTTTCATTCTAAATGAAAAGGCTTTTGATCCATGTATGCTGCTGTTTACTCTACCATTATTTGTCTGCTTCAAAGCAGAGGATTTGGCTTACTGAGAAGTAATTAAACTAACCCAAAGTGTAAATCCTAAGAAGCAAATGAATACTATGTCTCATTCTCAGGAAAGGGACCCCCTACTCAGAAGATATGTGTTTTAGGAGGTGTTTCCTTTCATAACTGTGCTGAAATTTGGATCCGAGTTACCCCTAGAAGTGTTAACTAAATACATAAGTCTGGGAAGGTCTCCCCTTTGCTCCAAAGAGTCTAGGTCTGCAGATAATAATATAATTATTTACTTCCCACAAATCCATCATGGAGAACTTAAATTTAATGTATATTACAGGGGATTTCGACATGGTTCTTTCACTTACAGTTGAGAATAAAAATTAAAAAAAATTCACACTTTGTACCATACCACACACAGATGCCTGAGAAAAACCTAAAAGTTTACTTGTAAACCTCAGCTCTGTTGTTTAAGCTTTCTAATTTTCTTGTGTTTTTCCAGCCAAAAACTAAGAAATTCCCTAGAGATTTCTCTAGCACTTTTCAACTGATGCTGTCAAAGCACTTTACACCCGCTATCTAATTAAGACTCTGAACACCTCAGTGAGAGACAGAAGCATCAACACCATAAACCTGACAAATAGAAGCTGGATTCCCTGAAAACCTAACTAAATAAAATAGCTCTGGGTACATGAGGAGAATGCACTGAATTTAAAGCATTGAAAAGTTTGTATTTCACGCAGTTGTAGACTCCTGAGTGTCTTCTAGAGCATTCCCATCATTCCACTAAGAATTCTATGTTGCAAGAATATTTGTAGTGAGTGGTAGAGTTTCAGAGAAATATCTTAAGCTTTAAGAACACCAGAAAAGGAATTGGAAGGAAAAGAAATACAGAGGAAGAATTTAGAAAGCATGCTATTTATGTGATGTAGTTTCTGGTGGATAACTGGCAACCGGGTCATTGGACAGGCTAGACAAAGTTCAAGAGAGGCATGAGGAGACTCTAGAATCTGTAATACTGTCAGGATCCTTAGTTGGTAGTAGTAAACACCAGTTCTAGCAAAATGGAAACTTATTGGTGGGGTTATCAGAATCTTAGATTTAAGAGGAGACTCAAGGACTGATCTTGGAAAACAGGGAAGAACCAAACAAGCTCCAAAAGTCAGGAATGAAAGTAATTTGAAAAACAAGAGTGGAGAAAGAACAGTGTAGTTTTTTCCTGCTGCTACTTTTGCCATCAAGAATGGCCTCCACTATTCTGACATCTTTGTGATACTCACTCATGAGTCTACAGTTTGGAGACAGCATCCAACTGACCTAGCCCAAGTCATTTGCCCACCTTTAGGTTGTGCCCAGGCAGGAAGGAGAGAGGATCTGGCTCTTTCAGCTTTCAGTGTGGTAGTATCTATAACACAATGGAGTTTTCCTCAAAGTATGCTAGGAAGTGAAGGTCCTGGAATATACATTGCCAGAAAAATAAAAAAAATCACAAGAATCACCCCTCTCCACTCACTGTTCTCACTGGGAATCCAAGTTCAGAAATTTGAAGTGTGTGATGACTAATGGATGTATTTGTGTGTTTCCACATGGAAATTGCTCTGGCTGAGGGGTGACTGGCCTACTTTTGTCCTGGTGATGGCAGGAATGCATCATTAAACAGGTCTGTGCTTGTGAGATCCTCCTTTTTTTTTTTTTTGAGATGGAGTCTCACTGTGTCACCCAGGCTGGAGTGCAGTGGTGCGATCTTGGCTCACTGCAACCTCCGCTTCCTGGGTTTAAGCAATTCTCCTGCCTTAGCCTCACAAGTAGCTGGGATTACAGGCACCTGCCACCATGCCCGGCTAATTTTTGTATTTTTTAGTAGAGACAGGATTTCGCCATATTGGCCAGGTTGGTCTTGAACACCTGACCCCAGGTTATCCACCCACCTCGGCCTCCCAAAGTGCTGGGATTACAGGCGTGAGCCACCGTGCTTTTCACTACCTTCCACCTTCCTCTATTGGCTATTTCTAAATGTCCACCTTGGCAGGGCACTCAAGCTGGGCAAATTGTATATAGATGCCCTTCTGTTTTCTTTTGGTAAGGACAATAGTGCCCTTGGGCAGGGAACAGAATTGGACAGATAGGGCTTTATTATTTGCACTGGCATAAACATTGATTAATCTGAAAACTTCCCTTCAGTTTGCAAGCACTCCACCGCGCTGTCATTCCTGAGCCTAGAATGCCTACCTGTCACTCCTTCTAAATTCCTATGGCCTATATATATTATCTATCAGACAATTGAGGGTGTTGCTTTACACTACTGCTTTGTGGATGTTAGTCTAATTCATTTCTTCCCATATTTGAAGAGGTCCGAAACATAATCTTCTTTGAAAAACTGATTTTCAAAGTGACATGTTTAGATGAAGTCCAGGCCCGTCAGTCAGTCATACAGATGTTTCTATGCCACACTTCTGAACATATGTCAACACTGGTTGATCAGCTCCACAGTGGGCTTCAGTGATCATTCATTTTGTACCTTTGGTGCTCTGTACTATTCTCAGTCTGAAAATGGAATTTCCTAACTCTGTCTTCATCCTCCACCACTCAGTTCTTCTTTTTTTTTTTTTTGGAGACAGAGTTTCACTCTTGTCACCCAGGCTAGAGTGCAATGGTACAATTTCAGCTCACTGCAACCTCTGCCTTCTGGGTTCAAACAATTCTCCAGCCTCAGCCATCCCAGTAGCTGGGATTACAGGCACCTGCTACCACACCCGGCTAATTTTTGTATTTTTAGTAGAGATGGGGTTTCATCATGTTGGCCAGGCTGGTCTCGAACTCCTGACCCCAGGTGATCCACCCACCTCAGCCTCCCAAAGTGCTGGGATTACAGGCATGAGCCACCACACCTGGCTCACTCAGTTCTTTTGATCCTAAATTTGTATTTGTGTAATTGCTTATGCTGGTTCAGGTGTTTCTGATTCATGTATTTTTTAAGTCTATTGATGTCAGTGTCACATAGCTAAAATTGTAAGAGCTCACAAAATAAGGACCCAGACCCTTTATTCAGTGTCCAACATAGAGGACAAATGACTTCTGGTGAGGGTGGTATTAGAGCTGGTGACGATGATCTGCAGACACAGAAAGCCTATAACTCTAGACTGATCAGAATTAAATAGCTTGTAATGCCTCACAGAGAAATGCAGACTATGTACCTGGTCACCTGTCAAAAACCAGTCTTCCAGTATCTGTCACCCCCTTCCTGAATACTATATTTCACGCTAGCAAAATCTCTAGGTATTGGGAATACAGTTTCTTGCTCCATGCTGGGCTCTGTCTAAAGGCTACCATTTGCTTCTATTGACTGAGAGTTTTTGCAATAGGTTAAAGGATTTCTGTATTTGAGGCCTATTGAGTACTTTCTGTGTGGGCAAGACAGGTGCAAATGTTCAGCTATTAACCTAGATACTTCTTGCACTGCTGAAATATTTTGTCTTAGGGTGTCAGCCAGGGTTAGCCATAGCATTATAGTGGCAGGAAGGCAGTATCCATCACCTTAAATACTCCACACTATGTCCACTTTGCATCTGTTAACCTACTGATACAGAAAGACCGGTGGAATAGGATGTGTAGCAGAGGTGCTGAATATTTAAAGAATCCCATCCCCATGACACTGATCAAGGCGTGAAGCTAGATATTGAGGTGGGAAGGCCACATTAAAGTTGTACCTGCTTTTGCAATGACAAATACAAGCTACTTTCCTTGGATTTACATTTTACTAATTTTAAAGAACTTCAGCTGGCAGGTACAATATTCAATACTAAATCCGGGTTCCCATGTGTAGGAGATTCAAACATGACATAAGAATCCCAAGACCCTCGTTCCATCTCAGGCACTTAGACTTTGCCTGTGACCTTGGCAGAATCATTCAGAGTGCCATAAGCAATCTGTTTTACATCTGGGTAAATGGAGAGAAGAATACCATACATTTAGCCTTGTGATGCTGCTGTGAAGATGCACCAGGCATTGCTTACAAAGTACTTCCCTGCTCAGAGAAAGCATTAGCGAGAGGCTGAATGCTTTGGATCAGAGCTGCACTGCACTCTAAAAAGATTTTTTCCCCATCTTTACCTTGCTATTGTGTAGTTCAGGAATGAGAAAAACACTGGTGTAGATAGGCAGAAGCCAGGCATTTTACGAGCAAAGGCATCATAATTACTTCCTACATCTGGGAGCCAAAGATGAAGCTGGAGGGAAGTATTGCTGTGGAGGAGCTCTTCCACACTTGGCCTGGCTTCCTCAGTATCTGCAGGCTCTGTTGCCCCTGCCACTACTCCCTTCTCCTTGTCTCCAACTCACATTCCATTTGGATTATTTCTGTGTCTTCACCAATGTTAGGTGAAAAACAAAAATGAAGCAAATAAAGTTTTTTGTTTGTATAGGCAGGATTGAATTTTTTTTTCAAAAGGACTTCTAAACCAGGAATGACAATATACAAAGAAACCTAGAAATAAGCAAGAATAGATTTCTGATTCAAATCTTATGGTTCACAGAGGTGAGTGGGAGACTTTGTTTCCAGGGAAGTTCAGTGATGGTGGTTACCACAAATAAAGCATTGACAATGGTGCCTGGCATAGAACAGGCTCTTGATAAAGGCTGCTGCTACTGCTATTATTGATTCCTTTCCTTCACTCTATAACAGGGTGCTGCCACTCTGGAACTTCTTGTTTTCTGAGGTTTGGGATTTCTCTTTTATTTCCTATTTGTTGGGAGCCAGGCTCTCTGGCATTGTCCCTTAGTTAGAAGAGCGGTAGAGTTTTAAGTGTCACAGAGGTAGCTGTGCTGCATAAAGCAATCCAATTTAACGAATATTCTTTAAGGGCAGGCTAGGGAATAAAAAGGATGAATTTAAGATCCAATCTCTATCCCCAAGGAGCTTTCTTACTGATGGGGGAGTCAGACAAGTACAATATATCCTACTACAAAATAATTTGTGATTTTAGAAAATAAAACAGAGCTTTTATGCTTGGCCACATGGAGAACAGTGAGGGCGTGGGTTCCTCAGAATTAGCGTCCAATCCAAGCCCTTCTGACTGCAAGACTCTGCTCTGTCTCCTTCCATCCCACTGCAGAAAAGAGTTTACTGCCCTCCTTTAATAGGGAGTTTTTCTTTTTCCTTTTTTTTTTTGAGATGGAGTCTCACTCTATTGCCCAGGCTGGAGTGCAGTGGCGCGATCTTGGCTCACTTCAAGCTCCGCCTCCCGGGTTCACGACATTCTTCTGCCTCAGCCTCCCGAGTAGCTGGGACTACAGGTGCCTGCCGCCACGCCCGGCTAATTTTCGTATTTTTAGTAGAGACGGGGTTTCACTGTGTTAGCCAGGATGGTCTCGATCTCCTGACCTTGTGATCTGCCTGCCTCGGCCTCCCAAAGTGCTGGGATTACAGGCGTGAGCCACCGCACCCGGCCAATAGGGAGTTTTTCTAAGAGGAATGCTAATCTCCTAAGCATTAAAGGTATAAAAAAGTGAGCTTCAAGTAAATGATCTGTGCTAATCCCAACTTTCACTTATAAAGAACAAGGGAAGTGTTGCCTCAATGGGAAATCCTTGGGATGTTGCAGAAACAAGACAAAACAATGTTTTCAGCAGCTCAGGCACCATGAAAAGGGAGGGTATGATGAACGCGCAGTCATTTAATTGACCCTCAAGTGTTCCAGTTACCCGGGAAAATAGAAATCTGCCCTTAGTTTATTCTAAAATGAGAAGGCTCAGAAATGAAAGACCTTGTGCTAAGGCCTTGATACGGTGGAGGCTGGTGGTCTTTATGCTTCAGTATTTCTATTAATGCCCCAGGCAGCAAAGCCAGGATGATGGAATGATTCACAGTTTTGTCAAATGCTCTTGTCATTTGAAACGTCACATAAAGTAACTCTACTAGCTATCATAACTACTGTGATGTTAGCAGTTTATAGAGAGTGGGGGCTGTGAATTTCCATTTCTTATTATACTTTCTGTATTAATGATGTGTTGTGCTGGACCCCTATTAACTTCAATGGGAACTGGCATTAGGTTCAAGAGGCTGAAGAAGAGACCTGGAGCCAGAGAATGAGACATAGGGCTTATTGGGAACTTACATATGGAATGGTACAGTGGTGGTGGGCTGGGCAGGAGAACCGTAACTTTTTGTAAAAAGTATGCAGTTTATACGGCACGTTCGCTTAGCAGCCTCCCCCTAGCAACCTCCACGTGGCGACCCTCATTCAACCCACAATAAAGGGCCTCGATTCCCGCTGCAGTCCACATTCCATGGGATGGGCCAGAGTCCAGATGTTCCTCATAGATAAGGAATGAGTCTCCAGGTTGGCCACTTCTGGATTTTGTAGCTTAGAACTTCAAACACACATTCTTCTTCTTAAGTTACTGCTCTCAGATGCATCCACCATTCATGATGCCTTTTTATTTTTTGTATTCTTGATGCTTTGACCCCTCAGGCCTTGCTGACCCTGGAGGGACTGCCCCTTCCAGGGCTAGCCATTTTCCAGACATAGTAAACAATTTGCCCTTGAGCATCTGGAGCAACCCTTTTACATGCAAACCGACCAATCCAGAGCCCACACTTCCAACCACCTCCTCTGTTGCGCCTTCAACACTCAGTGTCACAATCCCCTGCTCTAATCACTGCAGGGGCCAGATACCAGAAAGCTAGGGACAGCCCCTATGCCAGAAGCCACTGAAATTATTCAAATTAGCCAATCCTAAATCATTTACCCAGTCTTACCTGTGCCTTGCAGCAGAAACCACAATAACTTGTGCTTCTCTGTATGGTCTCCTCTCGTCTTGGGATCTGTGAGTATGACAAAGTCTCTCTTCAATGGCAGTCATATCCTGATCTGTTGGTCTTGCCATACCTAAATAATAATCACACCTGTATTTTAAAACAGTTTCCCTTTTCTAAAGTAGAATCCAAATGAGACAATATCTGAAAAGATCTCAAGGGATAAGTATGGATGTGGATGTGGCCAAACAGAATTGAATGCATTGAGCTAGGTGAAAAAGTCATTTAAACAACCTGGTTTATTTTTAAAATCATTTTTTAAAAATCCTGATAGTGTAGGATATTACATACAAGTGGAAAACAAACAGAAGTTCCATACTGTACCAAACAGTTTTTGTGAGTGGGATCCAGATACGTTTATTTTTGAACAGCTTCCCCAGGTGATTCTATATGTAACCAGAACTGAGAACCATCATCAGATTAAGCCAAACTTCTGATAGTCTGATAGTCAAGGCTATCAACTTACTGGTCCCATAAATGGAGAACTCTTTTCAATGTTTCTCAAACTTTGATAAGACTAACATGTAAGTGCTTGATAAATCTCATCTTGGCTCTATCTCAGAATGTCTCAAAGCTCTTTACTGTACAGCTTTGCAGACAGTGGCTAGGTTTTTCCAGTCACAGTCTATACATACATCTTCTACTTCAGTGTCTAAACAATGTCAGGAAAATTATCCAAACTCAGAAATAAACAAAAGAGATTACTGCATGTTTAAGCCCTGGTCTTGGCTTGACTTTCTATCCACGGGTCTATTTTACAACTCCAGTTCTCTAAGGGATGGGTCTGGGAAGTTGCAGGTCAATCAAGTGCCCCAGGTGATTCTTATGTTTAGGGATGGTGGGAACTGTCTGCAAAGTATCTTGCAGCTTCTCAGATTTTGATGTGTCTACTAATCACTGGCGGATCTTGTTGATGTACAGGATTCTGATTGAGTAGGTCAGGGAGCGGGTGCTGCTGTCTGCAGATCCAACAAAGTTCTAGGTACTGCTAGTGGTTGTCAGTCCATGGGCCACACTTGAGTAGCTGCAAATGCCCATTGAAATCACCTGGGGAGCTGCAGCAACTACTGTGGCTTTTGTCCCATACCTGGAGATTCTAATTTAATTAGTATGGGTGCAGCTTGGGGATGAGGAGTTTAAAAAGCTCCCCAGGTGAAAGCAATTTGCTGCCACAGCTGAGAACCAATGTTGTATAGATCTATCTCTGTGCCTACTTTTAATGTCATGCTGTTCTTCCTATTTGGATACTTATTCTTTTTCATCTTCATTAAACTACACCCTATAAGTTCTACCAAGCTCTGAAGATGACTTCCTTTTCCAAGATGACTTCCTTCCTTAGCCCAGCTTATACTACCTCTCCCCTTTGATTTATTTTAGCATAAATGCATACAACTTATACTACATTATCTGATAACTTATTGGTGCCTTTTAAGATATGAATGTTTCCGGCCGGGCATGGTGGCTCATGCCTGTAATCCCAGCACTTTGAGAGGCTGAGGTGGGTGGATCACCTGAGCTCAGGAGTTTGAGACCAGCCTGGCCAACATGGCGAAACCATGTCTCTACTAAAAATACAAAAATTAGCTGGGCATGGCGGCGGGTGCCTGTGGTCCCAGATACTAGGGAGGCTGAGGCAGGAGGATCGCTTGAACCCAGGAGGTGGAGGTTGCAGTGAGCCAAGATCGTGCCACTGCACTCCAGCCTGGGTGACAGAGTGGGACTCTGTCTCAAAAAAAAAAAAAAAAAAAAAAAAAGAATGTTTCGAAGTTGTGTAGTCCGAAACTTTGATGTAGGGCTATTCAGACAGTGACTACGTTTTTCCAGTCACTGTCTATGCATACATCTTCTACTTCAGTGTCTAAACAGTGTCAGGAAAATTATTGAAACTTAGAAATAAACAAAAGGGATTACAGCATGGTTAAGCCCTGGGTCTTGGCTTGACTTTATATTGACTGGACTATTTTACAATTCTGTAGGGGCATAGGTTAATTTGTTAATTTTGTCCAGTAGAGATGCAAATAATACCTGTCTCTTGGAAGTGCTAACCCCAAAGGTTATGGTAAGACATTAGTCAATTTCATATGTAACCTAGCAATCTTATTCTAACATTCGTTTATTAAAATGGCTATATATACCTCACTTGTTCCTTCATTAATTAATGAGTTGAATAAAACCTTTGGCATATCATTCACATGAGAGTCCTGATTTTACCTTTTTAAAAATGTTTTAAAATGCTGAAATGCTTAAGTAGGAGTTTAATCAATGTACTGTGAAATTAATTGAATTGATGAAGCAAGTGATAAAGTTTTATTTCTGAAGAGACAATACATCTTCCAAGTTTAAAACAGAATAATCAATAAATGAAATAACTCGTGAAGAACCCTAAGTAGTAATAATTTCAGACAGGAAGAAGCCATGCTGATTTGGATGTTCTTAGTCACGGATTATGAGGGTAATCACTCAACAGACATCTTCAGCTGCTTTTCTCCTTCCTGTGCATTTAATCAATGAAAACAGAGGTTCAGAATGACATGCCAATAGTGGGAGGAACCACAGCAATGGAATCAAACAATCGGTTCAAATCTTGGCTCTGCCCCTAGTAGCTGTTCTCTGTAAATTGGAGTTAATAAATCCCTATGAGAAGTGTCTGGTATGTAACGAGTGCTCACTAAATGTTAGTACTCTTCCTCATGAGCATCTCAGAGGATAAGAGGTGGACAACTGCAGCCTAGATCGGAAACCTGAGTTATGGAGAATGAGTTAAAATGACTTACTACTGTTTATATAGGGCCATAAAAACACCATCTGCTAGCTCTAGCCAGTTAAGCTATTACAAAGCTGACATGCACTAATGCTGCACTGATAGGAAAGGAATGGCCAAGGTTTTGCTGTTTCTATCATTATTTAACGAGCTGCCATCTCAGGACTAGTCGCCAGTTTACCCATCACATAACCCGGTTGTTCAATGTTTAAAGATTTATTTTGGTCCTTAAATATTTATACTCTCCCCCAACCTTTTATTGCTATAGTTACTGCTGCAGAAAAAACAAGACTCAGGTGGTTACTGTGTGGTATATCAGCAGTTCTAGGCTTTATCGTTAGATTGGGGTATGTTTTACATTGAATTAGACTCAGATGAGTGGATTAATATTAAACTCTCATTTTGCATGATGAGGCTAGATGTGCCTCAGAGAAAAGGATAAGGTCTACTCCTTTTCATATTATCAGTCAGTGAAGAAAAGGCCGCTTGCTCTGCAATGCACATTGCTGAGCCAGAAGTGAATAGCAGCAGATTCTGGATCTTGGAGGGGGGCAGTTTTCCTCCAATAAAGTGTGCAGCTGAAGATTGTCCCAGTGGTAGAAGTGAGCTCAATGATTGCTCCTGCTGCCTCTCATAACACCTGCATTTGGATCCTTGGTACCCATTAGGCATAATGATGGGCTGATTCCACATCCCTGGGACATTTGGCCTCATTTGGATGATTAAAGAGAATGAAATATATGTCCCAGACACCTGCCACCTTGCAATATTAATAGCCTTATTTACATAATATCTTTCTCTAAGAATCTCAAAGTCCCTTGTCTTTGAAAATCTATTTCTGTTAGGGAGGGGGAGATAATCTCATTTCTGTTTTGCAGAGTTTTAGAGTCATGGTAAAATCTAAATATTTGGTCATTTTGGTAACTATTCTGTGTCCAAAACTTTGCTGCATATTGAAACCAACTGGACATCTGTAACAAATATGGATACCCAGCTCCTATGCCTAGGCATTCTCATCTAATTGCTCTGGGGTTGGGGGTGGGGGATCACCTGGGCATCAGGATTTGTAAAAGCTCCTTAAGTAATATGAACGTACAGAAAAGCCTGGGGACCACATAGGTAAAGACATTTGGTCTGAGACATTTCTGTGAAGTATTAGTAGTAGGAAACATTCACATGGCCGAGTTTTTAGGATTACGTTTCCCCACAGGGTTCTTCATCCTTTTTGCTGTTTTCATTCTGGACCAACTCTATTAATAAGGAAGACAGACATTTAAAATATAGTTCAATGCCAGAATTCTCTCACCTTCAGCCAATAGTAGGTTAGGTCAGATCATTATCTTCCAGTAGGAACTGTACTTTGGTGAAGTAATCTAGAGAGAAGATAATTAAATCAACATATAACTGTAGTTTTAAAAGATGACAAGAAAAAAGTCATCCCCTGGGAACTCTATATACAGCTGTGTGTGTAGCAAATATTTAGGAAATAGCGTTCCATTCAGTAAACTGGTGTTCTAAGGAGGGAAAATGTAAAAGGCCTTTTAGTGACAGTGGAGAAAGGATTCTACAAGTCATGCATGAGTTTAACAGGGGGTTGTGGTGGTATGGCTGGGGGGCTTTTATCCTTAAGCTCATTTGCTGTTCCTGGACTTTCACAAAGATGTTCGAGCATGGCAGAGGGTTGGAAAAGCCAAGAAGCAACCAGTATGTCCCTGCATTACTGCTGGTGATTCAGCTATGACTTCTGGTGTGGGACCAACTTCCCTTGAAAATATATGGATCTGATGGTGACAATTACAGGGCTGTTTTCTGGAAGCAGCTGTTGCCTGCAGGGAGTAAGACTGGCTTCTCAGATGTTGAGCTGCCTTTCCATCTGCTGAAAGGAAGAGGAAACAGAAGTCAAAAGCAGAACAACTACAAAAAGTGGGACCTGCACAGAAACAATAGAAAAGAGAGGAGATGATGGGAGAGAAGGCAATAAAACCTTAATTAGTTACCAGGAAGAGTTCATTCTCTTAGTGTCTTTGGCACTAAAGATAAAAGTCATGTCCTCCACCGCCACTAATGGAAAGGAAATGAAGTGATGAGAAGATGCATTAGGGAAGCCTGGATCTGGGCCAGCTCACTGGCTCCATGGGCCCCTGGAAGACCCTAGAGTCTCATGACTCTCTGACTGTGTCTCAAGTGAACAGTTACCTCCTTGCTATAGTCCCTTTGGTGCCCCTAAGTGTTAGAATGTTTTCAACTTGGCCGGGCGCAGTAGCTCACGCCTGTAATCCCAGCACTTTGGGAGGCCGAGGCAGGCAGATCACGAGGTCAGGAAATCAAGACCATCCTGGCTAACACAGTGAAACCCCGTCTCTACTAAAAATACAAAAAAATTAGCCGGGCGTGGTGGCAGGCACCTGTAGTCACAGCTACCTGGGAGGCTGAGGCAGGAGAATGGCGTGAACCCGGTGGGCGGAGCTTGCAGCAAGCCGAGATCACACCACTGCACTCCAGCCTGGGCGACAAAGTGAGACGCCGTCTCAACAACAACAACAACAACAACAACAAAGAATATTTTCAACTTAATTCTGGAGGCATCAGGACATCCACGGACATTTAGAATATCTGAGCAATTCTCAGCAGAGATTAGGTGAGTTTGTTGTAGGGTGTCCTAGTTTCCCAGGGCTGCCCTAACAAATTACCACAAATTGGGTGGCTTAAAACAACAGAAATTTATTCTCTTGCAATTCTGGAGGCTAGAAGTCTAAAGTTAAGGTGTCAGTGGGGTCGTGCTCCCTCAGAAGGCTCTACGAAAGAATCCTTTCTTGCCTTATCCGGGAGGTGGCTCCTGGCGATCTTTGACATTCTGTGACTTGGAGCTACATCAGTCTAGTCTTCGCCTTCATTACTCTCTTCCATGTGTGTTTTCTTGTGTCTTCTCTTCTCATATGCACCAGTCTTTAGATTTAGAGCTCACCTTAAATTCATGAACACTTCATTTTGACACCCTTGCCTAATAATATCTAAAAAAAAAAAACCTGTTTCTGGCCAGGTGCGGTGGCTCACACCTGTAATCCTAGCACTTTGGGAGGCTAAGGCAGGCAGATCACCTGAGGTTAGGAGTTCAAGACCAGCCTGGGCAACATGGTGAAACCCTGTCTCTACTAAAAATACAAAAATTAGCTGGGCGTGGTGGTACACACCTGTAATCCCAGCTACTCAGGAGGCCAAGGCACAACAATCACTTGAACCCATGAGGCAGAGGTTGCAGTGAGCCCAGATCACCTCACTGCACTCCAGCCTGGGCGACAGAGTAAGACTTGTCTCAAAAGAAAAAAAAAAGACTATTTCTAAATAAGGTCACATTCTAAAGTTCCAAATGAACATTAATTTGTTGGAGGGGGACAGACACTATTCAGCTCACTACAAAGAGAAGGAGAATACAATAGAAAGAAAGACTGATGTATGGATTGAGAGCAGGGGCTAGAGCTGTGACTAACATTGGTTGTTCATTAGAAACACCTGGGCAAGGGCAGCCTTTAAAATTTCTATCCTGGCCCCAACTCCAGATATTCTCATTTAATCAATCTGGAGTGGGGCCTGATTAACATAAACACTGTTAGGGGCCAAGCACATAAGGTATATGGATGAAGGATAAAGAAGGTTGGTCTAAAAAGTAATAAGGAGGAATGGTGACTCAGGGGGCGGGAGGAGCCTGGAAACCTACATGCAACATTAATAAGCATTCAGATTTGATTTGGTAATGTCTCCTGAAGAAAATGGGTTTGCGGGCTTTGAAAGACAAGTTGCCAGTTTGAGATGCCAAGTCTAGACTTGTAGGAATTCTTCTGTAATATCTTGGATCTGTGAAAATGGTAACCTAGTCCAAAAATGCACATGGTGATAATGACACAGAATTTGTGGGATGAATTCTGACCTGAAAAATCTAGAATGTGGAATTGACTTACCTAAGAGGACCCTATGAATGAATGTTCCTAGTCAGGAACTAGGTCGTGTTCTAAGTCTCTTTTGCCCAGTTCTATATACGCTATGCTCTGGAGTGATTCTGCCATATTGTAGGGTTCTATTCTGGGGGCCAGTTGGACACTCTTCTCCATACAAAAATTCAGGACATTTTTCTAAAGCTGAAGCATTTTTTTTTTTTTTTTTTTTTTTGAGACAGAGTTTTGCTTTTTCGCCCAGGCTGGAGTGCAGTGGCATGATCTCGGCTCACTGCAACCTCTGCCCCCTGGGGTTCAAGCGATTCTCCTGCCTTAGCCTCCCAAATAGCTGGGAATATAGGTGCTCGCCACCACGCCTGGATAATTTTTGTATTTTTAGTAGAGATGGGGTTTTGCCATGTTGGCCAGGCTGGTCTCGAACTCCTGACCTTAGGTTATTCACCTACCTCAGCCTCCCAGAGTGCTAGGATTACAGGTGTGAGCCACCATGCCTGGCCAAGCATATCTACTTCTAAAAGAGCTAACTGACTGCCCAGTATCCCTGTTGAATAGTGAGATCTAGATTAGTACTTAGCCTTGTCAGTAGTTGCATGACCTTGGGCAGGTTACTTATCCCTGTTTTACAGATGAGTTTATTAATATCTACCTCAATGGGTTATTATCAGGATTAGATTGTTATGAGGTCTAATAAACATTCGTTTTCTCTGTCTCTTCTCCATCCCAGATGACAAATCTTTTTTTCTTTTTAACCAAATAAACACTATAGATTATTGAATGACATATGCTACTGTTATTTATGTTGTAAATAGCAATGAAATTATAATGGTACTAACAATAGCTGACATTTTCTGAGTACTTTATATGTGCTGAAAACTTAAAAATATTTTGGCACATATAATTTCATTATCGCAATGATTCTATTACCTCATTGCAAAGGGAGATAAATAATGTATATAATGTGTAGTAGATATATAAACGATATATATTTATATAAATGATATAAATAACATATGTAACTTATATAATGTATCCCTCTTAACAAATGAAGAAATTGCAACTCAGAGACAAAAAGAAATTTACCTAAGGGTGCACAGCTCTTTTGACCTAAAAATTACACATTATCCACTCTACTTTACAGTTCTCTCAACTCACTTGTGTCCTATGTGAGGACAGGGGCCTATGTCAGGCAGGGCCAGTGACCAACTCACGGTTGCCTTTCAAAAAGTCCTTGTAAACACTTAGAATTCTGTCTTCTAAAAGCCCACATTGAAATGAATGAGCCCTCAAGAGTGCTAAGTCTTTGTTTGTATTTACAAATAATGTGTCAACATTGTCATTTTAGAGTGTGAATTATAAAAAATGATTGCTAATTAAAAAATTAAAACAGGTAACATTCCTTTAGTGTTTCATGAGAAAGAACAGTTTCATGAGAAAGCCTCGTCATTCCTGATATGTTTTTAGGCCATTTGTATTTAGGATATGTATTTGGCTCTATATAAGTAGAGCCAAAGAATCTATAGATCCACAGAGTTGGAAAACCATTAACAAAGGGGATAAAAGAATATAAAAGGGGCATCACCTTTCAGGGGTTAAAGTAAATCAGTTTTGAAATCTTGGCATAAAGCTTTATAACCCATGTATTGACTTATAAAATGCTGTATTATGTTTTTACAGTCATATAATAGGTAATAAAAATACCCAGGCTGTCCCTGGCACATGGTAGGTGCTCAGCAGGGGTCTATATCTCTAAATTGATTAAAAGGAAATTAAGAATGAATAATGCTTTACATAACTCCCAAAATAAATACATGAAGCAGGATGTGGAGTTAGGGGGACAGACCCCAAAAGGATACAAGCAGAAACAAATAAACCTAATTGTATTGTAACTGTAATATTTTCATTGCCTGTTGCACACAGCAAGTCAGTACACTGAGACACTGGATTTGCAGCAGAGAAAGATGTTTAATCATGGGGTCGCAGAACAAAGAGATGGGAGGAAACCTCAAATCCATCTCCCTGATGAGTTTGGGGCTAGGGTCTTTTAAGGGCTTTGGAGTGGGCCAAAGTATGGAGATTGTTGATTGGTTAAAGAGTACAGGGTAGGCTGGGCGCGGTAGCTCACGCCTGTAATCCTGGCACTTTGGGAGGCCGAGGTGGGAAGATCACCTGAGGTCGGGAGTTCAAGACCAGCCTGACCAACATGGAGAAACCTCGTCTCTACTAAAAATACAAAAATAGCCAGGCGTGGTGGTGCGTGACTGTAATCGCAGTTACTCTGGAGGCTGAGGCAGGAGAATCACTTGAACCCGGGAGGTGGAGGTTGTGGTGAGCCAAGATTGCACCATTGCACCCCAGCCTGGGCAACAAGAGCAAAACTCTGTCTCAAAAAAAAAAAAGAAAAAAAAAAGGGTACAGGGTAAAGTCATGGCACAGGGAGATGAAGAAGCTGTATTCTCATGCTGATCTCATTCCTCTGTGAAGGTCTTCAAACTGGTTGCTGGAATTCAGGGTGTGAGAAACATCTTAAGCAATCTTTAAACAAAAGCCTATGAGTCTAATGTCTGTAGGAAAAATCCTGTCTATAGGAAAAACATGGATGCAAATTATTCTAGTTATAACTATATTTCTGTCCAGAATCCAGTGTGCAATTTCTGTCCACCCTGTGGGGATGGTTTCAGTATTACAAATGAAAAACATAACCACACTGAAGGGTGAAGGGTTCCCCTTGACCCTCTGAAGATTTGCACCCCCCAAAAACAATCAGCTTGCAAAAGGCAGATTAATATGAGAAAAGTATTACAGTAGGTAGTCAGGCAGACATGAGCAGGGCAGGAGAGGCCCCCATTTCCCAGGAACTACAGGCAACCATCAGGTGATGTTCAGGCAGTTATTAATTTCTCAAATAATAAGTGGTTGCAGCCAGCACCTGGGAAAGGCAGTTTCCTAACAGATAGAAACACCTGAAACTGCTGATTAGCAGCTTCCCAATAAGATCTCAGGAATTGGGTGAGTGGGCTCACACATGCAGATTAAGAGGCAAAATGGCAGAGTTCAACTGGTATATGACTTTCTAGGAACGTAACACTGGTAAGGGAAGAATGCCTCAAGTGAGCATGCGTACAACTCCAGTAAACATATGCCCCGTCCCAAGTACTGGCAGGCTACCGTGCAAACAAACAGCCCACCCCAAAAGAAGAATCAGGGGAGGAGTAACGCAGACCCTGGAAAATGCCAACATGTAAAACCCCAAGTCAAAAGTCAAAGTGTGCACTTGATTTCTAAAGTGCTTGGCCCTCTTCCAAGTGTACTTCCTTTAATTCTTGGTCTAAAGCTTTCTAATAAACTTTCATGCCTGCTCTTGCCACCATCTCTCACTCTGCCTTATGCCCTTTGGTCAAATTCTTTCTTCTGAGGGGCAAGAATTGAGGTTCACTGCCGGTAACAAAAGGGCAGGGCATGGTGGCTCATGCCTGTAGTCCTATCACTCCGGGAGGCTGAGGAGGGCAGATTGCTTGAGCTCAGGAGTTCAAGACCAGCCTGGGAAACATGGTGAAACCCTGTCTCCAAAAAAAATACAACAATAATAAAGTTGGGCATGGTGGCATGCACCTGTAGTCCCAGCTACTTCGGAGGCTGAGGAGGATTGCTCGAGCCCAGGAGGTTGAAGATGTAGTGAGCTGTAGTCATGCCACTGCACTCCAGCCCAAGTGACAGAGCAAGAATGGGTCTAAAAAAAAAAAATTAAAAGTAAGAAAAAAGGCATACAAATTTATTTAGCATGTATACATGGGAGCCTTTAGACTGAAGACCTAACCCCCTTGTATTAGTCCATTTTCACACTGCTATAAAAAACTTCTCTGAGACTGGGTAATTTACAAAGGAAAGTGGTTTAATTGACTCAGTTTCGTATGGCTGGGGAGGCCTCAGTAAACTTACAATCATGGTGGGAGGTGAAAGGGAAGCAAGCACCATCTTCACAAGGTGGCAGGAGAGAGCACGCATGCGTGCAAAGTGGGAAAGAGGCCCTTATAAAACCATCAGATCTTGTGAGAACACACTCCCTATCACGAGAACAGCATGGGGGAACTGCCCCCATGATCAAATCACCTTCCACCAGGTCCCTCCCTCAACACCTGGGGATTACAATTCCAGATAAGATTTGGGTGCCAAACACAGAGCCAAACCATATCACCCCCCAGTGAGGTACAGAAGCTTATACATCATTTTAAGCTTACAGAAAGAATGTGTACTCAGGGCATGGCCAAGAACAAGTTATGAAAGTAAATCAAATTTTAGCTGTAAGACAGGTTATAGGAGACAGAAACGAAGAGTCTTGCCTAGCAAAGGTCATCTTGTTATGTAGATGAAACTCCACAGGTAGGAGTCATTAGAGATAATAGATGGTAAATGTTTCTTTCAGACCCTTAAAGGTGTCAGACTTAGTTAATCTTTCTTAGATCCGGATAGGAGAAGAGCTGACTGGATTAATGGAAATTCTCTACAGATGAAAATTTCCACCACAGAAGACAGCTTTGCAGGACAACTTCAGTTGGCTGGCCCTGTGGCAGTCATCTCAAAAAATGTCAAAGAAATACATTTTAGGATGAAATATTTTGATTTCTTTCAAGGGGATGCAGAAAACATGAACTAAGGTAACTTTGTGAAACAGCATTTTGACTGGATGCTATAAGGCTAAAATGGAAAGAAGGTGTGTCCAGAATAGGTTCCTTCCGGTGGGTTCTTGGTCTTGTTGACTTCAAGAATGAAGCCACGGACCCTCGTGGTGTTACAGTTCTTAAAGATGGTGTGTCCGGAGTTTGTTCCTTCAGATGCTCAGATGTGTCCGGAGTTTCTTCCTTTCGGTGGGTTCATGGTCTCACTGACTTCAGGAGTGAAGCTGCAGACCTTCACAGTGAATGTTACAGCTCATAAGGGTAGTGTGGACCCAAAGAGTGAGCAGCAGCAAGATTTATTGTGAGGAGCAAAAGAACGCAGCTTCCACAATGTGGAAGGGGACCCAAGCATGTTGCCGCTGCTGGCTCGGGTGCAGCTTTTATTTGCTTATTCGGCCCCACCCACATCCTGCCGATTGGTCCATTTTACAGAGTGCTGATTGGTGTGTTTACAATCCTTTAGCTAGACACAGAGTGCTGATTAGTGCGATTTTACAGAGTGCTTATTGGTGCATTTACAATCCTTTAGCTAGACACAAAAGTTCTCCAAGTCCCCATCTGACCCAGAAGCTCAGCTGGCTTCACCTCTCAAAGGCACACGCATACTGTACTGTAGTTAATACATCTTTTTGTCAGTATTGTTTAGCAATTTTGTAGTGAAACACTATTCTAAGACTGAACAAAAAAGTGACTATATTGTAGATAACGAAAGCCAAGTTTCTCACTGTTGGAAAAAGAAATTATATCTAAGAAAAGGGTCGATTCACTACAGAATCGACCTTGTAGTGCTGGAATGGAATTGGAAGTATCAGTATGAACTCATGGTTTCTAATATGTACATATATGTTGATAAAGAAATAAATATAAATGGGTGTATATGCATGAATTAGTATATAACATATATTTTCCTATTATGTCTGCTTAAACGTCCGGGGAACAATGATACTCTGTAGCAATGAGGACTCATATCTTGGTTTCTAAATCTCATTCTTTGACAAAAGAAATTGTAACCACCAGACAGGTTCTTCTTGCCTGTTGCACAGACAGGGCTGATTTATCAAGACAGGGGAACTGCAAGAGAGAAAGAGTTTAATTCATGCAGAGCCAGCTGTACAGGAGACCAGAGGTTTGTTATTACTCAAATCAGTGTCCCTGAAAACTCAGGGACTGGAGATTTTTTTTTTGAGATGGAGTCTCACTCTGTCACCCAGGGCTGGAGTGCAATGGCACAGTCTCAGCTCACTGCAACCTCTGCCTCCTGGGTTCAAGAGATTCTCCTGCCTAAGCCTCCCGAGTAGCTGGGACTACAACCATGTGCCATCACACTGGGCTAATTTTTGTATTTTTAGTAGAGACGAGGTTTCACTGTGTTGGCCAGGCTGGTCTCAAACTCCTGACCTCGTGATCCGCCCCCCCACTCCCCCGCCCCCACCCACCAGCCTCCCAAAGCGCTGGGATTATAGGCGTGAGCCACTATGCCTGGCCAGGGATCAGAGTTTTTAAGGATAATTTGGTGGATAGGGAGTTGGAAAGTGGAGAGTGCTGATTGGTTGGGTTGGAGATAAAATCACAGGGAGTTGAAGCTCTTCTCCTGCACTGAGCCAGTTCTTGGGTGGGAGTCACAAGACTAGATAAGCCAGTTTATTGATCTGGCTGGTACCAGCTGATCCATCAAGTACAGGGTCTGCAAAATATCTCAAGCACTGATCTTAGATTTTACAATAGTGATGTTATCCCACGGAGCAATTTGGGAAGGTTCAGAATCTTGCAGCTTCTAGCCACATGATTCCTAAACCACAATTTCTACTCTTGTGGCTAATTTGTTAATTCGGCAAAGGCAGTTTTGTCCCCAGGCAGGAAGGGGGTTTGCTTTGGGAAAGGACTGTTATCATCTTTGTTTCAAAGTTAAGTTCCTCCCAAAGTGAATTCAGTCTGTGCCCAGGAATGAACAAGGACCGCTTGGAGGTGAGAAGCAAGATGGAGTCAGTTAGTTCAGATCTCTTTCACTGTCATAATTTTCTTAGTTATAATTTTTTGCCAAAGGTGGTTTCAAAATTATGGTTCCTTGTTTGAGAAATGATTGATTCTAAGGCTGGGGCACAGAAATACAAAATGAGCCTGGAGCATCTTACAGTATCAGAAAGTAAAGAAGTTCTAAAAATATAATAAAAAAGATGAGGCAGTGTCAAAAAGAAGCCAGCCTAAAAGAGCTCCCAACAGCTAAAGTGGACAATTTGAGCAACATAATAGGTAACAATAATATTGAAACTGCTTTTGCAAAATTATGACAGTAAGAAAAATCTGACAAAGCTGACTCCAACTTGCTTCTAACCTCTAAGATGTTCTTCTTCATTCCTGGGCATAGGCCAAGCTAACTTTGGGAGAACTTTATAGTTTAAGCTTAAATCAAGAAGGATAATAGCAATTTCCAAAACTACCCCCTTATTTCTTGGGTTTGAAAACATCTTTATTGGCTGGGCGCAGTGGCTCATGCCTGTAATCCCAGCACTTTGGGAGGCCGAGGTGGGTGGATCACCTGAGGTCAGGAGTTCGAGACCAGCCTGGCTCACAGGGTGAAACCCCATCTCTACTAAAAATACAAAAATTAGCTGGGCGTGGTGGCAGGCGCCTGTAATCCCAGCTACTTGGGAGGCTGAGGCAGGAGAATTGCTTGAACCCAGGAGGTGGGGGTTGCAGTGAACCGAGATTGTGCCACTGCACTACAGCCTGGGCAACAGAATGAGACTCCATCTCAGAAAAGAAATCACCTTTATAACACTAATAAAAGGCCGCAGGATTAGGATTATGGGAGGGGCATGAACTCTGCTGAGATGCAACAATAGTTAGAAGATATCAAGCCATTGTAGCCAGAAGACATGAGATTTGTAAACTCCTCGTGTGCTCCTATAGATACCATCACTATTGTAAAACTTAAAATTGGTGTTTGAGATATTTTCCAGACCCTTCATTCTGATGAACGAACTGGCACCACCTGGACCGGTAACCTATACCGAGAAACTGGCTCAGCTTGTCTTGTGATCTCACCCAAGTTGTCCAAATTAGGGGAAGCTGAATAAAGAAAATACTAGAACTCTGTATTATTTTTGTAATATTTTTATAAATTTAAAATTATTTTACAATAAAATATTAAGAAATATTAATGGGAAACTTGGATATCAGTAGAATAAGCAATAGGATGGGAGTCTATTACTCAAATCAGCCTCCCTAAGAATATTTTATTTTAAAACAGAATTTTATTTTAAAATATTGGAGTAGGAACCATTTTTGTTCTTTTTCCTTTTAAAAACAGTAGAACAATATTTTGATTAAAATAAAAAAATGAAAAAGAACTATTAAAACTACCTTAAGAATAGAAGGTTTTAAGAATCAAAATAAAGATGAAAGATTCAATATCTAATACACAATATTTACCAGGCATTAGACATTTTTTTCATCTTTGTCGTAAAGATGTTTGTCTTAAATGGTATAATGTATGTAAGAACGCTTTGAAAGACATAAAACATGCTATATCATTCTTTCTTATAATCCTCATCTTCTTGTTCATGTAATCATTTACTAGAACTAATTTTATTTGTTTAATTTTTAAGGTGTTGCATAGAAAAATTATAGGAACCTTGGCTTAAGACAGAGCTGCCTGTCATGCAGTAGCTACACAATAAATATATATTTAGTAAATTGAATGAATGAACATGAATGAGTCTAGATTCTTCCACTTACTTGCTTCGTCATCTTTAGAAGTTTAGAAAACCCACTGAAGAGTTTTTTTTTTTTTTCTTATATATGAAACAAGGGTAATATCACCTGCTTTGAAGGGTTACTTGGAGGATAAGTGATAGGAATGTATGTCCTATGTCAGTGTCTGGCACTTAGTCATTGCCATAATCTTCATTCTCTTCACTGTCATTGTTATCCTTATCCTCAGTTTTTATTCTTTATTCTCTTCAGCTGCTTTCTTTCCCTTGGATTAAAATACTGTGTAGCTCCATGTTCCCTTTGTCAAAAACCTTATCTCTGCTTTAAGGCCCCTCTCATGCAGTCTTTCTCCACCAAATCCCATCATCTTTCATTCCTACCTTTCCTGTAGTTTATGATGACATGCACAGATGCATGTATGTGTTTCTGTGTGAAGGTATATCTGACTTAATCCTCTTTTACACTGTAAATTCCTTGGGGTACCATTTTTGTTTCTTATCTGTTAGTCTACCACCTACCACATAGTAAATGTTAAACCATGAACCTACAATGAAAAGCAGACCATGTCTTTGTGACTTAGTATTATTTCTCCTGAGCTGATTCTTGTGTCAGGCATATAGTAGGCACTCAATCAATATGGGATTCAGTAAATACTAAGTAGCCAGTAGGCAAAAGTCTTTTGAATGTTGAATCATTTTTGTATCCTTTTTATTTGTTCAGAGCAACAGAGGGCATATTGCTGGACAGAGGGCTGTTCTATCCCTCCTAATTTCTGTTAATATAAGTTCATTCTTATATATTGGAACAGCTATCTTCACTATTGTCTGAAGAGCAGTATTCAAATACCTCTGTGGCTTAATCCTCACTTCCTACTCAGCTTCCATTCCCACCACACCTTGAACCTTAGTGTACACCTCAAGTCCCAATTCACTGGATTGTTTACAAATTCCCGGAGAAACTCTGAACTCTTATTATATAAGCCTTGGCTCATGTGTTTCTTTTGTCTGGAACATTTTCCCTCCCATTCTTGCCTGACACCTTCTGGTCACCTTCACAGGCAGCTTAAAGGGTACCTCAATGAATCCCTGATGTCCTTCTCTTCTTTCCTGTTCTGCAGCTAATTGCTTGTTGTTTTATCCAGCCTCTATTTTATCCTTACTTAATAATACAAGGCAGCTGTTTATTTGCTTATATCTTTTCTAGAATAGAGGTTCTTATACTTCAATGTGCATAGGAATCACTGAGACAACTTATCAAAAATGCAGATTCCTGAAATGCAGCCCCCACCTGGGCTTGTCACCATCACAGTGTTGGTCCAAGTGAAATTCAGGAGTTAATAATGAAGGTTCCCAGGGCCCATCTCAAATGCAGGGAATGAGGATCTCTGAGGAGAGGATCTTCATTTGTAACAAACATCTTTGAATTGTACTTGGAGCAGTCCCAGGACAGCAATGAGCATGCTTTGTCACCAGAACCTCATGAAGTCTTGCCCTTGTGGGCCTACAATCAATGAAAGGGACATATATGAACATCTTTATGTCAAGCAACAAAATTACGACTCAGGTCTTTGCCAAGTGGAAAAGGATTTCTAAACACTTGAGGAGCAGAGGGAAGTCATTTTGTGTAGAAATGGGAGACAGGCCCCCAAGCCCAAGTGAACCTCAGCCTCACTTCATTAGCAGAAGCTGCTGTGCAGCTCCTGTCTCATTCTACTTAGAAAACAAGAGGACCCATTCAGGTCACATGGTTAATAGGAAGGCTAATATAGGTGGCAGTAATTGATGATTTACTAGATCAAAGTCCTTTAAGCCAGGCAAGAGAGATGACCCTTGCTTATTGATGATTATCATCCAATAGCTTTAATTTATCCTCAATATCCTTGGGGACAGACAGAGAGAGCTGGTTAGGAAAGGGGATTTAAGAAGGTCGATAAGTTATTCTCCAAGAAGTTACAGGCATCAAGCCTGGGCATGCACCTTCCTTCCTTTCAAGTGCACTTACAAGAATGAGCGGGGAAATGAAATGGGCTTCTAATTATTTAAATTGGACCTACACTCTGCTGAGCAGTGCATTAGCTAGCATTCTTCCTCCATGTGAGCTGTCGGTTAGGCCAGGAGAAGGAGATTAAACATGTCAGCAATAGGTGTGGAAATAATTGGGGGCAGTAATTGGGAGAAATCCGGGCGCCTGATTGTGACTGCTGTCTAGTTCTCTCTTTCAAAATCTGAATTCACATTAACGTGTTGATGACCTCATCCAAGCTGGATGGAATTTATTAACAATAGAAATAATTACAAAAGGACTTGCATTTAAATAATCAAATGACAAGCCACAACCTCAAAACACTCCTCTAGAGTTACAAAGTGAATACATGATTCCTGTTTCTATACAAAAGCCCCTTATTTCTTAGTTTTAAAAAATGTATTTGTTATTCTTTCCCAGTTGTATTCAGGGGTAGGTCTCGTGTCTGGTTTTTCAATTTGATAGCTTCGATTTACCCCACAGCTGGAATTTTTTGGATGGCAACAAATATCTTTATAGGTTATTTGAGAATGTTTGGTATATTTTCCATTGTGTAGGTATTCAACAAAGGTTAGTTTAATCTGAATTTTATTTCCCTAAATAAAATTCTGTTTTTTAAGTTCAAAGATAATTAACTATTTATTCAAATACCAATGAATGTGTAGGTTGTGTGTGTGTAGGGGGGTAGTTTATGAACACACTAAGTGGAAATTAGCAGTCATGAATGACCATTGATGTCTTAAATAAAAAAGTTTACCTAGGCAGGGTGCAGTGGCTCATGCCTATAATCCCATCACTGTGGGAAGCTGAGGTGGGAGGATCCCTTGAACCCAGAAGTTTGAGATCAGCCTGGGCAACATAGGAAAACTTCGGTCTCTACCAAAAAAAAAAAATTATCCAGGTATAATGGCATGCACCTGTGGTCCCAACTACCGGGAGGCTGAGGTAGGAG
Source organism: Pongo pygmaeus (assembly GCF_028885625.2). Lineage (NCBI taxonomy): Eukaryota > Metazoa > Chordata > Mammalia > Primates > Hominidae > Pongo > Pongo pygmaeus. Next base: position 80,567,948 of record NC_072388.2, read on the forward strand.
GATCGCTTAAGTCTGGGAGATTGAGGCTGCAGTGAGCCGTGATTGTGCCAATGCACTCCACCTCTCCTCCAGCCTGGGTGACAGAGCAAAACCCTGTCTCAAAAATAAAAATTACCACATATATAGTTCATAATTACATAAAGCATATAAAAAACTATATAAGCTCTATATATACACATATATACACATATATATATATACACACACACACACACACACATATATATGAAATTCTGTTGCCCAGGCTTGAGTGCAGTGGCCTGATCTTGGCTCATTTTAACTTCTGCATCCCAGATTCGAGCAATTCTCCTGCCTCAGCCTCCTGAGTAGCTGGGATTACAGGTGCATGCCACTACACTCAGCTCATTTTTTGGTATTTTTAGTAGAGACAGGGTTTCACCATGTTGGCTAGTCTGGTCTTGAACTCCTGACCTCAAGTGATCCGCCCGCCTTGGCCTCCCAAAGTGCTGGGATTACAGGTGTAAGCCACTGGGTCCAGCCTTTTCACTTCATTTTCAAGGCTCAGAATTCTCCACTTTTGAAATTTCATTCAGTGAGGAAATTGATACCAATAATTTGCACTTTTAAAAGTATTTAAAATGGTATCTAACATGAATTTAAAAATCTATCTCGTGTTATAGAAATTGAAGCATTTTGGATTCAAAAAGAGGCATTATTTTGGGGACTGGGAGGATCTTCCTAGCTAAAAGATTATGGAGGGTGTATTCGCCTATCTCACTTGTGGGCATGGTGCCCTTGCCTTTTTGGCGAAGGCAGGAAGGGAATATTTCAGCTTGATGATAACGATGATGCTAACGATGATGCTATCTTACATTGGCTTGGCACTTTCTAGTTTATAAGTTGAGTTTGCATCGATAATCTCATTAGAACCTTCCATCAGTCCTAGCAGGAAGTCAGGACTAATATTTTAGCCTTGTTTGGCTGCAGAGGAAATGAGGTTCAGAGAGGGTGTGATTGGTTGAAAGTCGAACTGTGGAACTGGGACTATGATCTTTCCAAAATGAGCCAGCCTTGCCCTCTTCTTCCTTCCTCTCTTGCTCCCTTCCTGCACTAAACCTCTACCACGTGCCATACAGTGTGCAGGCACCAGGGATTTCCATGAGCTTCCCTTGAACCTTGTAAATAAAGCAAAGTTCCTGTTCTGAGGGGGCCTATAGTAAACTAAAGAGGAGTAAACACAAAATCAATTAAGGGCACCAAAGTGTTAGAGAGGCTGTGTTACAAATATTTACAGAAAGTAGTGTGAGAAGACAAGGGGAGTATTAATCAATTGCATATGGGACTAAGGGAAGAGGGACTGTGACGCATTAGGAAAATCTTCATGAGACAGTAAAGCTCCAGCAAAGTTTAAAGTATGAACAGCCACCAGACAGACCTGGAATTAGCCTTTTTGCAAAGTGCATTTCCATGAGAAACTGTGCAGGGGATACATGGCCAAGTAATAGCATGCACTATGGTATATCGGAAATTCCTAATTCTTATTGGGGCTTTGAGTACCCCAAGAAGCACTTCAAAAAGAAATGTTTAACTTTTGTCATCTAGCCAACAAGTGCGATTATAGAGCTTTAAATACAAAATTTTAGAGAAAAATTAAGATTTTAAGTAACGTACTGTATTATGTAACTTTGGAAAGGACTAGCTTATAGCTTACATCTACTTGTAGGCAGATCTTAGCAGGCTGCCGAGATTTGCCTGTGGAAAGTGCAGAAGTGAAGTGCAGTGGAGACCAGGCCCACTAGGATAGGTAATAAACCTTAAACCAGATAAACTAGAACACTGACAATGTTGCTGTTTTACATACAAAACATTGAGCCATCCCAAGAAAGGGACTCACGGTCCAAACGTGTCCGGAATTGGGTTCTTGGTTTCACCGACTTCAAGAACGAAGCCGCGGACCCTCGCGGTGAGTGTTACAGTTTTTAAAGGCGGCGTGTCCAGAGTTTGTTCCTTCCGATGTTCGGATGTGTTCAGAGTTTCTTCCTTCTGGTGGGTTCATGGTCTGGCTAGTTCAGGAGTGAAGCTGCAGACCTTCGCCGTGAGTGTTACAGCTCTTAAAAGCAGCAAGTCTGGAGTTGTTCATTCCTCCCGGTGGGTTTGTGGTCTTTGCTGGCTTCAGGAGTGAAGCTGCAGACTTTCGTGATGAGTGTTATAGCTCATAAAGGCAGTGTGGACCCAAAGAGTGAGCACCAGCAAGATTCAGAGCAAAGAGCAAAAGAACTAAAACTTCCACAGCAAAGAACGGCACCCCAATAGGTTGCGGCTGCTGGTTCAGGCAGCCTGCTTTTATTCTCTTATCTGGCCCCAACCACATCCTGCTGATTGGTCCATTTTACAGAGAGCCAATTGGTCTGTTTTACAGAGAGCTGATTGGTCTGTTTTGACAGGGTGCCGATTGGTGTGTTCACAATCACTGAGCTAGACACAAAAGTTCTCCGCATCCCACTAGATTAGCTAGATACAGGGTGTCCATTGGTGTATTTACAAACCCTGAGCTAGGCACAGGGTGCTGATTGGTGCATTTACAAACCTTGAGCTAGATGCAGAGTGCCAATTGGTACATTCACAATCCCTTAGCTAGACATAAAGATTCTCCAAGTCCCCACCAGATTAGCTAGACACAGAGCGCTCATTGTTGCATTTACAAACCTTGAGCTAGACACAGAGTGCCCACTGGTGCATTCACAATCCCTTAGCTAGACATAAAGATTCTCCAAGTCCCCACCAGATTAGCTAGATACAGAGTGCCCATTGGTGCATCCACAAACCCGGAGCTAGACAAAGGGTGCTGATTGGTGTGTTTACAAACCTTGAGCTAGACACAGAGTGCTGATTGGTGCACTCACAATCCTTTAGCCAGACACAAAAGTTTTCCAAGTCCCCACTAGACTCAGGAGCCCAGGTGGCTTCACCCAGTGGATCTCGCACAGGGCCGCAGGTGGAGCTGCCCGCACCTCTGGCGCCCAGCGCCCGCACTCCTCAGCCCTTGGGCGGTCAGCGGTGCTCCTCTGGGAGGCTCAGGCCGCGCAGGAGCCCACGGCGGGGCGGGGGAGACTCAGTTATGGCGGGCTGTAGGTCCCGAGCCCTGCCCCGCGGGGAGGCAGCTAACGCCCGGCGAGAAATCGAGCGCAGCGCCGGTGGGCCGGCACTGCTCGGGGACCGGGCGCACCCTCCGCAGCTGCTGGCCTGGATGCTAAGCCCCTCACTGCCCGGGGCGGTAGGGCTGGCCGGCCGCTCCGAGTGCGGGCCGCCAAGCCCACGCCCACCCGGAACTCCAGCTGGCCGGCAAGCGCCACGGGCAGCCCGGGTTCCGGCCCGTGCCTCTCCCTCCACACCTCCCCGCAAGCCTAGGGAGCCAGCTCCTGCCTCGGCCAGCCCAGAGAAGGTCTCCAACGGTGCAGCGGCAGGCTGAAGGGCTCCTCAAGTGCGGCCAGAATGGGCGCCAAGGCCGAGGACGCACCGAGAGCGAGCGAGGGCTGCGAGGGCCGCCATCACGCTGTCACCTCTCACAAGAGCGATATGGGAGAGGAGGAGGGGGAAAGCCAAAGGTAGGTCCTGATTTTTAGTTCTTCCATCTGGCAGCGTGGCTAACTTGGAGGAAATTCTGAAGTGGAACCCCAGCCCTAGAATGGTGAGGGAGAGGGAGAGGTTGCTGGGGGAAACGATGTGGAGGGCTTAATCAAGGGCAGAGGATACTCATTTTGGGATGTGAACATCCCCTCTTCCTGCAATAAGGCTCTCATCTCCTCTGTTTTGCAAGGTGACTCAATTAGACATCAACCTGGTGGCTGTCCGTTCTGTCTCCAAGGAGAGTACCAGGTGTGTTCCTTAATTTCAGTATTTGTCTATTTCCCCCTCCTCCTTTTTCAAAATCCATTCTGAGCGCTGTTTCTTCTCCATGATATCTCAAACAGAGTGCAGTCTTTTTGCCCTGATTTTATATTATTTTCTTCCAAGATCCCTTCATATTACACAGTTGTTCCACCAGCGTGGAAACTTTTCCATCCTCTGAACCTATAATGGTGTTTGGTACACAGTAGGGACTCAGATTTATTGAGTAAAAATTTGAATGCCAGCTTTTAAAAGAAAAAGACTCTTAGGTGTCTCATTCTCATTTGGTAAACACGCAGAAAAAGGAGGAGCAGCAGCTAGAAAAGGGAACTAAGCTTTACCATGCTAAACCACGTGTTATTCAGTTTACCCAGAATGCCTCCTTTAGGGTTTATGGTACGTCCCATGAATGGGTATTATTATATCATCACACCATTTGGCAGATGAAGAAACAGAAGGCCAGAAAAGTTTCACTTGTCTTCACTCACCCAGGCACTAAAGCACAGAACTGGGATGTGTACCTGGTATGTGAGGCTGAGCCACAGCTCCATCAGTTTAGGGTCACCAAGAGGATATTGATCTCAGTGTCAGGAGATTGGAATCTGCTGCAGATCTTATCACTAATTCGTGTTAGATTCTTGTTATGTAATATTTGAGTATAGAGGTAATCATGGATTTCTACTAATTTCTTCTTCTTACTTGGCCTACATTAAGATTTCCTCTTAAATATGACATTAGATCACATGGAGGGGTTCTTCTGAAGGCTGAGGATTACATAATGCAATTTTGTTTAATATCATTCCCATTCTGCACTGAATTTGTCTGGGTAAAATGCATGAATCTTAGATTTGAGAAATCGAGATCTAGGCTCCTTTGAGGTGCTTGTCATTCACTAGATGGCACTGTTGTATTAACTTTACTCATTTCCTAGCTCTGGTTTAAAACCTTCAAGAGTATATTTCCTGTGATACTGTAGTTATCCAACTATCCAGACTTTCCAGGTGTTGGTACAAGGACAGTGTAGGGGACAAGCAAATATTGTGTATACATCTTTTTAGTATGGGTCCTAGGTCCTAGTTTAGATTTTAGGACTGTAATAAAATACAGTGGGCTCTCAGTATTTGCGGGTTCTGCATCCATGGATTCAACCAGCCAGGAATGGAAACTATTAAACGGTCGGGCATGATGGCTCATGGTTGAAAGGCTGAGGCAGGAGGATTGAGCTCAGGAGTTTTGAGACCAGCCTAAGCAACATGGCGAAACCCTGTCTCTACTAAAAATACAAAAATTAGTTGGGCATGGTGGTGCACACCTGTAATCCCAGCTTCTTTGGAGGCTGAGGCAGGAGAATTGCTTGAACCGAGTAGGCAGAGGTTGCAGTGAGCTGTGATTGTGCTGCTGCACTCCAGCTTGAGCGACAGAGCTCTGTCTCAAGAAAAAAAAAAAAAAAGAAAAGAAAAAGAAAATATTAAACAGCAACAACAGCAAAAAACTAAGAAAAATAATAAAACAAAAAATAATACAAGTAAAAAACAATACAGACTGTTTACATAGCATTTACATTGCATTAGGTATTGTAAGTAATCTAGAGATGATTTAAAATATACAGCAGGAAGTGTGTAGGTTATATGCAAATATGACGCCATTTTATATCAGTGACTTGAGCATCCATGGATTTTTGTATTTTCTGGGGTCCCGGAACTAATCTGCCTCGGATACCAAGGAATGACTGCAGTAGTTTGTGGAGCAATACGTTAATAGCTGGATTCACTGACAGACTGAAAAATAATGTCTTGCTGGACATTACGAAGCAAAATAAAGTCTCACTGAGATATGGGAACTTTAGAGAAAAGGAATAGAAAATATAGTTGCTTTAGCTCATAAATATAATCTATCTGCTCACTTCTGTAATCTCTGTTACAGACCCTCAAGACCATGTCACCGGGGCCAAGCATTTTCCTCTTTTAACTTATTTATGTGTTTGAGATCGCTAATGGAGGGTTTCTCAATCTTAGCACAATCAGTAATTTGGGTTAGGTAATTCTCTGTTGCAGGGATGGTCCTGTGTTTAGGATATTCAGCAGCATCCCTGGTCTCTACCCATTAGATGCCAGTGGCAGCCTCCTCTCCCTTCAAGTTGCAACAACCAAAAATGTCTTCAGTCGTGGCCAAATATCTGGTGGGGAATAAAATTGACCTCAGTTGCGAGCCACTTCTCTAATCCCTGTGGAGATTTGCCACATGAAGTCTTTTGCTTGGGGACAGGGAGAGTGACCTTTATTGATCTGACCACTGGAATTGGGAGCGCAGGGTCTTCCTATCTCCAGAGTTTCCAGTAAGATGATTAGACTGCCAACGTGATTGGATTGCATTTCTAATGAGTCGAGCTACCAACATCTGTTTGTGGTAATTGAGCACAGCTGTGATACTGCCTTGGCTGACCCCTCCACAGCCTTTCCCTGCCCCTCCAGGTATTTGAGCTGCCCCCAGCCATCCTGTCCCATCAACCTCTCACAGGAAGATGCCGGCAAGGTCATTGTGTTTGCTGAGAGTGGTATCAATCCAGATAGTGTCCTAGATTTGATAATGCTGCATTGATTGGGACACAGTGTTCATTCTTGTAAACTGCCTCAGAGGCACAGAAAAAAAAATATGTGTACTGTGTAAAAAGGCCAAACACAACCAATAATAGCAACAACACTGACAACTCATGTATATTTATCTCAAATGTGCTAGGTCATAAGAGCTTTATCCAAATAATTTCATTTATTCCTTATAGTAACTTTTTAATGTGGGTACTATATCAGTCACTTGTTACAGCTTAGACAAAGATAGCAAGAGCTGGAATTAGGATTTATACCCAAGCAGCCAATACCAGAGCTTACACTGTATCCACACCATGTGGACTCAGTTTTCTAAATTTTATTTTAATTTTATTATATTATATAGACACATACTTGTTCATAAGTAACATAACATAAAAGTCTGAAAGCAAATATACCAAAATATTAACAGTCAGTTTCTCTCTGGGTGGTAGCATTAGGGGTGAGGTTTTTTTGGTCTCCTTTAAACTTTTCTATATTTTTCAAATTTTCTGTGTTAAGTGTTGATTATCTTTTGTTAGAACTTATATAGAAGTTTTAAAAATATATGTGTTTGGGGGAGGATGATAGGAAGAGTGACAGTGAGCTAAATGGATATTTGAGAAGCTGAGTCCTCCTGATTCTGGGGACAGAGAGAACAAGTTGACCACCTGGGGGCTGATGCCTCTTATAGATGTGCCAATAGCCACTCTCTAGCTGAATTCACATTAAATGACATTACGACTTACCGTAGGGCATTGCAAACTTGGTGGGATTCTAGAATTTCTCTGAATAAATATACATTTTTTTAAAAAAGTCTAGCTTGCTATTGCAAGACCATTTTTGTCTAAGGACAGCCTTGGGTCAGTCTGTGTTCATGTGCACACTCATCATGATGCCATTGTATCCCAAAGGAGGTTAAGCTTTGGCCAAGCTGTGGGATGGCTTGTGAGAGAAGTGTGATTTCCTGGCGGCCAAGTCACAGCCGCAGCTGCAATAGCTCCCACCCTTCTGTCTCAATGGACAGGGTGGAGACCTCTCCTGGCTTCTGTATGGCCGGCCTCGGGAGTTTGGACCAGAGTGTGGAACCACCCAGAAGACATACCCACACAGATCTCTCCTTGCAGATCATTCTAGAGAGAAGCTGCCTTGGGGGTGAGAATGGCATTCTTATCTGAGGTCTGCTTAAAAGCCTCACACTCTTTTTCTTTTTCCCTAGAAACCTCATTACTTATGGAGCTGGCTAGAGGGAATGATAGCATTGGCTTTGCATAGAATGGAAATTGCAAGACTGGTAGGTCCTGCCCAACCTCATCCTCCTGGAAGTGGTGGAGGCTTCTGGTAACTACCAGTTTGGTTTGGACTTGGGGTGCCAATTCAGGGATGAAAGAGTCCGCTAACAAAGATGTGGGTTAGCATTTTTCTCATGAAAGGCAGAGGTGACCAGAAAAGTAGGAAGCTACTGGGAGGCAATATATTTTTCAAAGACACATTATTCTCATTAATGTAAAACCCCAGCAGAGCCCCCAGTGGCTCCAGGTGTGGCATTAACACCGTGTCTTTTAACTCAGTCCACTCACTCTGTCCCTTACTGCTCCTGGCTAATTAAAACCATAGGGGCCTCAAACCCTATTCTTGGCAGTCTGCTTGGATTTCCCAGGTTAGTTCCTGCCCTTGATCTTCCCTAAATTGCTCCCACACAGCTGTATGCACATTCAGATTCAACGCTCCATCTTTCTTTGCTGATCTCATGAGCCGACTTGGGCTTGGGCATATTTAGTTTCTCTGTTCTTAACGCTCAGTTCTCCCTAAGATGCTGATGCTGATAATGTAATTGCTCTATTGGGGCATAAACATGAAATGGTTTAATTTTTTTTAATAAACTTTCAATCATGTTATGACAAATGCCTTTTTCAAATTCTGATGAGAGATTCTGTAATTTCCTGGCCATTTTTAGATGTTAAAAGCCAAGTCCCTTTTAAACATTAGTCTTTAATATGGTTTAAATCTTATCCCCAGAACACCTCCCTTCCCTCACCTGGCATAGGCTTGACCCATTGCCTGAGGTCTGAGGCTCTTCTGAATGTTGTTCCTCTTCTCTCACCCCAGTACTTTGATGGGATCGAGTGTGGGTGGGGAGGACCTTCATTAAATTGCCATCTCTTCCTTCTTTCCTTTTGGGATTAACTTTGCTTAGGTTGGAGAGCTTTGGGGGTCTGAGAGGAGAAGGTGGAGGCAGGTTCATATCAGGATAAAGTGAGAAGCATATCATGATGGGGAGGTGGTCTTGGCTATCTTAAGGCTCAGTGTGATTTTGCCTCCTTCTGGTGACCTCTTCATGGCTGGTAAATTGAACAATCAGCTTCCACAGTTCTGCTCCATTGCTGAGGTTCCCCCAGAGAGGGAAGCCATGTCCCCTGAGACCCCTGAGGTTGGTCCATGTTTCAATCTCCTTTCTAAGGTGGCAGCTCCTCTCTCTCCATGACCACCAGGATGGCCCCAGGGCTCCTGCTGTTTCGCATGAAAAAGCAGAGATCTCTGCTGCAGGAGAATGGGGTGAAGGGCTCTCATTGTTTTCTTCTTAGGCATCCTGTAGCATAGTCCCTTCTCACCCTGATGCAGTGGGCCTCTCTGGTAAGCTTTACATCTTTAATTGGGCACTAGTCTCCATGTTCAAGAATATTATCTATCCTCAAGACGTGTAGGCCAATTTCTTCCAATAACTCTCTATGAAAGCTGCATAAGACTGATTCTGTAGCTCTGAAAGCTTCATTCTGGGAGCAAGATGCCAGTGCTCCTATCTGGCAGGCACTCCTAATCTCTCCAGTGATTCTTTTGAAACCCCTTGCTCTGGTTTAAATGTGTCCTCTAAAATGTATGTGTTGGAAACTTAATCCCCAATGCAACAGTGTTGAGAGGTGGGACCTTTGAGAGGTGATTGGGTCATGAGAGCTCTGCCCTTATGAATGGATTAACACCATTATTGTAAGAGTGGTTTTGTTATTGTGAGAGTGGGATTGTTATAAAAGTGAGTTCGGCCACCTTTTGCTGTCTTGCTCTTTCACCTCTGGCATGAGATGAGCAAGAAGGCCCTCATTAGATGTTGACAGTTTGACATTGTACTTCCCAGTCTTCAGAACTGTGAGAAGTAAATTTCTAATGTTTATGAATTATTCAGTCTGTGGTATTCTGTTATATTAATAGCAGCAGAAAATGAACTAAGACATCCCTATTCCTTGTATTGGCGATGGGGACAATCTCTGCATCCCTGACAAGGCCCAGGACCCCTGGTGATGGAAGGGCAGTTCAGGCTTATTAGTCTCTGAGGGAGGTGCCTGGCTTCAGGTGTTGGCAGCTTTGTTTCAAATGTGGAGTTTATGGAGTCTCTTTGTCTACAGCTTTGAGCCTTTGTTGCCATGTTGGGGACACATGAATATTACCACTCAACATTCTGTTACTTTAGCTCAAACTTCTTGATTGTTACTTATATGCCAGGCCCTGTACTGGAATCTGTACTGATGAGTTTGTTTAACCTCAGTAACCCTATAATAGGAAACTATTATCATCATCAGCCTTTTACAGATGAAGGACCTGAGGCTCACAGAAATTGTGTAAAATGTCCAGGGTTATGTGGATAGGAAGTGGTAGAGCCAAGACTTGAACCTGGAAATCTGATTCTAGACCTGTGAGTTGAGAATTCAGCTTAAATCCTCTCTGCCCATGTCTTCCCATGGCCCCCATCATCAGGCTCCTGGCAGCTTTGGATATGTAGCCCCTTGCCACTCCCCAGCACATAGTTATGCTCTGACTCTTGGCTCTTTGTTATGGTATCATTCTACCTAGCTGACTAGATCTCTAAAGAGGCCGTTTAAATACTAGGTAAAATATAAGCCTGGAGCAGCAGGCCAGTGAACTCAGGCAGATGGTGGCTGGAGAAGGCTAGCTAGAACATTGGGGCTGGTATTGTTTCCTGCTTCAAAGTGCACCAAGCCCTGGAGAAAGTTTGGCAGGGAGAAAAGGAGGTTTTGCTTGTACTGGATCCACATAAATGAGGAACACACCTTTGGTCAGTGCCAAACTTTTGCACAAAGTACCAATAGTGGGAAATACTCATGCAATATCAAGCTAGTTTATTTGTATTCAAATTCTACCTCCTCCTTTCACTAACTGAATAATCCTGAGGAGCTCAGTTACTGCAACAGAACTATAGTTTCTTTATCTCTGAAATAAGGAAGATTCTCCTTTCTTTCTTCATAGAGCTGTGGTGAGGTACAAATAGGATAACAGATGGAAAAGCACTTTGCACACAGATACACTGATATATGCAAATAAGAATTATTATTATCCAGAATGAGTGGCTCTCCTAGTGGGTTGCATAATTGAATAACTAATTAGCCTTTTTTTTATTGAAAGTCTATCATGTGCAAGAAATGTGTTGGAGTCTCCTGTTGATTATATAATAGATAAGGTTGAGTTACGGCCTTCAAGGACTTTGTAATTTTGTATTTGAGATGAAACATATTCATTAATAACTGTAATGAAGACAGTTTTTTGAATGTACCATGAAAAAGTTACAGAAAAAATGCTATGGAATTCGGAAGAAGGGGATCTATTTTGACAGAATGATCTCAGAAGGTTTTAGAAAGAGATGGTTTTTGAGATAGATGTAGGGAAATGATTGATTCAATTGGTAAGGAGTTCTTAGGAAAATACACAGCATGAATAAATGTACTTATTAGAAAATTTTATTGCCCTTGGTTGGTGTTCAGTGGAAGCATTTGTACTAGTCAGAGTTATCCAGACAGAGAGACAGAACCAACAGAATCTATCTATCTATCTATCTGTCTGTCTGTCTGTCTGTCTGTCTGTCTGTCTATCTATCTATCTATCTATCTACCTACCTACCTATCTATCTAGATATGTGATAGGGGATTTATTAGGGGAATTGGCTCATGTGATTATGGAGGCTGAGAAGTCCCACATGGGCTGTCTGCAAGCTGGAGACTGGGGATGCCATTAACATGGCTTAGTCCAGATCTAAAGGCCTCAGAACCAGAGAAGCTGATTGTGTAATTCTCAGTCCAAAGTTGAGGGCCTGAAAACCCAGGGTGGGAGGAGCACTGGAAGTTCTGATGTCCAAGGACAGCAAAAGAAGAGTGTATCCCAGCTCCAGGAAAAAGAAACTCAATAATCTTTTTGGGCTCCCAGCTGATTAGATGGTACCTTCTCACACTGAGGACAGATCTTCCCCACTCAGTCCATTGACTCACTCACCAATATTCCCTGGAAACACCCTCACCAACTGATATGATTTGGCTCTGTTCCCACCCAAATCTTATGTTGAATTGTAATCCCCAGTGTTGGGGAAAGGACCTGGTGATTTCATCATGGGGGTCGATTTCCCTCTTGCTGTTCTTGTGATGGTGAGTTCTCATGATACTTGTTTAAAAGTAGCACTTCCCCCTTTACTCTCTCTCTCTGTCCTGCTGCCATGTGAATATGTGCTTGCTTCCCATTTGCCGTTTCCCATGATTGTAACCTTCCTGAGGCCTCCCAGCTGTGTTTCCTGTACAGTCTATAATTCTGAGTCAATTAGACCTCTTTTCTTCATAAATTACCCAGTCTCAAGTACTTCTTTATGGCAGTGTGAGAACAGACTAATACACAGACACACCCAGAAACAATTCTTTACCAGTTCTTCCTCTTCTTCTTATTTTCATAGAGACAGAGTCTCACTAGGTTGCCCAGGCTGGTCTCGAACTCCTGGCCTCAAGGGATCCTCCCACCTCAGCCTCCACAGTAGCTGGGATTACAGGCATGAGCCACTGTTCTTGGCTATCTTTACAAGTTCTCTAGCTAATACTTAATCCTGTCAAGTTGACACCTAAAATTAATCATCACAAGCTTGCAGAAGAGTAGAGGGCAATCAGATTGAGCAGGTAGGTTGGGACCAGAACATGGAGGCAGTTGGATATTATGGAGGGAGTTGACAGAGGGGAGCTCTAGAGGGGTTTTGAACAGTGAAATGTGATGGTCAGAGTCATCCCTTTGTAAGACTAGTAAGCGGGACACGATGTGTAGGATGGACTAGTGCCAGATGTGGATCTGAAGCTATGAGAACACATGGCCATAGTAATGATTCAGTTGCAGTCATATCTAAATATTAGGTGATAGTAGTAATGAGAAGGAAGATATTTTAGCTAACACAGCTCTCTAGTGCCATGAAACATTTGATTTATTCTTTTCACTTCCTCATTAATTCTTTCAACAAACACTGCTTGTACTCAGTGGTTGCTACATGCCAAGCAAAGTGCTGGGGATAGAGAATGATTATTTAATGCTCTTGCTCTAAAGATTATTGTCTATTAGCAGGTGATGACTAAGCTGTTTGCCCTGTAGATAAGAGATGGAGTTTGGGAAGAAGGCCAGTTCAGGCTGGAGGAGTAGACAAATGGGAGTGTGTTTACAATTGCAAGTAGTGCATGGGTATGGTCTTCCAGGAGGGTCAGATAGATGGTCAGGTGTGAGATCACAGGCTGGTTTGACAGGTTAAATTTAGTCTTTATTCTATAGGGAAAGAAGAGTCACCAATCTCCTTTAAGAGGAGCAGTAATAAGATACATTTTGCATTTTATTTTATTTTATTTTATTTATTTTGAGATGGAGTCTGGCTCTGTTGCTCAGGCTGGAGTGCAGTGGCGTGATCTCCACTCACTGCAACCTCCGCTTCCCAGGTTCAAGTGATTCTCCTGTTTCGGCCTCCGGAGTAGCTGGGATTACAGGCATGTGCCACCACACCCAGCTAATTTTTGTATTATGAGTAGAGACGGGGTTTCACTATGTTGGCCAGGCTGGTCTCAAACTCCTGACTTCAAGTGATCTGCCTGCCTTGGCCTCCCAAAGTGCCGGGATTACAGGTGTGAGCCACCGTGCCAGGCCAATTTTGCATTTTAGAAAGGCGCTCCTGATAACAACGTGAAAGAAAGTTTAGAGAGTCATGGATTGAGAACATGTCTAGTGGTAAGAGGATCAATTAGGAGTCTATAGCAATGGTCCAGTTGGAAAGCAAAATGGCACTGACGTAAGTAGGGATGGCAGAGGGGAAGGGGAAGATATGGAAGATGTTAAGAAATAAAGTTAATAGGATTTGGGAACTCTATTAACTAAAGTTAATAGAGCATGAAAAGAGTTGAGGTTGACCTACAGATTTATGGTCTGAGAGCTGGTACATTTGCCAAGGAGTGAAGGTCAAGTTCTGTTTTCTAGCTTAGCTCTAGTCCATGTGGGCTGATTCTACCTTGCATTTGCATAGAATTAAAGAAAAAATTCTAACCTTTCTGTCTTACAGAAATAATTGACAGAAGAGGAATATGTATGATTAGCCATAGTTAATGCAATAATCCTGGCTAGTTCTTCTCTAGTTCATGATGTGGCTGCCCACATCATGGCTGCCCCCCACAGGTGTGGTTTTTCCATCCTCCTAAAATGCCATGATAGAAGGGAGTAGAAATCAGGCATTCTTTGCTGGGCCCACATAGTTCTCCTATTGAGCCAGGCCAGGTACATTTTTTAAATCACCTTTTGAGATCTGTTGAGTTTGGGGGCTACCATTTAAAATGTCTGCTAGTCTAGGAACAAGTTGTCACTTCTTTACCAGGGAAGGGGCAGTCAAGTTGATTAACAGTCAGATTTCAGAATAGTAGATAGTCTGTGGTTGACTGGTGCAGAACCTTGGTCCTGGAAGCAGCAGGAAAACATAACAGAGCTTAAAAGATGTGGGCATAACATGTAAAATAAGTCTAAATTGACTGGACTATGTGTTATGAGGGACTCTGTGAGCCACAGTTTCGTATGATGGAAATGTCCTTATTTCTCACAGCAAGTCTTTGTTTCCCAGGTGCTTCTCTCTAAGTGACGCAAAGGATAGAAACTCATCCAGTGTTAAAGATAAAAAAACCCTAGGGACATCATTTCAGGGCATGTAACCATATGTGAAATATTGGATGGACTATTGTAATTGCTGGTAATTCTTCTTTAGGGAAAACGAAGCAATTGTCATACTTGTAATAGGCCTTGAAAATAGAAATCCATAGCCTCTTTCTCAAATTTTCTCCACTAGAGGGTTAAAATTTTGGCATGCTTGAGCCTGACTTTTGTGTAAAAAGATCTTCCTTTTTCTTAAAAAAGACAAGTCTTAAATAGTGTAGATATTTATTAGCTCAAAAAATAGGTCCAGAGATAGGGTAACTTCTGTCATTGTATTGCCAGAATATTCTTCACTTCTTTGATTCTTGTGGCTCTGTCCTTTTCCCTCTATTGATCTCATCTTCATGCTGACAGCAGGATGGCTGAAGCAACTCCAGGAATCCCATCCAGATACAACAGAGGGATAAAGAGACTGTCTCTTTGGGTATGAGAAGACCTTTTGCTAGGAGCCTCTGCTCCCGTCTTTCCTAAATTTTTCTCATTTCACTGGCCAGAAGTGAGGTAGTGAGTTTCATGTCCACCCCCATACAAATCACTGACAAAAGGAATGGAATTACTGTAATTGGTTTTGACTAAAAAGAATGTGTCCGTGAGCTGGGGATAAGGTACCACTCCCTGAAGCCTGGGTAACTGAAAAAATTCTGGTTAGCGTGGAAGAAAGGAAGGGATGCTGACTAGGAAATCAACAATGTCTGCTATCTACTGTCATGAAAAGTCAACCAATGTGTATCCAAAGCTCTACTCTAGAAGATGCTATACTTCACCTGAAAAGAAGACCTTCCTCTGCTACTGGCTTCTGCTGGTTCCCAGACCTCTATTATTGATGGCCTAAAACCCTATTTCCCATCATGTCTTTATGTCTCCATATATCTCATTCAGAGGATTTAGAAAGCAACCTTTTGTTCCTCACCTCTTTAAGAAATTTCTACTCTCCTTTTATTTTTATTTTTCTTTCAACTTTTATTTTAGATTCGGGGGTACGTGTGCAGGTTTGTTATCTGGATATAGTGCATGATGCTGAGGTTTGGGGTATGAATGATTCTGTCATCCGGGTACTTAGCATAGTACCCAATATGTAGTTTTTCAACCCTTGCTCCCCTCCCTTCCCCCAACTAGTTCTCAATGTCTATTGTTGCCCTTTATCCTTTTTTTTTTTGAGATGGAGTCTTGCTCTGTTGCCCAGGCTGGAGTGCAGTAGCATGATTTCGGCTTACTGCAACCTCTGCCTCCTGGGTTCAAGCAACTCTCCTGTCTCAGCCTCTCCAGTAACTGGGACTACAGGTGCATGCCACCATGCCTAGCTAATTTTTATATTTTTAGTAGAGATGGGGTTTCACCATGTTGGTCAGGCTGACCTCAAATGATCCACCCACATCAGCCTCCCAAAGTGCTGGGATTATAGGGATGAGCCATCACACCCAGCTATTGTTGCTATCTTTATGTCCATTAGTACCCAATGTTTAGTTTCTACTTATAATTGAGAACATATGGTATTTGGTTTTCTGTTCCTGTGTTAATTTGCTTAGGATAATAGCCTCCAGCTACCTCTAAGTTGCTGTAAAGAACATGGTTTCATTTTTTTATGACTGTAGTATTCCATGATGTACTACCATATATTCTTTATCCAGTTACCTTTGATGAACAACTAGGTTAATTCCATGTCTTTGATATTGTGAATAGTGCTGTGTGAACATGTGAGTGCATGTTTTTTTTGGTAGAACGGTTTATATTCTTTTGGATATATACCCAGTAATGAAATTGCTTGGTTGAATGGTATTTCTTTTTTAAGTAAAAGATCTTCTTAAAAGTGGTCCATAGGCCAGGCGTGGTGGCTCACACCTGTAATCACAGCACTTTGGGAGGCCGAGGCGGGTAGATCATGAGGTCAGGAGATTGAGACCATTCTGGCTAACACGGTGAAACCCCATCTCTACTAAAAATACAAAAAATTAGCCAGGCGTGGTGGCGGGCGCCTGTAGTCCCAGCTACTCGGGAGGCTGAGGCAGGAGAATGGCGTGAACCCGGGAGGCGGAGCTTGCAGTGAGCTGAGATCATGCCACTGCACTCCAGCCTGGGTGACAGAGCGAGACTCCGTCTCAAACAAACAAAAAAAAATGTGGTTCATAATGTGAATGGCAAGAACAGCATAAAGCTGGGTCTGCCTCTTGGGCTTCAGGGAGAGTCCTGTTCTTATGTTCTGCAGGATGGGAGGCAGGAATCAGTTTCTCAGATGAGAAGATGTGGGGCTCCCTGATATTAATTAGGTATTAATTTGTTCACTTGTTTTTCTGCCTAGAAAATCCCTAGGGTAGGGGACTCGTCTATTTAGTTTTTCACTATGTTCCAGTGCCCAGAACGTTGTGGGGTACATATAGGCCCTCCGTAAATATTTGTCAAGTAAATGAATGAATGAACAAATGAAATCAGTGGATATCTGAAGTCTTTAGAGTTTGAATATGAATGCCATATTCAAAGGGGTCAGAAATGGAACTGCAGCTGGAGTCAGCTTGAGAAATTTAGAACCAAGGACAGAGTTCAGGTCAAGCAGATCAAATGCAAATGAGGAGGAATGGAGAATCACAGAAAGGAGGCTTGGTTACATAGGTCAAGGAGGGGCCGTGCTGATGTGTGGCAGGGTCAGCTGGGCTCACAAGATTAGAACTAATGGTATGAGCTCCAGCATTTCATCCTTGGTCTTCAACACGGCCTTAATTTGTCTTATTCATTGTAAAATTTCCGGAGAAAACTCCTCTTAAGCTACCCATCTTCTACATCTTATTTCAGAATAAGGAGCCATGTCTTACATTGGAGTTTTGGTAAAGCTCTTAGCTCTGATGAAACATAATTTTGGAAAGAAAAACCAGTATCTATAAAGCACTGACCCAGACCTCAGGCTAGGCATTTCCTGGGTGTCTTTAGGATTCAGCATGTTCAATGGCAAAACAAACTCAGTATCATCTATTAATTTATTGGCCAGGCCTGTAATCCTAGCACTTTTGGAGGCCGAGGTGGGCAGATGACCTGAGGTCAGAAGTTCGAGACAAGCCTGGCCAGCATGGCGAAACCTCGTCTCTACTGAAAATACAAAAATTAGCTGGGTGTGGTGGGGCACACCTGTAATCCCAGCTACTTGGGAGGCTGAGACAGTAGAACCACTTGAACCTGGGAGGCGGAGGTTGTAGTGAGCCTAGATCATGCTACTGCACTCCAGCCTGGGCAACAGAGCAAGACTTTGTCTCGAAAAACAATTATTAAGCCCTTACAATCTGTCTGGTACTGTCCAAAGTGCTTTATGTATACTATTCATTTAATTCTCATAATAGTTCTGCAGATTAGAAATTATTAGTTGTATTTTACTGATGAAGACTCTGAGGTTTAGAAAAGTTAAATAACTTGTCCAAGGTCGCACCGGGAGCAAGTGGTGATGGTGGAATTTGAACTCTAATTTGTTTTATATTCAAGTCCATGGTAATAACTTTGCATAACTGTGCCCATTGTAGGGATGGAAGAAGGAAGCAGGGCCCAGCTGTCCAGATGTCTCTGTAACCACGTGTCTTCAGTAATGCCCTGTAACTGTGTTGGCCTCTAACAGAGAACCAAATCCTGCCTCTCACACAAGCTCTCGGATCCTCAGTGCTTTCCTGATGATCTATATTGCATTTTATGTTTTACTTTCATGCCTCTAACTTGTTACATTTTTTTTCCACCCCAAGAGAAAGTGGTTTAAAGGACTGTTTTTACTTAATTAGATCCAAGGCTTGGCTTATTTGGTGGTGCTCAGCTTCTTTGGCAGGCTTGCTTTTGTAGCACAAAAGAAGCTTAATGTCGGCTTGACAACTTGATAAGTCTCGTGCCAATTTTTTAATGATAGGAAAGGAAACTTCTAAATTTAAGACTAAATATAGTACTTTGTGAACCAAGACAGTGACTTTATGGCTATGCATTGAAGTTGTTATTGGGGAGTAAAGGGTATTTAATGCTTTAGTTAGTATGTGATAGAGAAAAATTAACAGCTGGCTGCTAAGACAGCGCTGTGCTGGCTGAAGTTCAGGGTTTGCTCCCTGCCTGGCATAGCAGATACCCCTGGTGCCCTGGGCTATAGCCCCATTAGACCACCTTTACTTTCAGCAGTGGTTGCCGCAGACAGTACCATGTGAACTCAGCTTCCCTTGTGCTGACAGTGTTCCACTTCAAGGGTAAGCCATGTGTTTCCACTTCCTGTCCCAGGGACTTCTCCAAGGTACCTGGAGCTCACTGTGTACCCAAGCATAAGTAGGAAGTGTGTGTGTGTGTGTGTGTGCGCGCGCACACGTTTCACATTCTTGAGGGCAACTACCAACCAGTTGGCAATACAATCCAATATCTAAATGCTCCAGCCTCCTGTCCATTAGGCAGGCAATTCTAGGAGGCTTTCTCCCTGGTTCTCAGAAGGTCTCAGTGAATTTCAGAGCAGTGACCTCAGTAATGCCCCTTTACGTTGGCTGCTACTCATTCTTATCTCATTTCCCCCATTCTTTCATTTCTATCTCCTGGGATTATCTTCAAAGTAAGTTACTTATACCAAGCTCTTGCCTCAGGCTTTGCTTTTGAAAGAACCCAAACTTATTATTCTTATTATGTAGAATTTTCAGCACAGTAAGAGGGAATCAATTTCTTAGAACTCACTCTGACCAAACTCACATGAGACTAATGTATAAACCACATGTTAGTCCGTTCTTGCATTGCTATAAAGAACTACCTGAGACTGGGTAACTTGTAAAGAAAAGAGGTTTAACTGACTCACGGTTCCACAGGCTGTACGGGAAGCATGGCTGGGGAGGCCTCAGGAAACTTACAATGATGGCGGAAAGTGAAGGGGACGCAGGCACGTCTTACATGGCCAGAGAAGGAGGAAGAAAGCAAAGGGGGAATGTGCCACACACTTTTAAACACTCAGATCTCCAGAGAACTCACTCACTATCACAAGAACAGCAAAGGGAAATTTGCCTCCATGATTCAATCACTTCTCACCTGGCCCCTCCTCCAACATTGGGGATTACAATTCAACATGAGATTTGGATGGAGACACAAATCCAAACCATATCAAACCACAATGAAAAATATTAATTTATGCAGATGATTATACTAGCATGTGGACCAGAACACTCATATCTGCAGACAGAGCACACTCTGATCCTGGACAGAGTTGGTGATAGGCTAACATTCCAGCTCTTTGACTCCTCTTTTTCTAACCTTCATGCAAATAACTTGCACTCCATTAAGTCATTCTTTCCTTGGATGTGTTTAGGCTGCCACTTTCTTTTACAAGCAGATAAGTTTCAATTTGATTTTCAAAGTTGGCTTGTAGCAGGATGAGTCGCAGTCAAAACTCCTCAGACACCAGATTAAAGAAGGAAGAGGTTTTTCTTCAGCCAGGAGCGTCGGCAGACTCGCGTCTTAAGAGCCGAGCTCTCCGAAAAAGAAATTCCTAGCCCTTTTAAGGGCTTGCAACTCTAAGGCGTCCACGTGAAAGGGTCATAATAGATCAAGTAAGCGTGAGGAATGTGACTGGGGGCTACATACATCAGCTAACAGAACAAAAAGTTTTACAGTGCTTTCTCATACAATGTCTGGAATTTACAGATAACACCGGTAGTTTTGGTCAGGGGTTAATATTATTATTATTATTATTATTACTATTTTAACCACCAGGGCCAGGTGGTGGTGCCAAGGTCATCTAGCTATCTTACTTCTGTTTCTTTCCAACTTTTTGCTTTCTCCCTTTTCTCCTGTCTTACAAACTAGGGAAAAGGGGAGGTTGGGGAGAAGCTGGGAAGGACAACAGGAGAAGTGGTGGTCTCATTCCATAGGCTTATCAGTCTGATTGGTTGCATCTGGAGTTTACAGTGGTCAGGGACAACCTTTACTGCACTTCCGAAATGAGAGAGTTCCCTTATCCCCTGGCAGGGCATGCAACAGCAGTCTGGCTCACTTCTTCTGTGCCCTGCTGCTCAAATCCCTAGGGGGAGCATGCAGATGGGCAGCTGCAGAGGCCATGGGGAGTGCTTTTGGGCTCCAGCCCCACAGCAGCGTCTAGGACTCCTGAAGCCCAAGTGGGCATGTGTTACTGGGTGCTCTTTTGGCTTTGCTGTCTGCAAACGGCTTGTGTTAATCAGCTCAATAGACCCTTTGCCTTATCACAAGGACAGGGGGCCAGTGTGACAGCCAGAGTTCTTGCCCAGTGTACAGGAAGAATCAGATCACATGTGGGCTGGAGGGTTGAGTGCAAGGTTTTATTGAGTGGTGGAGATGGCTCTCAGTGAGATGGATGGGGAGCCAGAAGCGGGGGATGGAGTGGGAAGGCGGTCTTCCCCTGGAGTCGGGCTGCCCAGGGGCTGGACTCTTCTCTGACCATGCCCGATTGAACTCCCCTTGGCATCTGTGTTGTTCCGCTGTTGCTGTTCTGCTGGTGTCTGCTGGTGTGTTCCTCTGCTCCTCTCGATGTCCAGCTGCTTGTGTCTGTGTCCTCTTAAGGTCTTGGGTTTATAGGAGCATAGGATCAGGGGAGTGGCAGGCCAGAGTGGTCTTGGAAAATGCAACATTTGGGCGTGAAAACGAGAATGCCTATTCTCATTTAGGTCTGTGGGCACAGGCCCGAGGGTGGAGCCCTCGCCAGGGATTCTGCCCTTCTCTGCCCAGCACTTCCCTGCCCCGCTCCCATATCATTTCCTCGTGCTAATGACAACTTACCTTCCTCAACCACCTTTTTTTTTTTTTTGGTAGAGTGAGAATATGAAAAATATGGAAAAAGCACAAAAGTATAAGTAAAAGCACATCTATCCACCTGAAAGATCACTGAGTGCCTTACTGTTTAAAGCTCTGTATAGAAACTGATATTCACAACGATTGCTTGATAGTAACCCAAACCATTTCAATATACTCTCTGTGTAATATCTTAGAAAGAGTTTTTACTCTCAAACAAAATAAACATATTTGCAACTCAAAGTATCAAGCTATGGTTATCTGAAACTCATTTGTAAATGAAAGCACATTCTCTGATTATTTTGGATAACCACATATTACTTGTATCTGTTAAATATTCATTTTGCAGAAGAAAGTAATTACTGGGATATTCTATATAAGTTCCTGTGTGTTGCTTTGTTCCATTCATTCTGCCACAGCCCTATTTTAGCCCTTCTCTCCCCATAGACTATATCAAGGGCCCCTGAGACAGTCTTCCTGATTACAAGCATCCCCTCTAATCTACTCTCTACAACGATGCCAGAGGGATCTTTCTATGACACGTATCTGATTATGTCACAATCCTGATTAAAATCTGCCAATAGCTCTGGGTATGTATTACTGATGCTTGCAAATATTTCTAGTTCTCTCCTTCCATGAATATGGAAGAAGTATGTTTCCGTCCCTCCTTGAATTCAGGCATGGCCATTTGATTTGCTTTGTCCAAGGAGATGTAATGATGGGTCCCTTCCAAGTAAAAGCTCCTGCTATAGACTAAATTGCCCCCCACTCCAACCCCCAATTCCTATGCTGAAGCTCTAATCCCCTATATGACTATATTTAGAGATAGGGTCTTTAGGAGGTAATTAAGGTTAAATGAGGCCATAAAGGTCAGGCTCTCATCCAATAGGACTGTGGCCTTGTAAGAAGAAGAAGATCTCTCTCTCTCCTTTTTTTTTTTTTTGAGACAGAGTCTCGCTGTGTTGCCTAGGCTGGAGTGCAATGGCGTGATCTTGGCTCACTGGAACCTCTGCCTTCCGGGTTCAAACGATTCTCCTGCCTCAGCCTCCGGAGTAGCTGGGATTACAGGTGCCAGCCACCATACCCAGCTAATTTTTGTATTTTTAGTAGAGATGAGGTTTCACCATGTTGGCCAGTCTGTTCTCGAACTCCTGACCTCATGATCCACCTGCTTTAGCCTCCCAAAGTGTTGACATTACAGGCGTGAGCTACCACACCCGGCTGAAGATCTCTCTCTCTTTTTTCTCTTCTCTTTCTCTCTCTCCCTCTCCCTGCCATGTGAGGATGCAGACAGAAGGCAGCCATATGCATGCCACCAAGAGGGTCTTCTCCAGGACCTGACCATGTTGGCACCCTGATCTCAGACTTCTAGCTTCCAGAACTGTGAAAAAAATTCTGCTTAAGCCACTCAGCCTATGGTGTACTTTGTTATGGCGGTATGAGCAGACTAATACAGCTCCCTTTTGATTTGATAAACTCTGAAGCCTTGTGTTGAATATAACAGTATCATAACATGATGAAACTTTCATAATTTGAGTTTCTGGGTATATTTGACTAAATAATAATCCCCCAAAGATGTCCATGCCATATTCTCTGGAACCTATGCAAAGTGTTATATGCCAATACCTTATATGGCAAAAGGGACTTTGCAGCTGTAATTAAGGTTATGGGCCTTGCAATGGAGAGATTATCCTGGATTATCTGAATGGGCCAAATCTAATCACAAGTTCTTAAAAGTGGAGAACTTTCTGGCTGTAGTCACACAAAGATGTGATGATAGATGAATGGTTAAATAGAAGCTTTGAAGATGGAAGAAGGGAGCCATAAGCCAAGGAATGAAGGCAGCTCTAGAAGCTGAAAAAGGCAAGGAAATGGATTTTCCCTTAGGTCCTCTGGAAGGGAATGTGGCCTCGCTTATGCCTTGATTTTAGCTCAGTGACTTTCGAAATACAGGAATATGAGATAATAAATTCATGTTTTCTTAAGCCATCAAATTTGTGGTAATTTGTTACTGCAGCAGTAGAAAACTAATACTTTGAGTGTGATAGATTGTATGAATGGTCACAAATTTTTCCTTTTCACCATTCGTATTTTTACTAGATAACATTGCAGATTCTTCCATCAAGAGGTGGAGCCTGGCCAGGCATGGTGGCCCATACCTGTAATCCTGGTTTTCTAGGAGGCCCAGGTTGGGGTCGGGGTGAGAGGGGTGATTGCTTGAGCCCAGGAGTTTGAGACCACCCCGAGCAACATAGTGAGATCCTGTCAAACTTTTTTTTTTTTTTTTAAAGGAGGCGGGGGCTATTTCTTTATGCCTTAAATCTGGGTTGGTAATTCTTCCCCTTTCTGAGTGGGAGTGACTACTGAGGTTATCTGGTCCTCATTCTATCATTGTGTGTTGAATGTGTGTGTCTATAGTGATGATGGTAAGGGGGAGGGGGCCATAGTTCTTTTAACTTAACTTTTTAAGTTCACAGGTCTCTGGTTCAACAAGAGCCATGGGTCAGAACCTAATGCCAAAACTAATGTTCATCTCTCCATCCCTGCCAGTGTAGGGAGTACTGAGTCTAAGTCCAGTGTCCTAGGGCTCAATGCTACAATTGTGTGGTACTCTGGATTGTCTATCTGGCATTGGATTTAGTGTTTTTAGGGTGTAGAAGAGTGAACCAAATATACAATGACCAGAAAGATAGCTTGTGATAGTATAGTAATGTTTTGTGCTGATTCATATCTGATTCTCCTCTCCTTTTGGGCATATGAGAAGATTAAATTTCTCCACTTCTATGGCAAACATGTGGAGCTGTGTGACTTGTTCTGGCCAATAGATTGGAAACTGAAGTGAAAGTGAAATGAAAGTGAAACTTTCTTCTCCTACCTTGGTGCTTATGGAGGCATGTGTTAAGGTGAGGTGCCTGGGTTGCTGACCACCGTGTGGTGGTCAGATGCTCATAGTAGACTTTGTATGAGTGAGAAGTAAAGTTCTTCATATTAAACTATTGGTATCTTGTTGCTTTTGGTACTGCTATCCCTAACACAAGATCCCTAAGCTCCTAAATGCTCTGTTAGAATTAGATGATTTGGAGTTGAGCATTGGCTCTTACTATGTGGCCTTGAAAAAATTGCTTAAATTTTCTAGGTTTAAATTTTGATATAGTGTCTATTTCATGGAATTGCGTGCATTAAGTTAGGAAATGCATACAAAGTGTTTAGCATAATATCTGGCACAAAGGAATAAATGTTAGTTACTGTCATTATCAACATGACTATTATTATTATCATCATCATGAAAGAAAGGCACTGAGCTTCTGACTAAGTGAAGTAAAGACCTCCTTGGAGGGTGAGCCTGACATATTCTTCACCTTTGAACTACAGAAGTGGTGAAGGTTGGTAATCTCTGATTTAAATAAATTAGAAGCAAAACCCAAAAATCTAATGAACATTTCCAGGTAGCATTTCAGCAAGGGAATCAGAAATATTAGATTAGGGGCTTGATTGTAAGAATTATCTCTGTGAATCTTATCATTTTTACTGTTCCATATCTCTTTTAAATCGCAATAACAACTTTGAAGTGCCTGGGTTCCTGCGTCACTTTAAAAAGAAGAAGGAGCACTGAATAGGCTGTGTCCTACTCTTTGAGCAACTCCAGATCAGAAAAAGGGAAGAAACGTAAATAGATCGGGTCAATATGGCAGGGTAAGGAGAGGAGCAGTTAGAGTCCCAGGACTCTGTGGAAAGAAGAAATAGGATTTTTTTTTTTTTTTTTTTGAGATGGAGTCTCGCTCTGTTGCCCAGGCTGGAGTGCAGTGGTGTGATCTCAACTCATTGCAACCTCCACCTCCTGGGTTCAAGCAATTCCCCTGCCTCTGCCTCCTGAGTAGCTGGGATTACTTGCATTTTTAGTAGATATGGGGTTTCACCAGGTTGGCCAGGCTGGTCTTGAACTCCTGACCTCAAGTGATCTGCCCACCTTCACCTCCCAAAGTGCTGGGATTACAGGCGTGAGTCACCGTGCCTGGCCAGAAATGAAGAATATTGAAGTTTGCTTCTGGCCTCAAATATTCCTTGGACTTATGATTTGAAAAGTCAATGTAATCCTCCTGAAGAGCACACTGGGGGAATGGAAAAGAAAGTATTGAGAAGGAAGGAAACAGAAAAATCACAAGTGGTTGCAATAACAAAAAACAATAAAGGGTTGGGGCTTTTAGAGTTGAGTTAAATAGCCCAATGTAGTCAAAAACTCTCAGAGGACATTAGTGAGTTGCAGCATTGTAAAATTCTTTAATAATGACTCTGAATCATGTGGGTAAAAATAGGTTTAAAATATGGTTTTATAAAAAGGTAGGCCAGTATGTAAATACACATTATGAAATATTTTGATTAAGATAGTTAAAGCAAAAATAAAGTAAAAATTTTATGAATTTAAAGAAGAAAGTTTCATTTGTTTGGAATAGTCATTTATATGGAAAAGTGAACTTTCTGATGATTTGTTCATTCAGTAGATCATGGGTGGGCAAAATCTGGCCTCTGGGCCAAACTGGGCCACACTCATTCCTTTATATATTGTTTATGGCTGCTTTTGAGCTACCATAAGAGAGTAGCAGAGTATAGTTGAGAAGTTGCAACTCAAGCCTACATGGTGTGCAAAGCCTGAAATATTTACTATCTGGCCCTTTATAGAAAAATTCCCAAACTTCTGCATTCGATAATTACTGTGCATCCCCAATGTTCTGGGCACTTTGCTACAAATGTGCTTAAAGCCAATGATGCCTACTTTCCTGAAGCACCACAGTAAAAGGCATCATAGCATCCTCCCAAGTTGATGTATATGAAAAGTAGCCCTGTGACTAGGAGAGAGCATTGTGTGTGACTAGTGGCATGCAGGAGTGGCCAGTGACCTGACCCTACCCTTTGAGAATGTATAAGGGTGTCTGAGTAGGAAATTACCTGAGGGCTAAATGTTATTAGATGGTCTCTTACAAGCTGCCAAACTTGCTAGTATTTGTTTGTAAAAAATGGTTGAAATGTCATTTCAGGGTTAAATCCTCCCCTGTTTTGCCTTTGTTTCTGAGCGACATCCATTGTTTAAGTTGACTTCTTCAGGCCATCTTTGTTCCTAAAGGAAGTTGTACACCAAGTTCTACTCTATCCTAATGGACTCCACTTTTCCTGAGGTGAGGAGATACATTTTTCAAAAGAAACCGACCTAAACAGTAAGCAATAATAACAATAGCAATTGCATACAAAGAGCTGCTTCTGGCAAATACTTAGCAGCTGGAGAAGTTGAGGACCTCTAACCTTATCCAATCATTATCTTCCAGAAATGCCTCACACAGGGAAAGTATGAAAATGCAGAGAAAATCAGTTATACATACACATACAAAACAAACCCACAATTAAGAAAAAATAATAGCTCTCAACACCAAGCAGCTTTTTGTTGTAGATACAAATTTGTTGTAGATACCAATTTTTGCCTGGAGTCTTTCTTCATTATGAAAAACCAATATAATACTTTATTGGAAAACAAAACACTTTTCTTAACCTTTAGCAGGTGCATAATTAGGAATATAATATGAAAGATGGCCCCTTGCATGGTTCACAGAGGTCTTGTCCTTGAAGACTTAGGAGGGCTTGGAATTACAACAGGCAAATTCAAAGACGCTAATTAGAAATGCAGCAACTGCTTTTACAGACATGCTGAGAACATCTAAGCTTTCCAGAAATTATTCCAGCTAGAGAGAGTGAGCCCATTTTGTCTGATTCCTAAAGGTTTCTAATTTGAGGAAGAAAAGAACAATGGTGAGGCAACCAATGTGTTATATCTAGAATGAAACTTGTGCATGGCCGCAGCAAGAAGAATATTTTCTGGTTTTCTGCTGCTGGTAGCATTTCTCAAGGCATATGGAGATTTCTTTTAAAGTTGCCTGCTAGTCGTTTGCCCTTTATTTCTGGTACTTCTCTCTGTTATTTTCAGTACTATTCTTTGAGCTAGCAACCTGGTTAAGTTTCATAATTACTTATGAATGTAAAAAGTCATAGTTGTATATGTAGGAAAATATTTATGCATATAGGTTCTTTAAGTAACCTGTATTTTTTTTCCTATGAATTCCCAGTGCCTAGCACAGACTCTGGCATATAGTAGGAACTGGATACATATTTGCCAAATGTATGCATGAATTTCTCAATTCAACTTGATATAGTTTACCACAATAGTTATTTTTAAAGAAATCACTTAAGAGTTTGGTTTCTAGTTTCTCACCTTCACTGCTACACTCTTGGTGCTATTTGGAAGCTCTCTATTTAGTGCTTTTCATCCCTGGGAAAGAAAAGGTGTGTTTAGAATCTCCACCTTGTTAGTACAGCCACTATGAAGATGTCTGGAGGTTTCTCAAAAAACTAAAAGTAGAACTGCCGTATGATTCAGCAATCCCTCTGCTGGGTATATACCCCAAAGAAAGGAAATCAGTGTATGAAAGAGATATCTGCACTCCCACATTTGTTGCAGCATTGTTCACAATAGCTAAGATTTGGAGGCAACCTAAGTGTCCATCAACAGGTGACTGAATAAAGAAAATTTGGTTTATATACACAGTGGAGTACTATTCAGCCATAAAAATTAATGAGATCCTGGCATTTGCAACAACATGGATGGAACTGGAGATCATTATGTTAAATGAAGTAAGCCAGACACAGAAAGACAGACGTCACATGTTCTCACTTATTTGTGGGATCTAAAAATCAAACAGTTTAACTCATGGAGATAGCAGAATGGTTACCAGAGGCTTGGAAGGGTAGTGGGATGCTGTGGGGAGGTGGGAATGGTTGATGGGCATGAAAAATAGTTACAAAGAATAAATAAGACATACTATTTTATAGCACAACCAGTTGACTACAGTCAATAATAACTTAATTGTACATTTAAAAATAACTAAGAGAGTGTAATTGGATTGTTTGTAACACAAAGGATACATGCTTGAGGTGATGTATACCCCTTCTCCATGATGTGTGTGTACACATTGCATGCCTGTATCAAAACATCTCATGCACCCCACAAATGTATACACCTACTATGTACCCACAAAAATTAAAAATTAAAAATTAAAAAAAAAAGAGTCTCCACCTTGGATGTGGGTTGAATGGTAGTCTAGTGTATGAGTGCCCTTGTAAGTATAATGTTATGAAAGTTTCCTGCCTTGCCAGTCACAGAAATCAAATATTCTCTCAAGTAATATCCTCTTTATTTCCCCAAACTGAAGTAGCCTCTTTTTTCTCTGATGCCCTCCAGCAATTTTTGTTCTTTAGGATTTTCATGCATTCATCTATTCATTCAAAGGCACTTGTTATTAATTGAAACTATTTTAGAATCTTTACAATTTTTTTTTTTTTTTGAGATAGAGTCTCACTCTGTCACCCAGGCTGGAGTGCAGTGGAGTGATCTCGGCTCACTGTAACCTCTGCCTCCCGGGTTCAAGCGGTTCTCCCACTTCTGCCTCCCAAGTAGCTGGGACTACAGGCACGTACCACCACACCCAACTAGAATCTTTACAATTATTGATTTGTCTCCTGAAGAAGATTTTAAGTGTTGCTACTTAAATACATGCTTGTGATTTTGGGCAAGTTATTAAACCTAGCCTCAGTTTCCCTTTCTGCAGATGGGAATGAGGATAGAATCTATCATAGAATTATTGTAAAGATTAAATAAATACTTTAACTTGTCCAATGGCAAATGCTTAATACATGTTAGCAATTTAATAATAATAGCTATTATTATTATAAATCAGATTGTTGAGGACAGGGACAGTCTCATGTTTCATATTAGATAGTGCAATGTTCAATCAATATTTGTTGCGTTAGTTTCATCTTACAAAGCAGTGAGAGGTTTCAACACAGAGCACAAAATAACTCTGGGGTTGGTATTTCTCCATAGCATCATCAAAACAAGCTGCCTTGGCTGATAGAAGACCAAAGTCTTTGATTCAAGAGGCTTAACCTTTGCATTCTTTTCTCATAGCCTCCAGTTCAAGCGCTTAGCTTTCTACCTCCCATTGTCTCCCAGAGGATGAGTTGGTTTAGGCTGATAGCTGGCTCCTGATCTTTGGAGAAAGACTCCTCATAGATCTCTGCACTTACAAAGCAACTTTATAGAGCCCTTGCTGAGCTGAGGAAGAGTTGTACAAACAGGAACAAAATGAAGCCAGTGTTTCTGGGCTTATTGCTAGGGTCTGGAAATGGATAATAAACAAGAGGGATCCAAGGGTGTCACGTAGGAACCGATCATTAGAACCCATATATTCTCTCCTAAATGGTTTTGAGCACAGTTGCGCATTTAAAAGAAACAGAATACCCCTTTCGAAATAGCCTTTCTAGGTGCTATTTAATATGAACGTGAATGGCAATTTTGCAAACTGGGCCCCAAATTTTCATAGTCTAGGTTTAAGAAAGGATTCTCCCTTTCTGGCCTGTAATATATTGGATGTTGGTTAAAATCCAGTGTCCTTATCAAGAAACTCTACGTAAGATGCAATCAAGACTATTGACAGGCATGTTTTCCAGTAAGGTGAGCATATTTTGGAAGGTCCAGGCAATGAGAAGTGGGACCAGAGATGTAGGGAGGAATCTGATGTGAGCATTGCATGTCTAATCTAGGGATGGGACTTTATCTTTTGGGCAGTGGGGAACTACTAACACTTTTTAATCTGTGGATTAGCATACTCTTACTTGCGTTTGAGAAAGTTCACTTGACCCGCAACTGTGTGTGTGTGTGTGTGTGTGTGTGTGATAGCAGACAGGTTGGAGGTTAGTTCAGAGACTAATTCCAAGTGAAAGATGGTGAGAGCTAATGAAGGCAGCAGAGGTGGAGATAGAGAGGGTTGATAGGTATTAAGGAGGTAGAGCTTAGTGACTGGTATAATTTATTCTTGGTGGTTGGATGTACTTTGTGGAAGGAGGCTCAGACTGAGTGGAAGATGTTGGATTCCTGGAGTTTCCTTCTTTGAGATAAGAAATGCAGGTGGGACCGGGCGCAGTGGCTCATGCCTGTAATCCCAGCATTTTGGGAGGCTGAGGCAGGCGGATCACCTGAGGTCGGGAGTTTGAGACCAGCCTGACCAACATGGGGAAACTCCATCTCTACTAAAAATACAAAATTAGCTGGGCGTGGTGGCACATGCCTGTAATCCCAGTTAGTCGGGAGGCTGAGGCAGGAGAATCGCTTGAACCCGGGAGGCAGAGGTTGTGGTGAGCTGAGATTGCGCCACTGCACTCCAGTCTGGGCAACAAGAGCAAAACTCCGTGTCAAAAAACAAAAACAAAAACAAAAAGAAATGCAGGTGGATGAGGCAGTTTCATGATTTCAATGATCTACAAATTGATGACGCCAAAATCTGTACTTCCAGTCCCTGCCTTCTTCCTGTGTTCTAGATCCACACACCTAGCTCTTTATTGGATCACTTCACCAGTTCACTGGTGCCTGAACCCATGTCCCCAAACCAATGTGGTTATTTTTGCTTTCTGAGTCCCCTTCTCAACCTTCATTCCCTCAGTGAATGACACCACCACCTACCTTGTTATTGCTCATGCCAGAATTTTGGGAATTATTCTTAAATCATCTCCTTGTGTCACTCACCTCTAGTTATCCCAAATTCTGTCAGTTTAACATCTTTAATATCTATTTAGTCTGTCCATTATTTTCCACCTTCATGTACAAGAAAAGGAAGTAGAAGTAAGGTGCTGAGCTACCAAGACAGGGTCCTGTAACAGAGTGTAAGATTTCAGAGATGCAGCAATTCTAATTGATTAAAATTACTTCTATGTAGTGGCTGGAAATTATCAGATAAGGTCTGATCTAGAGAGATCACAGCATTGAAAAAATGATGTGCACACCTCTTTCCTATACATAGGAGGATTATCCACCTTATAAATCCTTAACAGTTGAAAATGGCAGATACTCAACTTTTAAGCTGTACTTGCAGTTAAAAGGTGCATGGAACCCAGCTGCCATCAACTAGATGTTGGCTGTGGGCTTTGAATTTAGAGTCACAGTAGCAGAAATAGTATATGGTGCTGCAAGACTGTGGGCCTTACACAGAAGTGACAGTGTTGACTGTGGTGTTAGTGGTTGCAGTAAGATTTGCTTCTGGTGCAGAAGTGGCAGCAGTACAAACAGCGGTGTCTAGTAGATTGATGGACCTTATTTGACTAGCTCTGTAGTGTGCTTTTGGGCATTGGTGCTAGCTGATTAGACTTGAGCCCTTCCAATTAGTCAGAAGATGTGGCAAGCATTTTTCCAGCTGCAATAACAGAAAACATCATTAGTAGTGGCTTAAGTCATTAGGATTTTAAAATAAGTTTGGTGTTAATAGCTACTGACATTTTTTTAAGCTTTTTTTTTTTTTTTTTTTTTTTTTTTTGAGACAGGGTCTCACTCTGTCACCCAGGCTGAAGTGCAGTAGTGCAATCTAGGCTCACTGCAACCTCTGCCTCTCAGGCCCAAGTGATCCTCCTGCTTCAGCCCCCAAAGTAGCTAGGGCTACAGGCACGTGCTACCATACCTGGCTAATTTTTGTATTTTTTGTAGAGATGGGGTCTCACCATGTTGCCCAGGCTGGTAGCAAACTCCTGGGCTCAAGCAATCTGCCTGCCTCAGCCTCCCAAAGTGTGCTACTGACATTTTGTCAATAGGTTGACAGTGTCAAGGTTCTCTTTCAGCCTCTTGGCCTCTCCCTTAGGCTGCCGTCTTTGTCAAGACAAGGATCAGAAGAGGGGACAGGTTAGCACCAGTTGTGTATTTCATTTTAATCAGAGGAGCCAAAGGTTCCTGAAACTCCAGCAGACTTAGGCGTACATGTTATTGGCCAGAGCTGAGTAATATGGTCAACTAACTGCTTGGAAATGTGAGAAATGAGTATTTAAAGAGCATTTGGAGTGTCCAACCTCTATGATACAACTGGAGATGAAGAAGTTGAGAAAAGGACAGCTAATCTACAATGTCTGGCACTTAAAATAACCTTTTTAAAAAGATATTGTAGATATTGCTTCAATCAACCAGAATCAGTATGCTGCTTCCCACACAGAATCCTGTATGATAATCTAAGGCTTGACGACTAATAAGATCAAATATGAAAGGAGACAGGAATTAATGATGATTCTAAAAGCAAGAATTAGAGAATGGTGCCTCTATTGATTGAAATAAGAAAAACATTTAGTAAGGGGTGAATACTGTCTAGGCTTACTCTGTTTACTCCTTTACCTGCTTTTAAAATGAGAAGTATGTTGCCACAGCTGAGTCTCTAATTGGTAAAATACATGGCAAAGATATTTTTGAATTGGAAAAGCTCACTTTACCTGTTTCAGGTGCCACAGTCACCTCTTCTACATTTGGCTGGCTTCTCCTGGTACATTTAAAGGTAATTTTGAATTTTCAGTGTTGTCATGGTTGCTTTGAGAATGAGACTCCAGCTTGTCTCTGCATAGGGCTTGTTACATAAGTGGTAGAATTAATTGTTTATTAAGGCAGTAATTGAGGTTGATTAAATAGTGATTTAGTGAATGAGTTACAATATAAGTTCGTAAAAGTGCAGCCCTTAGTTATTGATTTTCTTTTTATTAGTTTTTCTTTGGGGCAAAATTTATTGAAAATTGACAGTAAGAAAACCCTCTCAGAGTCAACTGCCAGTACCAGGGTCCTCCCACCACCACCGACTGCTTGCTACTTCAGTGCCTTTGAATGTTCACTGCCTGTACTTGGCTAACTTTTGCTCTTCTTTTAAGACAGCCCACTTTAAAAATTATGAATATTGCTTCATTTGGCAGAGTCAGTCACTATTGCTTTCCCCAAGGAACGCTGTGTGATAATCCAAGGCTTGGCACTTCATAAGAATATGGGTTGATTTCATCTTCTCCAGAAAGCCCGTCCCTAAATTTAGATACCCCTTCTTTTAGAGGGGAAGGCCCCTTGCTTTATTTATCTCTTTATTCCATGTACCTGAGACAGGTCCTCAATGAATGCTTGTTGAATATAAAAATGGGTCAGTACTGGAGAGCTTACAAGTAATTGGATATTGTCTTGATCAATGGGGGGATGAGAGTGTCATACTAAAGAAAGACAGAGAGAGAGAGAGAGAGAGACAGAGAGAGAGAGAGATCCAAGCCATTCCTAGTGTATGAGAAGGCCAGAGATTAGGAGAAGGGTGAAACAAAAGTATAGGCGATGTCTACATAAAGCTCATATTGCCTTGGATATTAGAATACTGGAATCTTTACTTGGCTGTTATGTTAGAGTTTTTGACTTGCCTACAGCTATACAACTTCATTTGCTTTTTTGCCACCTGCTTCAATTTTTCAAATCCCCAGAGGTCTTACTCCCTGATATGGTATGGCTATGTTACCACTCGGATCTCATCTTGAATTGTAGTTCCCATAATCCCCACATGTTGCGAGAGAGACCCAGTGGGAGGTAATTGAATCTGGTGGCAGTTAACCCCATGCTGCTGTTCTTGTGATAGTGAGTGAGTTCTCGCGAGATCTGATGGTTTTATAAGGGACAGTTCTCCCTTTGCTTGGCACATCTCCTTCCTGCTGCCATGTGAAGAAGGACGTGTTTGCTTCCCCTTCTGCCATTATTGTAACTTTCCTAAGGCCTCCCCAGACATGTGGAACTGTGAGTCAATTAAACCTCTTCCCTTTATAACTTACCCAGTGTCAGATATGTCTTCATAGCTGTGTGAAAATGGACTAACACACTCCCCCAGCATGACAGAGTCTCCCAAACCATGGCTCCAATCTCTCATACCCTCCTTGGAGAAGCCCATGCTTTCTCATCTCTCTAACTCTATGCAACTTTAGCAGCTTTGGATGGAAGCTATGATGATGGCATCTCTCTGCCCTCTCTAATCTTCTAGATTGGCAGGCAAAGGAAGTAGCTGGATCTATTCCATATCCCTTACTTTTCTATGTCTCTTCAGAACCAAAAAGACTGTCTAGTAATTTAGAGCCCAAGATCTGGCTTACCATTAAGCTGGTTTATCCAGTATACTCAAGCTCTTTGGACTTTAGAAAGGCATAGTCATTTGCCCTTGTAGCTCAGTAAAATATATTCCAAGAAATCTCATTCTTTCAGGTTCCTGAAATAATTCGTGCTTAGTTTCCCTTTCTGCTGCCCCTTCCCTCCCAACTTAATCTATAGTTAATTGCCTTTTTCATGTCAGCTGGCATAAGGACAGAAATGTTTCAGCTTTCTTAAGACATCTTTTCCTAGCTTGATCCAGCTGCCTTTGTTTGTGGCTCTATTTTGATGCTTGATATGATTGTTCATACTGCGATTTTTAAATCTGAATAATTCTCTTGTGTTTTTAGGAGTAAAGTGCTATTTGGAAATCTTACAAATAAATAGACTCAGATTTTCTCTTCTTCTCAGAAGAAGGAAGAACAGGCTCCTCCCTCCCCATGTTCCTGTAATGTTTTTTGCATAGTGGAAGTCAACAACTCACTTCTTCTACCTGCTGTCCATGTCCTTGTTTGGTGACAGCCATTGGCTAGTGATTTTTGGCTGAACCAGAGGCACCCCCCAACCCCAATGAGAAAATTAAGGTCAAACTCAATCTTCTAATTTTAGAAACAAAATCAACTGGCTTTTACATTTCAAAGGCCATTATGCCATTTATTTCAAAAGTGATGTGTTATTTGTACTTGGCTTAAACTGGCCCAGCCTACTGGAGTATTTTGTGATAATTGGCTACCCGAGGCTCCAGAATCGCTGCAGGATCTTGTTAAAATGGCTGCCTGCTCCTCCTTGGAGAATTGTGAAAGTACGAAAAGAAATCATTGTGGTTAGAAAAATCTTTTTCTGCTTTATTATTCAAAAAGCACTGCTGTTAGCTTCTTCTGTGAGAGTGTTTCCCAGGGATAGTCTTAATTATTGATGGCTAAATTCTCATTACTTAATGGAATTTGAACTTTAAGGGGAAACAAGAGGGAACTTTTCTTGCTAATTGGTGACACACATTGTCTCCTCTACATCCATAGAAGAAGATAGTGGCTTAGCAGAAAAGAGAGATCAGAGACTGAGGAAAGACGCAAGGGAAAGGTGAGAAATGAGAGAGAGGTATGCATTGACTTCTCATCTGGAACCCTACAAGATGTTTTCTGGTTCTAATTAGAACTTAACACTACTCATCTCTCCCATGTATGAGTATGTAATAGGGAGGAAAATCATTGTGAATAAAACATTGTTGTTCTTCCATAGAGCTGCTTCTGTTACAGGAGAGGTCCTTGGTGAACTTGAATAGGGAAAGGTGGCCTAGAGGGCAGAACTCTGACTTGTTCTTCATCATATATTAAGGAAATTTTAGAGTTGGGAGGGCTGTAGGGATCTCGGGGAAATAATGTGTAAAGTTGGAAGGAAAATAGTACAACTCCTTAGGATGACCCATGCTGGATAATATCTTTCAAGAGCAAGGATGTCTAATGCTTAATTTGAACTTGTGTATATTATTGTGATATATACCCCTTTCCCCAGAGAATTCTTTAAGTCAGCTTTTTTTGTTTGTTTGTTTATGTATTTTTTTTTTTTTTTTTGAGACAGGGTCTCGCTCTATTGCCCAGACTGGAGCATAGTGGCACTATCTCGGCTCACTGCAGCCTCTGCCTCCTGGGTTCAAGCATTTTTCCTGCCTCAGTCTCTAGAGTATCTGGGATTACAGGCACGAGCCACCACACCAGGCTAATTGGTTTTTTAAAATATTTTTAATAGAGATGGGGTTTCACCATGTTGGCCAGGCTGGTCTCAAGCTCTTGGCCTCAAGTGATCTACCTGCCTTGGCCTCTCAAACTGCTGCGATTACAGGCATGGGCCACCATGCCTGGCCTAAATCAGCTTTTGCTGAAATAATATTGCGCAATAAACAACCCCAGTCTTGGTAGCTTCCAACAGCAAACATTTATTTATTTTGTTTCAGTCTGTGGGGTTAACTGCAGTTAACTGTGCTCCCAGCTGCAGGTCAAATTTAGGTCTGTTCCTATGGCTTTCATTTTTTGGCCCAGGCTGAAGGAGCAGTAGCTCCCTGAGGCAAGCTCTTCTCTAGGAGGGCTGGAGCAGAAGTAGCCAAACCAGACTGGGCAAGCACTTTTAAAGCCTCTGCTTAGAGGTGGCTTACATCATGTCTGTGTCAATTCCATTGGGCAAAGCCAGTCACATGGCCAAGCTCAGCATCAAAGTGGGAGGCAGCAGAAGTCTATTCCTTCCTCAGAGGAGGGGAGGAGGGAAGAGTGAACACTTAAGAACAGTATTTGCTAAATAATGCCACCCACATCCTCTAACCTTCAGAAAATCTGGGGAAGTTCACTGGCATGCATGCACGTGCACTGCCTTGAATTAGGATTTTTATTTTATTTGTTTATTTACTAATAGAATAAGGGAAAGTATGAGTTGCAAATCAGGTTGCCACAGAGTGAATTCAGATGACACAACACTGAGCTCATTAAGTAGGAATCCAAAGCCAGGTGACCTTGAAAACCCTCTATTTGCAGAAACTGTGTGTGTGTGTTTTGCACAGTTAACCCTTCAAAATCCACAGACTGAGCATTCAGATCAATCCTTTTTCTTTTTTAAGGGCTGAGAGACCATAGTTTACATCCGAACTACGTGTAAGCTTTGAGACCAGTAAAATTATTCACTCTGATTATGCTTGTCGAAAACCAATTCATGTTCTCGAGTCTATCTCATTTTATACTGCCATTTTTTTTCCCCAAATAAAAATCACCTGGTTGGCTCTCCAAGACTCACTCAAGCCCTTGGATGAGTCAATTTCCTATCCAGCCTTTTAGTGTCACCTCTGTTTTCACTAAGATATCTGGCAAAAAAAGGGAGAGACTTCTTTTGCCAAAGGCTGTGAACCATTGAATTTGAGAGTTCAGCTCCTGTTTTCTTCTTACTTTTTTCTACAGGCTTAATTAGGGGACTCAAAAACCAAAAGAAAAGCAAAACCCCAAGGCTCATTGTTTGTCTCAGTTTTGCACCAGCTTTCTGCTACCTCCTGAGCCCAGATCTTTTCAAATCTTTTTTAAATTTGAAGATTTGCAGTCTGTTACTTTTTAATAAGTGCACCATCCACACAGTCATTTTTAGACAACTCACCCACCCCAACCATTTCTTTTCCCCAAACAGAAGCTTATTTTCGGTTTGATTTCTTTTTTACTTTTTGCAGAAGAATCCTTTGCCTGAACTGATAAAGAAGAAAAAGAAAGTGCCAGTATTCTTTTGCTTCACAATACGGCAGGAATGAGGAGGAGGCAAAGTATATCTTTTAAGGAAGGAAAAGATGAGGTTAAAGGAAATGGATGGATCCATTGAATTTGATGACGTCCACCCCACACGACCTCCCTGCCTGGCTCAGCTTTGCATGGCCTTGTTATTGTTTTTATATTCCCTTCTCACAGCAACTTTTCCAGAGAAAAGAGACTGGACAAAGGGATTATTTCAGTAATTTTCCTCATTGTTCCCTTGGCTCCCATGGCCGTCTTTTCCAAGGCTGATTGCTTACTGCTAGCTAGAGTGGGCTCCTCTCCTTTCTGCTGTTATTATTTTAAAAGACAGTTGTGTGTTGAAGAAAAATATACCAGGTTCTTGTCCTTTATAATTGAATTAACTAGCTGAGAAAATGACTATCAGCAACCAGTTAGCTTTTAAGTTGGAGAGTTCCTCGTCCATAAGAACATAGAATTTTAGAGCCACAAGATATTTAGAGATTGTCACTTCCAACCACCTTACTTTATAGATGGAGTGCCAAGGAAACTGAAGGCTTTCCCAAGGTCACACCACTAGTTATTGGTAGTACTGGGACTAGAGCCCAGTCGTCCTAATTCTATTCTTCCCGTACACCTAATTTAATTCCAGAATCTAGATTCCACTTAAAGGCACAGACATATTAATCTTTAACTTCTAAAGTGGCAGACTGAGTTTTAACAGAGAGAATGCTGAAATTCTCGGTAGAGATAATAAGGGGGGCCATTGGGGAAAGAATAAAACTGTACAAGAATAAAACAGTTTCCCAGCTTCTTGCTTTTGGTAGAAATATATCTAACAAGAAAGTTCCAAGCATGCAAATGTAAAGAAAAGAGTTTGATTGTCAAAGCTAACCTGAAAAATTTTCTCCTGCATCATTCTGGGAGACTCCAGAACAAAGAAACACAATGTCATTAACAAAGGAAGGAGGGATTTGAAAGGGCTCAGTGCTTTTACACTTAAAACATATCCTTTTTTTCTTCCAGGTTACTAAACATGGTTTTGGAGAAGGAAATTTCTTACAAAGCAACACAGTCTCTTTGCCCTATTCCTGTAACAATAACACTGAATTTAAATAACTCTAATCTTCAAATAGGCTAGAGTATCTTGCAGATATTTTTGAGTTGTTTGATCACTTTCTCCTTGCCAGTTTCCCCTGTATCACTCAGCTCTGCATGGCCTTTTAGTTTTTTCCCATATTTCTTTATCACTGAAACCTTTTCTTATGGCAAGAGAAGACTGGGAAAAGCGATTTCAATCATTTCCCTCACCACTCCTTTGGAAAGTAGAGGGTAGAGGGTGGAAAACAGCTGTTGTGGATAAGGGTGGTGGGGCAGGAGTGAGGAGTTGTGGAAATATTAATTATTTGAGTCTTAATTTATTTCCTAAAGGGAGAAGTCTTGAGCCTCCAAAATTGAGGAAGTTATTTAAAGTTGAGTGTTCAAATTGGTAGAAGGGAAGGAGGTAGCATTAATAGGCACAGATAAGTCTGCATATTTTAGATGTTGTTGCAAAAACATGTGCCCCCTTTTGCTGTTTTCCCCAGGACCTGGAGCATACAGTTCCCGAGTATAGAGCTTTCCTGGAGGTCCCCTCCTTGCGTCACCAGCCTTGTCCCCTTCCCTTTACCTGTCCTTCCTCTCTCTTTGTGTTTCTCTCTTGGTTTCTGCTTGGTTTCTTCTTTCATTGAGTCACCTTTCTTTTATGTCTAAGATTGTTGGGCATGTGTTTTCGGGTTTATAGGCCTCTTTTATTTTATTTTAAATAGTATTTAATTTAAAAATTCATAATAATAACAACAGTGTAAATACCAGCTGCCTTTTATTGACCATGTTTCTAAGGGCTTTCTATATATTTAATCACCACCACAGAACTACTGATCACTGCTCTTTCCTGCATTTGACAGATGAGGAAATGAAAGTTAGAGAGTTGAGTAACTTATTTATGGTTTTTTGTTTTGTTTTGTTTTTGAGACAGAGTCTTGCTCTGTCACCCAGGCTGAAGTACAGTGGTGCGATCTTAGCTCACTCTAACTCCTGCCTTCTGGGCTCAAGTGATTCTCCTGCTTCAGCCTCCCGAGTAGCTGGGACTACAGGTGCCCACCACCACACTCAGCTAATTTTTATATTTTTTGTAGTGACATAG
This sequence comes from Pongo pygmaeus, assembly GCF_028885625.2. Classification (NCBI taxonomy): domain Eukaryota; kingdom Metazoa; phylum Chordata; class Mammalia; order Primates; family Hominidae; genus Pongo; species Pongo pygmaeus. The sequence goes on from NC_072388.2 coordinate 80,607,527, forward strand.
TTCCACTATGTTGGCCAGGCTGGTCTTGAACTCCTTACCTTAAGTGATCCACCTGCCTTGGCCTCCCAAAGTGCTGGGATTACAAGTGTGAGCCACTGTGCCTGGCCATTATTTATGTTATTTCTGTTGAAGAGGCAGTAATTGGAAGAGCTGAGATCTGAACACATGCTTTTCTAGTTGGAAAGCCTATTTTCTAGATGTTATTATGCTATCAACAACCATCTCCTTCCTCCCCTTCCTCCACCCGCACCATCTCCAAAATCCCTGGAACTTAAATCTTTGCCCTCTATGTGATTTCTACACGTGGCATCAAAGTTTCTGGCCAAAAAGCATGCTGTGTGATTGTATTCACCTTTGACAATCAAGATGGAGCTGTATTTGTGTTTGTGTGTTAAGGATGAACAGAGCAAAAGAAGAGATACCTTGGTTAATTGGAGGTCAGATTCTGGAAGGTTTCTTAGAGAAAAACAAGAGAGACACGAATTCATTCAATTTATTCCACAAATAGTTATTGTCATTGAGTCTGTAGCTTTCAGAAAAGAAAGGACTCCACTTGAAAAGAAAACCACTCAAACAGTCTTCCTCATTCCTACTTCCAGGTGCTCATTAAGGAAGTTTTGTTTCAAAATACTTTGATTTTAAAATGGAGTGTCAAGGGGTCCTGGATCAACAGCTCTGACAGGAGCTCAGTCTTCTATTTATTCTCAGAAAAGGAATAAAACACATTAGGCTAAGGAATTAAATCTCCGTCCCACCCCCACCTCTCTCCCCTCTTTTCCTTTCTCCCTGCCCTGACCCTCCATCTGAATGTCTTTGTCCTGGCTATGCAGAGAGCATGAGCGAGACTTGAAAGCAGCGCGGTCAAGTGTTGTGTTCAGCACAAGCTCTGCTTGGTTGGCAAAGTGCTTCTTTTCTCCTTGTCAATATTTCTGTAAGTGAAGAGACAGGCACATGAAAAGAGAAACACACCTCTCCTGCTTCCTCAGTGACTGTTTTCTGTACCTATGGCAGTTGCTGTGATACTATCTAGGGATCTCCCCAGCATGCCACAGTTGTGTGTTTGAACCTCAAATCCCTGGAAATCTCACCCCCAGTGCAGCAGGAGTTTGCTTGATCAGTCCTGAAGTATTTTGGAAGCAGAGGTCATGATGGCTGTTGGCAGTGGTTGACATATATGAAAGAGAATAAAGATGAAACCCATCAAGTTTAATTTTATTCTAGACTTTAGATGGAATCCCACTACTGAATTCCAGAGGGTAGAAGGCCAGGGCTAGCTCCCGTGCCTGCTGGCCTTTGTGGAAAGAATGTTAATTAGAATAGCAATGTGAAAATGACTGCTGTGTTATTTGCCTAGCTTTAGGTAGAATATAATTGATGATAATAAACAATATTTGAGTGCCTTGTCTGTATTAGGTTTTACAAATATTATTTCCTTAAATCTTTACAACAAATCCATGAGGTGGGTAGGTCATCTTTTACCCATTTTTATGTATAAAGAAACTGAGAGCCGGATGCGGTGGCTCATGCCTGTAATCCCAGCACTTTGGCAGGCGAGAATTCTACTACTGAACCACCAATTTAATCTCAACAATTTGGGAGGCCAAGGTGGGCAGATCGCCTGAGGTCAAGAGTTCGAGACCAGCCTGGCCAACATGGTAAAACACTGTCTCTACTGAAAATACAAAAATTAGCTGGGTATGGTGGCAGACCCCTGTGATCTCAGCTATTTGGGAGACTGAGGTGAGAGAATCACTTGAACCCGGGAGGTGGAGGTTGCAGTGAGCTGAGATCCCACCATTGCACTGCAGCTTAGGTGACAGAGTGAGACTCCATCAAAAAACAAACAAACAAAACAAAACAAAAAAACAACAACAGAAAAAAAAAAAACTGAGGCTCAGGGTTTTTGGAATATTTCCCCAAAGACATTTAGCAAAGACTGGGACTCAGAAGCCCAGGAATGCTCTTTCAATTTGATACACTGTATATATTATATGTATCAAAGTATTTTCTGTCTTTTAGGAAGGACTGTATCCTGTGGAATGGAATATATGTGGGCAGAAGTAGGAAACAGCCAAGAGCTCAACATTATACTATTTAGATAGTCAGCCCTAGAGTCCTAAGAGGAAACTAGAGTAAATGATGCTTTGCAAGAAGTCATGAAGTCTCTGAAAGAAAAATACTTATGGTATTTACAGGTGATAGTGACTTGGGAGATAGATATTTAAAAGTTACAAGGATGAGAGATTCAGAATTTGTTAAGTGGACTAGAACATATAAATGGGATGCACCTTCAATATCAGTAGCCAAGAGAAGGCTGGAAAGCATCCATTACAATAAAGTTTGGGTGTTTTCACAATGGATTTGCTGCTAGAACACAGGTGTCATGAAAAACATGGCCTAAAAGCCAAAATGGGAAAAGAGAAGACTCCAACCAACATTGAGGTCATTGGACACTTAGGTTCAGGCAAGTCCACCACTACTGGCCATCTGATCTACAGATGTGATGGTATGGTGGTATCGGCAACAGAATCATCAAGATTTGAGGAGAAGGCTGCTGAGAGGGAAAAAGCTCTTTCAAATATGGCTGGGTCTTGGATAAACTAAAAGCTGAGCCTGAGCATGATGTCATCATTGATATCTCCCTGTGGAAATTTGAAACCAGCAAGTGCTATGTGACTGTCATTGATGCCCCAGGACACAAAGAGTTTATCAAAAACATGGTTACAGGCACATCTCAGACTGGCTGTGCTGTCCTGATTGTTGCTGCTGGCGTTGGCAAATTTGAAGCCAGCATCTCTAAGAATGGGCAGATCCAGGAGCACTCTCTCCTGGCTTACACACTGGGTGTGAAACAACAAATCCTTGGTGTTAGCAAAATAGATTCCACTGAGCCACTCTACAGTCAGAAGAGATACAAGGAAATAGTTGAGGAAATCAGTACTTTCCTTAAGAAAATTGGCTACAACCTTGACACAGTAGCATTTGTGTCCATTTCTGGTTGGAATGGTAACAGCATGCTGAAGCCAAGTGCTCAGAGGCCTTGGTTCAAGGGATGGAAATTCACCCGTAAAGATGGCAATGCCAGTGGGACCACACTGCCTGAAGCTCTGGACTGCGTCGTATCACCAACTTGTCCAACTGTCAGGCCCTTGCATCTGCCACTCCAGGATGTCTACAGAATCAGTGGTACTGATACTATCTTTGTGGGCTGAGCAAAGCCTGGGTTTCTCAAACCCGGCATGGTGGTCACCTTTGCTCCAGTCAACATTACAACTAAAGATGTGTTGAAGTGTACCATGAAGCTTTGAGTGAAGCTCTTCCTGGGGACAATGTAAGCTTCAATGTCAAAAATGTGCCTGTCAAAGATGTTCATTGTGGCAACACTGCTGGTAACAGCAAAAATGATCCACCAATGGAAGAAGCTGGCTTCATTGCCCAGGTAACTGTCCTGAACCATCCAGGCCAAATCAGTGTTGGTTATGCCCCTGTAATGGATTAACACACAACTCACATTGCTTGCAAGTTTGTTGAACTGAAGGAAAAGATGGATCACCATTTTGGTAAGGAGCTGGAAGATGACCCTAAATTCTTGAAGTCTGGTGATGCTGCCATTTTTGGTATAGTTCCTGGCAAGCCTATGTGTGTTGAGAGCTTCTCTCACAGTACTCCTCTGGGTTGTTTTGTTGTTTGTGATATAAGATAGACAGTTGCTATGGATGTCATCAAAGCAGGGGACAAGAAGCCTGCTGGAGCTGGCAAGGTCACCAAGCCTGCCCAGAAAGCTTGGAAGGTTAAATGAATATTATCCCTAATACCTGCCATGCCAGTCTTCACCCTTTATGCCTGAAGTTGCATTTTTTTTTTAATATTTGCGTTCAGACCTTGGCAATGACCTTGAGCAGTAGGATATAAATAACTCCCACATGCTTAGCGTTCCAATAATGGAACACTAGGCATAAACGGGTTTTAATCAGTGGTGGAAGAACGGTCTCAGAATTATTTGTTTCAATTGACCATTTAAGGTTAATAAAGGCTGGTTAATGATAACAGTGCGTTGTAAAAAATTCACAAGGAAAGGAGAATGTTTTGTGGATTTGTGTGTGTGTGTGTGTGTGTGGCAGTTTTAAGTTACTAGTTTTTAAAATCAGTACTTTTTAATGGAAACAACTTGACCAAGAATCTATGACAGAATTTTGAGACCCATTAAACAAAGCTTAATGAGGAAAAATAAAGTTTGGGAGATAAAGGAATGCGAAGAAAATGTCAAGAGCCTAAATTGCTTCTGTGGATCAATCCTGGGGTCACAGAGTTGAGGACTGAATTTCTGATGGTGGTACAAGGATGAGTAATGACAAGACGGTTGGTTTTCTTAAAATATTAGGAATTCTCACCAGATATATTCCAACTTCTCTAAGTAATTTATCATGGATTCAACTATCCATCAATTTTTCCAAGTTATCTCTTTTAAAAAATTCATAAGTTTAAAAATATTAAAGGCAATATTCATGGTATTGAGAAAAAGTCAAACAATGTAGATGGATATAGGTGAAAAGTAAAAAAATCTCCTTTTTCATCCCCCTTTTTCCTGGGCCCACCTCTCAGATGCAACCATCTTTTTTTTTTTTTTGAGACAGAGTCTTGCTCTGTTGCCCAGGCTAGAGTGCAGTGGCGCGATCTCGGCTCACTTGCCAGCTCCACCTCCCAGGTTCACACCATTCTCCTGCCTCAGCCTCCCGAGTAGCTGGGACTACAGGCACCCGCCACCACGCCTGGCTATTTTTTTTTTTTTTTGTATTTTTAGTAGAGACGGGGTTTCACCGTGTTAGCCAGGATGGTCTCGATCTCCTGACCTTGTGATCCACCCGCCTTGGCCTCCCAAAGTGCTAGGATTACAGGCTTGAGCCACTGTGCCGGGCCAGATGTAACCATCTTTAATAGTTTTCTGTGTTCATGCCAGCATTGTTTCATGAGTATGTTAGCACATTATGTATGATTTTTTCCTTTTATCAGTTTCAGACCAATGAGTTGTTCTGCTAACATTCTCTAGCCATGACAGATGTGGGATTTTTTCATATTATAATGAAGTTATTTTTCTAAACAGATTCTATGTATTTCAATATATCGCAGTTTTTATTCTTTTTGATGCTTAAACTGAATTTGCTTCTGAGTGCTATTGGTAAAGCTTCACTAATCTTTTATAGCTTTTTTACTTTCTAGTACAACAAGGTTTTCTTGGCTTTCATGTACATTCTCTGTCCTCTGCCTGAAATCGAATATTTTTTGAAGAGCCCTGTTCCTTTCTTGGGAAATAGAATTTAGAAATTGCTATTAAGGCATTAGAAGTGGTGACTGGTCATTATTTTTTTTAGATTATTTTAATGGAAGGAGCTAAAAAATGTATTTTTTAAAAGAAAAATAAGTAAGCACCGTATTTCCAATTGAAATGTAATGTTACAGGGTTTTACCTTTTTGAATGTAATATTTTATGATTTCTTTTCACTTTTGCTGAAAGTCAGTGTAGTTAGGTTATGTCCTAACTACACTGACATAATTATTACGTGATCAATCCGGCTGTGTGTGTGCTGTGCATATGTGAATTTTACACACATAATAGTATCACAATTCTCTAAAGAATATTATTACTATCAATATGATAGTGGAAAAATTTAAGAATTTCCTTGCAGTTATTTTTTACGATATATCACACTAGGCAGATAGGCTCAAATTATTGTGTGTTTTTTTTTTTTTTTTGAGATGGAGTCTTGCTCTGTCACCCAGGCTGGAGTGCAGTGCCGCAATCTCGGCTCACTGCAAGCTCCGCCTCCCGAGTTCATGCCATTCTCCTGCCTCAGCCTCCCAAGTAGCTGGGACTACAGGCGCCCACCACCACGACCGGCTAATTTTGGGGTTTCACCATGTTAGCCAGGATGATCTCAATCTCTTGACCTCATGATCCACCTGCCTTGGCCTCCAAAAGTGCTGGGATTACAGGCATGAGCCACCGTGCCCAGCCAAATTGTTGTGTTTTAAAGTCATTTGGAATAATTATTCTTTGCATGGTACACAGTTTCTTTTGTTTCAATTTTGCTTTTGATTTTAAGGGGCTTTCATTTCTGTTTAATTTTGTTTTAAACTTATGATAAATAGTTACAGGCTTCAAAGTCACATCTTCAAAACAAAGTATATTCAGTATATTTTGTTCCTGTCTCCTCACCCTGTTCTTTCTCTTGTATAGTCTTATAAACTTTTGGTTTATGTTTCCATTTAAAATTTATGAGCAGGCGGGTTGCAGTGGCTCACGCCTGTAATCCCAACACTTTGGGAGGCCAAGGTGGGTGGATCACCTGAGGTGGGGAGTTGGAGACCAGCCTGACCAACATGGAGAAACCCTGTCTCTACAAAATTAGCCAGTTGTGGTGGCGCATGCCTATAATCCCAGCTACTTGGGAGGCTGAGGCAGGAGAATCTGTTGAACCTGGGAGGCAGAGGTTGTGGTGAGCTGAGATCGTGCCTTTGCACTCCAGCCTGGGCAACAAGAGTGAAACTCTGTCTCAAAAGTAAATAGATAAATAAATAAATATAAATGAATAAATAAAATTTATGAGCAAATACATATATATGTTTATATTATTTCCCACCTTCTTAGATTAAAAGGTAGCATGCCCTTCACACTATTCTGCAACTTCCATTTTTCTCTTAACATATCTAGGAGATGGCTACATAGCTGAACATAGAGATTTCTTCATTTCTTATTGCAGTTACAGGGTACTCCATTTGTGGATGTATTTTACGTTATTAAACCAGCTCCTTATTAATGACAAGTTGTTTCCAGCCTTTTTCTATTAAAAATAATTGTCTTGCAAAAAAATTATTTAATAATTTTGCCACTGGATATTTGGGATAGATCTTTGGAAATGGAATTGCTGGTTCAAAACATCTATCACTAAGAACATCTTTGTGAAGTGGAAACTGAATTTAATATACATTTAGTGTGAGTTTAGGATTATCTATTTATGTAGTTTGCCATCATTTTGTGCATGAATTACTGCTAACTGTCTCATAGTTGGAATGCCTTCCAGGAATATTTCTCCTCATCCACTGTGCCAGATCACCTGCATCAGGATGCTGAGTTTTAGGATCCAACATAGAACCCTCACTAGGCCATTGCAACAAGGACATCAACGATAAATTAGTTAATAAGTGCCATAAGTTCAAAGTATGTATGACTAGTCACTGTACAGAAATTACTAATCAGGAGTTGTGATGTTGAAATAAACTTTTCTAAACTATCCATCATGAAAATAGAATTTTTGATCAACCAGGTTAAGGGAAATAATTATTTTTTTTCTATTTAGGAAGAACTTTTTCTCTTTTTACAAAATCATTGTCATGTAAAAAAACAAAGCATGTGTAACCAAAAATATATAGGAAAAAATACTAACACATATGTGTCAATCTAAATACTGTACATTTTTCTGGGCTTTGTGATGTTTGATAACTTTGTAAGCTTTTTAAAATTTGTAACTTTTTTACTTCTTTTTTTCATTTTAAATAAGCATTTTCACTTGTAACTTTATAGTCACAATTTTGTGTTCTTTTTTAAAAAATACAGCCACACAAACTGCATTGGTTTCAGGCCACATAATGCTGTGCTATGCCTTTACTTGTTGGAGTGATAGATCCTGTGGCTTTCAGTAATGGAGCAGGCAATTACAGGCTGAGTTCTAGTGGGAAGTGCACTCTTAGGAGGCTCTGCAAGTCATGGCAATGGGTTAGTATATGTAATTCTCTGCAGGAATACCCCTTTCCTGCAGAGGAGTTCACACCAGCGCATCTAGTAGTAAATACTTAAGCAAAATAATACAACCTACATAGTTGCTGTCTTGTTTGCTCCTACATAGAAATTCCCTTGCCCTTTCCCAAAATAGATTTCTCCAAAGTTCCATTCAATCTTGATGTTGGCCCAAAGATTAGTATTTTTTGATCATATTTTATTAGTTCCAGATGTGATTCTTGAGTGGGAAAAGAATGAACAAAAACACTAAACAATAAACCAACAAAACTACCCCAAACTAGTACCACTGTGTCCGAAATTGGTGGGTTCTTGGTCTCACTGACTTCAAGAATAAAGCCATGGACACTCGCGGTGAGTGTTACAGTTCTTAAAGATGGTGTGTCCGGAGTTTGTTCCTTCTGATGTTTGGACGTGTTCAGAGTTTCTTCCTTCTGGTGGGTTCGTGGTCTCACTGGCTTCAGGAGTGAAGCTGCAGACCTTCGCTGTGAGTGTCACAGTGGCATCTCTGGAGTTGTTCGTTCCTCCTGTCCGGAGTTGTTAATTCCTCCCGCTGGGTTCGTGGTCTCACTGGCCTCAAGAGTGAAGCTGCAGCTCATAAAGGTGGTGGTGAGTGTTACAGCTCATAAAGGCAGTGCGGACCCAAAGAGTGGGCAGCAGCAAGATTTATTGCAAAGAGCGAAAGAAATCTTCCACAGTGTGGAAAGGGACCCAAGCCGGTTGCTGCTGCTGGCTCGGGCAGCCTGCTTCTATTTCCTTATCTGACCCCACCCACATCCTGCTGATTGGCCCATTTTATAGAGAGCTGATTGGTCCATTTTACAGAGAGCTGATTTGTCTGTTTTACAGAGAGCTGATTGGTCCATTTTTACAGGGTGCTGATTGGTGCATGTTTACAATCCATGAGCTAGACACAGATTGCTGATTGGTGTATTTACAATCCTCTAGCTAGAGGTAGAAGTTTTCCAAGTCCCCACTAGATTAACTAGAGGTGGAGCCCTGATTGGTGCGTTTACAAACCTTGAGCTAGACACAGGGTGCTGATTGGTGCATTTACAAACCTTGAGCTAGGCAGAGTGCTGATTGGTGTATTTACAATGCTTTAGCTAGACATAAAAGTTTTCCAAGTCCCCACCAGATTAGCTAGATACAGAGTGCTGGCTGGTGCATCCATGAATCCCGAGCAAGACATAGAGTGCTGATTGGTGCATATACAATCATCTGGCTAGACATAAAAGTTCTCCAAGTCCCCACCTGACTCAAGAGCCCAGCTGGCTTCACCTAGTGGATCCTGTGCCGGGGCCATGGGTGGAGCTGCCCGCCAGTCCTGCACCATGTGCCTGCACTCCTCAGCCCTTAGGCAGTCGATGGGACCAGGCATCACAGAGCAAGGGGTGGTGCCCGTTGGGGAGGCTCAGGCTGCGTGGGAGTCCACCGTGGTGGGGGGCTTGGGCATGGCGGGCTGCAGGTCCTGAGCCCTGCCCTGTGGGGAGGCAGCTGAGGCTTGGTGAGAATTCGAGCGTGGCGCGGGCGGGCTGGCAGTGCTGGGGGACCTGGTGCCCCCACTGCAGCTGCTGGCCTGGGTGCTAAGCCCCTCACTGCCCAAGGCCGGCAGCGCCGGCTGGCTGTTCGGAGTGCAGGGCCTGCAGAGCCCGTGCCCACCTGGAACTGGTGCTGGCCCATGAGCGCCACGCGCAGCCCGCTTTCCCACCAGCGCCTCTCCCTCCACACCTCCCCACAAGCCAAGGGAGCTGGCTCCCGCCTCGACTGGCCCAGAGAGGGGTTCCCACAGTGCAGCGGCGGGCTGAAGGGCTCCTCAAGTGTGGCTAGAGCGGATGCCGAGGCCGAGGAGGCGCTGAGAGTGAGTGAGGGCTGCTAACACGTTGTCACCTCTCACTATCACAAAAATATGATTTAATTTTTTAAATTAAAATAATCAAAAAATTTTAATTTTAATTTTTGTAGATTCACAAGGTATACGTGCAATTTTGTGCTGGGTCTGTGTCGTGGACCCTGGCCGGCTTACAGATGAAAGGAGTACTCGGACACAGGTATGCAGTGAAAGAGCAGCTAGGGGACTGGTGGGCTCTAGTGGCCAAAGTGCAGCAGCCCTGAGAAGCTGGAGCTGCTTGCCTTTATTCAGTGTGGGCACAATGCCGAAAGCCTGGAGCAAACACAATCTGTGGGTAATTAACATTTATTGTTCCTCTTTCAGGGAACCTCATGAAGCCTGAATGATAAAACGTTAGCTCCTGGTCAACATAAGTAAACAAACCTGTTTAAGATAAATTCCCCTACACTTACTTGTACCTACTCCTTGCCCTCTGCCTCAGGGCTAGAGAACAGCAGCCTTCATCTATTCTCCCCCAAAGCTATGCAGAGCTTTCTGACCTTTCAGGAGACCTACTCCTTTCCCTATAGTTTCTCCCACCACTCTGACCAATCTCCTACAGTTTTGTTTGATGATATATCACATAGTGATGAAGTCTGGGCTTTTAGTGCACCCTTCCCTGAAGAGTGAACATTTTATGCAGTAAGTAATTTTTCAGCTGTCATTCCCCTCCCACCCTGCCCTCTTGTAGAGTTCCCAGTGTCTATTAGTCCTCTGTATATGTCCATGTGTACCCACTGCTTAGCTCCCACTTATAAGTGAAAACGTGCAGTATTTGATTTTCTGTTTCTGAGTCATGTCACTTAGGATAATGGCCTCCAGCTCTATCCGTGTTGCTACAAAATACATGATTTCATTCTTTTTTTAATGGCTGTTATCTGTGATATATGTGCCAATTTTTTTTTTTTTTATCCAATCTGCTGCTGATAGGCACTTAGGTTGATTCCATGACTTTGCTATTGTGAATAGTGCTGCAATAAACATACAAGGCAGGTGTCTTTTTGCTAGAATAATTTATATTCCTTTGGGTAGATATCCAGTAGTGTGATTGCTGGGTCAAATGGTAGTTCTAGTTTTAGTTCTTTGAGAAACCTCCTTACTGCTTTCCCTAGAGGTTGTAAATGTAAATTACATTCCCACCAGCAGTGTGTAAGTGTTCCATTTTCTCTGCATTCTTGCCAACATCTGTTGTTTTCTGACTCAAAAAGATGATTTGCCTGTTTCCCTCCACCTCTCCTCAGCATATTGTGTGGAAGAGTGACAAGGTAACATCAATAAATACTCTCATTTGGAAAGAGAAAAAATGGATGGCACATAGCAGTCACCAGTTCCTACCAGTTTTTAAATATTGCTGAAGAAACATGTTGAGGATGCTTACCATGGGGTAGGAAGCATTCCTTATGTCTTCTCTCTTTTTCCCTTTGACCAATATTTCCAGACATTTATCAATTTTATTGAATTTTCAAAGAAGGAGCTTTTGAATTTTTTATTTTTTTCTACTTTCTGTCCACTTGTATTGCATTGACTTCTATTATCTTTATTATTTCCTTACTTTGCGTACTTTGGATTTAATTTGCTTTTCTAGTTTCCTGTGGTTACCATTTGGATCATGTTTTAGATCATGTATCTTTTCTAATATAAGTATCTCAGACCCTAAGTTTTCCTCTAAGAACTGTTTTAGCTGCATCTTTCAAATTTTGATGTATTTTTGTTTTCATTTGGTTCTAAATAGGTAATGCAATTTCCCTTGTGATTTCTTCTTTCACTCTTGGGTTATTTAGAAGTACATTGCTTAAGTTCCAAATATTTGGAAATTTTCCAGATATCTTGTTATTGAATTTGGTTCCATTCTATTGGAGCCAGAGAACCTTCTCTGTATGATTTTAATCTTGTAATTCATTTGAGACTTGTTTTATGGCCCAATTAGAGTCTCTTATGATGACTGTCTCAAATGAATTTGAAACAAAAGTCTACATTGCTATTTTGGGGTTGTGTTTCTATAAATGGCAATTAGGTTCAGTTTTTTCATAGTATTCTATATAACTGTGTGTGTGTATGTGTTTGTATGTGTGTGTGTCTGCCTGTGTGTGTGTGTGCCTATGTATGTGTGTGGTTTTGGGTTTTTTTTCTTCTTCTTTTATCAATCTCAGAGAGCAGAGCATTGTCCAGTATAATCATTTGTCTCTGTCTCTTTTCAATTCTGTGAAGTTCTTTTTCCATATATTTAAAAATTGTTATTTGGTGAATATGCATTTAGGATTCTTATGTTTTCTTTCCATCATCATGAAATGTCCTTCTTTAAATCTATATATTGTTTGTTCTAGAGTCTGTTTTGTCTGATATTAATATGGCCATACCAGCTTTTATTGAGTACTTGCATGGTATATCTTTTCATATGTTTACCTTTAAACTATCTATATCTGTGTATTTAAAGTGAATTTCTTATATATAGCAAAAAATTGGATCTTGATTTTCTTAGACTTTTTATCAATATGGTCTGGCTTAAATCTAATATCTTGCTGTTTGTATTCTATTTGTCCCATTGTTCTCTGTTCCCTTTGACCTCTTTTCTGGTTGTGGGAGCTCAGAAAACAATAGCCCCAAATGAAGCTCAAAGAAGCAGCTTCAGAAGTGAAAGTTTTTCTCTGACCTTCCTTTACTCTCCTATCTCTGGCCTCTCATTCTCCTTAAAGGCTAACGTCATAGAAAGTAGAATCCCTCTTCCCCAAGGCATGTCATAGAAACCAAACCCCTTTTTCCAAAGACAGCTGTACAACCTAAAAATATTACCCTATAACTTTCTCCCTGCCTTTCTATGTAAAAACTGGCCGTAAAGGAATTATCTGACCTACCTTGTTTGAGTGTAGGTCATAAGAGCCCCCGTTCCAGAGAGGGTCCTACCACATGCTGCACAGAGAGGCCAAGAAGAATCTGAACAGATGGGCTTTGCTGGGTTTCCCCACTCAGTTTGTCAGCATTAAGACATACCATTATAAGCCGAGCATGGTGGCCCACGCCTGTAATCCCAACACTTTCGGAAGCCGAGGTGGGCGGATCACCTGAGGTTGGGAGTTCGAGACCTGACCAATATGGAGAAACACTGTCTCTACTAAAACATACAAAAATTAGCTGGGCATGGTGGTGCATGCCTGTAATCCCAGCTACTTGGGAGGCTGAGGCAGGAGAATCACTTGAACTCAGGAAGCAGAGGTTGTGGTGAGCCGAGATTGTGCCATTGCACTCCAGCCTGAGCAATAAGAGTGAAACTCCATCTCAACAACAACAACAAAAAAAAGACACCATTTTTGTCCACTCATATTTCTACATGGCTGTCCATACTTTGTTGACCATAAGCATAAAAATGGACATTTATTTCCCCTGTATCTTTCAGTCATCATTTTGAAAGCTACCATGTCGTGTAAAAAACTATAATTAAAAATATTCTATGCCTTTTCTCCTATTAATCTGCCTTTTGTCAGGAATTTTCAGTGAACCTCTAGAGGATCATGGGGAAGTTTCCCCCTTACCCCTACAGTGTCTTTGATGGATTAACTGTTTATTTTTTGTGATTCTACTTTATTTCCACTATTGGCTTTTTCGGCATACCTTTTTGTTTTAGTTTTTAGTAATTGCCCTAGGCTTTACAATACATGTCTTTGACTTACTACAGTCTACCCTCAAACAATATTATGCCACTTCATTCTAGTTTTTCCCTTTTGTCCTTTGTGCTATTGTTATTATATATTTTACTTCTACATATATTATAAGCCCCACAATTTACTGTCACTACATTTGCTTTAAACACCTATCTTTTAAAGAGTTTTAAAATGAAGGGAAAAAAGGCCTTTAAAAATATTATCTGTGGGTTTTTTGTTTGTTTGCCATTCTAGTTACACCATCTATATTTTTTTTATTGTTTTGTTTCTCATGTTTGTTTTGGAAAGACTCAAAAGCATAGGCATGCTGACATCTTGCCCTCTCTCCTTAGGTCATTTTTAATCTTATTTATATGTGCAGGCTATGCAGCCTCTTAGAGGTGATGAGTTATATGACATATTTATTGTTTAAAATAATATTTCCTCCCTAATCCTAATATTAAAAATATGTCTGTGTGCTCTGAGATAAATGAGTGCTCTAAAGTTAGATACCAATTTTTAAAATGAGAATTTGAAGGACAGCCTTCATTGCCAAAGCTATTGCAGAAATACCACAAATATCGCTTAATATTCAGGCTTTATGATACAGACACGTTTGGAAGTGTGGACTAACTGCATAGGCTTTTATTTACTGTAATATACCAATTCCTCACTTATCCAGAGGTAATTACTCTGACAACCTCATCTGTTTGGAACACTACAGAAAATAATAAAGTAAAACAAACTGCTTCCAAACAGTTGAACTAGATGCATCAAGGTTATTAAAAATAAATTTCATGCATTTTACTAAAAGGAGAACCTCTGACTCAGAACCCGCTTGCTTCCATTAAAAACATAATTTCAACCAGCTTGGCTAATTGGTTTCTTTGCCTTCAGCAGAAGGAAAAAAGACAGAAGTTTGGGTGGTGGGGGAAGAAATGTAAAAGAAACACACATATTATGTAGAGTAAGAGATAATAATCAATATTTATATATTCTTTTATGTTGCAGTCTCCTTTAGGGCAGTTAATAGTGTCCTATTTATCTTTGCGTTCTCTGCACAATCCCTGACACACTGTATTTGATAAACACTGCCCAAACAAACAAACAAGCAAATGAGAGTAAGAAGCTGGGGAGACATAGAACCACATGTTGAAAGAGGAATTTGAAAAGGATAGCAGCTAGAGGCCGCTCTGTGCAGAGGCAGAGAGTTCTTTATACTACACTCCACTGTGCAGTGAGAACATTTCTATATAGGGAAAATAGGAGCCAGCGTGGAGCAATAGCTAATGTTGATATCAGTGACATGTCTTTCAGGAAAGGTTACATTTTAAAACCCAAGTGAGTACTTATTGCCTTAAAAAATGATTTCCATTACTACTCCCCCAACCCCCTTTCTATCCCTCTCTCCTAATCTCTATTTCTATCTCTGGCTCTCTATTAAAAGTTTCACCTTTTCACATTCAGAAAATTCATTTATGCAACAAATAGCTCATTATCTCATGATGTGGCTAAAATGATCTGTTTCTGTACACAAAGTAGATGTTAGAAATTCTTTGTTCAATCAATTTATGGAGGAAAAAAGTTTATACATACCCATGCCTTAAGTCTGAAAAATGCTATTCACCTTTAGTAAATGTGTAAACTCTGTATAGGTAGACATATCTGCTCTCATGCTGATAATTTGTTTATTCAATTTGCCCTTGATATGTTATTCCCACCAAGACTTTTAGACTTAGAAGTGCTAATAATGGTAATAATAGCAGCTGGCAGACCCTGAGTGGGGACGTCTGTATTTGCATGTCCGTACACCAGGAACTCTGCAAAGAGCTGTCACGGTTTAACTTATTATTTAATTGTTACCACGCTTTATGCGGTAGGAACTGTTGTCACACAGTCTTACACGTGGGGAACTCAGGCTTGGAGAGGTGTACTTATCAACCCAGCAAATGGCGGAGCTGAGATTTGAGTCTCAGTGATCTGACTCCAAAACCTATGCTCTTAACATTTTTGCTATATGCTTCCTCTGTCTACCTATCATCTCTGGGAACAAAGTGGTCAACAATAGCACAATATCTATTTTTATCACACAATAAAATATTGCTCTACTTTGCTGTCATATGGTCATGATGACAAGGATCAATTAAATAAAGTAACCCTTAGCTGGAGGGGAGAATAGGAAAATACATATATCTCTAGGCATTTTTTATTAATTTAATAATGGCTTTATCGCTCTCTTCCGCCCCCCTTGAATTTGATTGATATGTGTAGCTAAATCAGATAAGTCAGGAAACATTACCTTCCATCTCATTCCACTCCAGTTTGCTGGCTGTACTGAATTACTTGGACAATTTCATTATTTCCCTATGTTACTCCTCTTTGGAGCTTCTTGGTCGTAGATTTCTTTTTCTTTTCTCAACCTAGTTGAGTTTTGTTTATATCAAAATATGTTTCCATAGATCTAGATCATATTCTGGCAATACAATTTTGAAACTTTTTTTTTTTTTTTTTTTGAGATGGAGTCTTGCTCTGTCACCCAGGCTGGAGTGCAGTGGCGCGATCTTGGCTCACAGCAACCTCTGCCTCCCAGGTTCAAGCGATTCTCCTGTCTCTGCCTCCTGAGTAGCTGGGACTACAGGCGTGTGCCACCACATCCAGCTAATTTTTGTAGTTTTAGTAGAGACGGGGTTTCACCATATTGGCCAGGCTGGTCTTGAACTCCTGACCTCATAATCTGCCTGACTTGGCCTCCCAAAGTGCTGGGATTACAGGTGTGAGCCACTGCCCTCGGCCTGAAACTCTTTTAATTCACAGAACCCAAAGAAATAAAAACCGGCCACGCTGATTGGAATGGCTTTGTGTAAGTGCCATCAACTGAGAGGAAGATACCCAGTTTAACTATTTTGACATCCAGATGTGGAAGAAAATACAACACTGATTTCTTTTCCTAAACGAAGCAAACCAATATGTACACTTGCCAGAGGGCAAGGGACCCAGGGATGCTTTGTAAATGACTTTAATAAAAAACATGTTTGTATTTTAAAATCTTCCATGAGTGAGGTGGGAGTCAGGGATTTGAGGAAAAGCAAAAGATGGCTGCACTGGGGAATAATGAAAAAGGAGAGGAGGGAGAGTGAGAGGAGCTGATGAAATGTGTTTAGGCTGTCTATCAGATGTCAGAAGCCATGCCCTGCTGTTCTGAAATTGCCTTTTCATGTTGCATTTCTTGAAGGTGAGCTCAGAGTGCTATCTTTAGTGTTCTTTTGGGAAAGAGAAAAATAAGAGTAAACACAGTCATAAGTGCATGCCCATGATTTGTTCACAGTTTATCAAGATTATTGACATGGACTTTTTAGACAAAAATGAGAGCAACTGTTTATTTTTTGATTGTATTTGTTCTCTCTGCTCTTTTCCTTCTATTGCTTCTTGCTAGCCTAGTCCTGTCTACTTGAGGCTACACATTTTGAGTATCATTAAGGATGTTGCTATCTGCTCTCCAACTCCTGCCCTGACCTGAATAGTTACATCGGAGACATTATTTTCTTGCCTTCTTTCTTTTGCTGAAGTAATCTCAGTCATTCGTTGAGCTTATTAATTTCCCCCCTCATGTTTGATAAGGACATTTTACAGAGCAATCATGACTCAGAGTGAGGGATGGAATATAAAGTTAGAACTCCATTTTTTGAGCAGTTAATCAGAGAGTGAGCAATCCAAAGTTGTTCCCTGACTGAAATCTTCACATCTGATTGCTTTTCCTACTCAGCCCCACTGTTTGATGCTTCTGGGTGCCTCAAACTGCTTGGTAATGGTGGCACCTGGGTTGCTGTAATGGTCATGGTCCTGTTTTGATGGTTCGTTTTGTTTTTTTCTGAGACTTAAATAGCCTGCATACAGGTGCTGTCTGAGGAAGCTAAATGCTGTCGTATTATGTCTAGAAACATTTGAGATCTAAATACCTGTGAACTGAGCTCTTAACTCTCTCACCTCCTTATGCTTCCCTGTGGTCTTAGCGCTACCAAAAAGGGCCCTTAAAATCTGAGATCTCCTTTGTTTATTGATCTGCAGAGACAGTGACCTTGATACAAAACTACGGGCCTCTTGCAAGCAGTGTAGGAACTCAGAAGAAATTGCAGGTGCTGCGCTCTCATTTTATTCTGCGATCAGGCTGGCAGGCAGATCTATTCATTCCCCTGCCCGTGACTTGACATCAAATTCTCCACCAGGAGGACCTCAACTCCCAGTGGAAAGCAGGGATAAGTGATGAATGAATCTTTTACTGCTTGTAAGAATGTGTCTGATACAGGATTTCTCCCTTATTTCCTAAAATCCTTCTGCATTTTTCAGTCCACTTCTCTCAGCAAAACCACGCAAACGGAAAGATGATTAAGTCTCAGAAGAGTCATGAAATGGCCTGAAGCTAAAAAGAGGAAAAGTTTAGGGTGGACATTTTGAAAGATGAAGAGTAAGAGAGATTAGACAGTGGAATAGAAGTCCCATCACTGCAGAGAGCCAAGGAAAGGTTAGATAAGATATTAACATTAATGAGGTAGAGCAAAGCCCCGGAGAGTAGAGGAGGCTTGACTAAAAGGAGGAGGGCTGGAGAGAGTCATAACAGCCAGCTCACAATAGATTCTTTCCTCCCTGTATCCTGTTATAATTTTCACAGGACAATTTTTCAGGGTATCTAGGTTGCAATCCCAGGCAACTAGAATACTTGTTTGTCTTATAAAGATGATTATTTATTCAACAAATATGTTTTTAGCTCCTACTGCATGCCAGGCACTCAGGCTCCAAGAATATAACTATGTAAAGACAGAAATGATAGAGAGATCCAACAATCAGGGCTGTGGCCTGGTGGCCCACTCTGGAAGAGAGATAAGAAAGATTGTCTCATGAATGACCTTGGAAATTCATAGTGCTTGGAAGAGCTTTTTTCTCCCCAGTGGAAGGCACAGCACACAGTCACAACTGTTTATGGAATTTTGTCCAAGGTTGCCAGGTGCTGGCAGCTGGCACTCACAGACAACTCTCTGCAGACCTGGTACTCCTCTCAGACTGCCTGGGACCTATGTCCTGTGTTCTCCTCCTGATAAGGTGGTTCTCAGGCTTGCACTATGGGAAGGTAAAATAGCAGAAGGGCAGTGTCCCTTTCCAAATAGACACCTTTTGAGTCCATAAACACCCTCCTCTGCATGCATTCTAAGTGATGATGAGATCATAGACCTCTTCTGGATAAGCCTCAGCTTGCAAGTTTCCCCAGCGAAGTCCACCCCTTAACTCTTGCTACATGATTTAGCATTTGCCTTCTCTCTGCTTTGCCAGAGCTCCACAACCACTTAGTCATATTTGGCCAGCAGATATGTTTATCAACGTGTGGTTAGCTAGTGCATGTTTAGAAGAAAGTGAGTTGAATGCCTTTACATGGGGGTAAGTACTGCTGTGGTCTCAGACCCTCACAGGCTCACTCGTTTGTGTTACTGCCTGACCCCTAGCTGCACTTGAATGTGCCTTACCTGTGAATGCAGGTGTGATGTGCTACAGAGGGGATGCATGAGGAACCATGGGAGCATGTGAGAGGGGCACCTACCTGTGGGACTTCAGAGGAAATGGCATTGAAACTAAGACGTGAAGGACAAGAGGGAGTTAACTCGGGGAAGAGTTGGAGATGGGAGTGGAGCTAGTGACAAAAGTGTTTTGTCTAGAAGGGGCCAGGTGGGAAGTCCTGAAAAGAGATGACTTGGTGTCTGCTGGGAGTGAGAGTCCAGCATGTCTGGAGTGATGAGCCCAAAGGACCTACAACAGTTTGAAGAGTTTTTCTTGGGTTGGTGACAAATTGCTGCGAAGTCTTTTTACACTCTCTTTCCTGCTTCTGCCTGTGACCAACATTTGGGGGATTTCAGTCAGAGTGAGAGGAAGGATCTGTGAATAGCCTGGGAATAGGATAAAATTAATGGAGACAAAACCTTTAATTCTTCAATTTTCCTTTTTTAAAATCAAATCTCTTTTCCACAATGGAGATCCATTTAATAACTGCTAAATAACTTGAAACAAATCTGTGAACTGCTGGTATTTCCTTTTTATTTTCTTTATATATTTTTCTCTTTTATCTTACCCCTCCTTGTCTCCTTTCTTTTTTTTTTTCTTAAGAAGGACTTAGATTTAACAATTAACTAAAAAGTTCATTGCACTTAATTTTGCCTTGTGATTTGGGAATCTGAGGAAGTGCCTAAGTCCCTAGGGAAACCCTAATACAGATAATTGGAAAATAAGACCTGTATTAAAACAAACAAACAGAATGAAAAACAAAAGGCTTAACTTCTTCTATTGAAAACAAGAGATTTCCCGCCCCTTCCTTTTGTAAGAACATTTACCTTTAAAAACTGGTAAATATAAGTACTTTCTCTATCTTTTTGAAATACATCTTTTTAGGAAAAGTCTTTTCTCAGCTTTAGGACCTGGGAACGTTTTTCTCAAGGATCTGGGGGCTGTCTCTTTGAAATCTAACATCAAGAGAGATAGTGCCTTTATCTCCCTGTTTCTCTGGGGTTATTGGAGCCTAACTTCACAGCTACCTTGCTCCAGATGGTAAAACTACTTCCTGTCATAAAGACCTCCTTATCCCCAACTTTTGGTTGAAATCAATTAGCTAACAGAGTCCAGCACCCCAGTTACCAAGAAATCTACCCCAATTACCAAGTATAGTTTGGATGGACTATGTTTGGGATCAGCGGTCGTCTTCTTTGAGGACTAGTTATTGTTCATCTTGAAAACATGTATGTGATGAGTCACGTTGGATTTCTTTCTGTCTTTGCAATTTCTTCATGGATTGCCTGTGACAACGCATCACATTGTGGTTTAATGCCTATTCCGTAATAAAACTGTTTTCTTTCTCTGCTACCTTTGTGGACATAATTTCTGGGTTGGGACAAGATTTTGTTTATTGCATTTCCCCCAACAGACCTTACAGAGAGTAACATTTTGTTTGTCCTCTCCCAGAGTCTTTTAGGAGAACCCTGTACTATGAAAATGGAAACTGTTACCCTCTGCTTCTCAGTTGCTAAGCCTGGTATGAGTTCTATTTGGCAGATGGAATGCCAGCCCTTTCAAATTTTCCCAGGTGGACTAAGCACTGTTTGCTTTCAGAAGTTCTCAGCGAAGCTTTCATTTTAAATTCATAAAAGTTATCATCCAACTCCCAACAATTGTTTAATAAAAAGCAATTAGCCAGCCAAAAATATAATGGCTTTTATGTCAAAATATGCTGGAGACAGCTGCTAAGCGGGCCACTGGCAGCCTCCGGGCCATATGCTGTGAGTCCCAGGCATATGTACAGCCAGGCACAACAGCACAGAGCATATTGGGAGTAATAAACCCAGCCCTCACTCTCTTTCCTCTCCCCCAACTCAATCTCTCCACTCCAGAGAAACTGACAGCAGGAAATTCTCTGGAGTAAATTGCCTAAGTCAAGATTCACGAAACTCATTTATTAGGCAAGGGTCTAATCTGGCAATAGATGCAGAAAGCCCTAGTTCCCTAGCCTGGTTTGGATAAAATCCATGCAAACCTTATTGCATTGCAGAAAAACGATTAAGAAAAAGCCTCCACAAAACAACGAACTCAACAGCGCTCATCAAGAAAATTGAACTCAGATTATAGACTTAAAAAAATCTGTTTGCTTCTTCTAACTTAATATTTGCATGGAAAAAGTTCCTGGAGTTTTCTGTTTCTTGCAAAGATAGTTTTATTCTCCCCAGCATTCTTGAAAGCAGTTGTTCATTGCCCTGCCTTGCTCCTAAGGAGATACTCCAGTGATTGATATCTTGGTGATGGCCCCATATGTCTTCTGTTGTCCTTAGAAGCACAAATCCAGATACGTGCTTATTTTAATCATAGGAGGTAGAGAAAAAGGAAACTTTCCTGATTTTGTTTTTTGCCAGAAAGGTCTATTTTCCTCAAAGGCATGTTTATTTTGAGAACAAAGCACAGGCAAATCACCTTTTGTTCATAGAAAGCTTTTCCATCCCAAAGGATCCTAGGGTTTGTAAACATTCTGAGGCTGTTTTTAGAGTGTTCACATTGCCAGTGTCCTTAAGGACAGGTCCTGGAGGCTGCTCTATAATCATGCTTTCTGGCCATTTTGGAGGGCCAGCAAAACTGTATTCTGTAGCTAAGAAAATATGTAATGTTTTTAGGATAATATATTCTTTCCTCTAAATGACCTTTAAGAGCATAGTGTGGGCAATAGCGTTCTGGAATAGCCCTTGGAAAGGAGGCAGCTTATACCTAGGAATCCCTGGACTCCAAATTTCAATTCACTCCTCAGTCCCCTCTTTCCCTAAGAAAGTTTTCAGCAAAGTTGTGATGATGGCGTGTTGGGGTCCCCTAAGAACACTCCCAGTTTCCATAATTTGCTAGGAGGACTCACAGGACTCAGCATGGGGATCATGTCAGTCATGGAGATCGATTATAGTGAAAATATACAGAGCAGAGTCAGCAAAGAGAACAGGCACAGGGAATGAAGTCTGAAGGAAAGCAGGTGCAAGCCTCTCCCAGGGGAGTCACACAGCTTGTGCTTAATACCCCCAGCAGTGAGTTGTGACAACACATGTGAAGTAATAGTCTAATGGTGAAGCTTATTAGAAACTCAGTGCTCAAGATTTTTTATGGAAGGTTGGTCACGTAGGCACCCTCTGCCTAGTGTGAAAGGAAAATATCTTGGGCCCCTTCAAGCTGGGAACTGCTCAGGACAAAATCTGCCTCCTGTTCTATTCAAAGTCATCCCTTTGCTCACAGAGATAGATGCATATGCTGATTGCCTCCTTTGGAAAGACTTACCAGTAACTCAAAATAATGCAACCTTTTTTTTTCTTTTGAGACCGAGTTTCGCTCTTTCGCCCAGGCTGGAGTGAAGTGGTGCGATCTCAGCTCACTGCAACCTCTGCTTCTCGGGTTCAAGTGATTCTCCTGCCTCAACCTCCTGAATAGCTGAGATTACAGGCCAAGCCCGGCTAATTTTTGTATTTTTAGTAGAGATGAAGTTTCACCACGTTGGCCAGGCTGGTCTCGAACTCCTGACCTCAGGCGATCCACCCGCCTCGGCCTCCCAAAGTGCTGGGATTACAGGCGTGAACCACCGCGCCTGGTCAAGAGTGTAACCATTTGTCTCTCGCCTACCTGTGACCTGGAAGCCCCCCGCAGGGTGGGGTGGGTGGGGTGGGGGTAGGGGTTGCTTTGAGTTTTCCTTGCCTTTCTGGACGGAACTAATGTACTTCTTACATATATTGATTGATGTCTCATGTCTCCCTAAAATGTATAAAACAAATCTGTGCTCGAACACTTTGGGCACATGTCCTTCCTGAGGCTGTGTCATGGGCGTGTCCTCAACCTTGGTAAAATAAGCTTTCTAAATTAGTTGAGACCTGTCTCAGATTTTCTGGGTTCACACTAGCATGTACTGGAATGCCAGCCTCCAGAAGAAACACAGGTATCCAGTATAAACAATATTGCATGCACGAATAGTTTAGGCACATCGAACCATTCTTACCAGTTCTGGAAATAGTGGTAACCCTCCCTAAATGCAAGTTCCCAGATGCTAGTCAAGAGCCAACCTTGCAAAAAATCTTTTCTCATAATAGCAGTTGCTACACATACAGTTGGCTAAGTTAACTCTTCTGCACAAGTAGCATTATAGACTGATTGTTCTAGCTTTTTTACATCCCCTCTTCATCCTCCTGCAGAGAAGTACAAGGTACTTTATTGGTGCTCCTAGGAAGGTGGTAGAAATGGAGTAGACAGGTTGATAAAAAGTAAAAGGCATATCCTGGGCCCTTGATGTAGGTCTAGTATAGTGAGGACTCTAAGAGAGGCAGTATGGCGAAGCTTACAAAGCAGTAATTTTAGAATTAGGCCGACCTGGGTTTAAATCCTGCTCCATATTTCTATAGGACTTTAAAAATTTCAAACCTTCCATGTTCATGTTCTTGTGGATAATCTACCAAGTGTTTAATGCTCTGGACAAGCAAGAGTTAGATAAATTTGGTAGGAAGTTAGAGAATCTTCACTTTAGGAGAAATATTATATTGTAGACTTATGGGCATATAAATTAGTAGGTGAGTCAAAAATAAACTGAGCGTTCCTGTATGTGGAATCCAATGGGGTTTGGATTCTCATTCCATCTTTAAATGAATATGTCTACACACTCAGTGTATATATGAAAGAATATGCTAATAGGACTACAAGATGTCAGTGATGTAGTCTGTGTCCTCAAGATGCATATTAGTCTAGTACAGGATGTGATGGGGTGATAGAGATTCTGAATGAGATAGTGAACGGAGCCATAAAATTCCAGATACTTTTACTCGAGAATCACAAAGGATAGAGCAAAGTGAGCTATAGAAACACTATTTTTCATGCACACTAGTTTCTTGTAACTCATCATTAATGTGTCACTTATGAATTTAACTCTTCTTGTAAGACTTGTTTTCAAAAAAATTTTGATTGTATTTTCAGATTATGTCATTCCCTGAGTCAACACACTAAGCAAACTAGTAGTCCTGGGGAAGTAGAATCTTGATTTACTTGTTCTGATGTGTTAAGCCAAATAGTATTGAGTTTGATTTTCCTGCCTCCACCTCTCTAGGCTGGGGGATCTTTCTTGCTTATTATCTTCAGATATGAGGTCACTAATTCCCTAACTTCCTTCTGAGCTTTATTTAAGCTCATAATTTTCATAAAGCATGAAAACCAGAATAGCAAACATGTTCTCAATTTGGGCTCTCTGTGGCTTGACATGATGCTTTGTTAATTTCATGGTGGGAGGGAGGAGTCCTCACACTGGACCTTTGTTTTCAGAAC
Organism: Pongo pygmaeus; assembly: GCF_028885625.2. Taxonomy (NCBI): domain Eukaryota; kingdom Metazoa; phylum Chordata; class Mammalia; order Primates; family Hominidae; genus Pongo; species Pongo pygmaeus. The sequence goes on from NC_072388.2 coordinate 80,631,699, forward strand.
TGTCAGACTTCATAGCTCAAGCACCTGGCCAGTGGTCCTGGTTTTCAGGTCTCTGCTTCTGTCCGTGGTCTCATATTCAATCATACAAACATATACATCTAGAGTCTTATGAACTCAATATATAAAAGGCTTTTGGTTGATCTGCTCTGTATTCTACAATGATCTCTGGATAGAAGCTGTGAAATAGATTACACAGTGGTTGGTGGTATGAGTTCCTCAGCTTCAGTGTCCGGTTCTAAACCCAGCTCAGACAATTAGCAGCTGTAAGACAGTGGACAGTTTACTTGATCTCTTTGTTCTCAGTTTCCTCACTTATTATTATTATTATTATTTTTTGAGACGGAGTCTTGCTCTGTTGCCTAGGCTGGAGAGCAGCGGCATGATCTTGGCTCACTGCAATCTCCGCCTCCCGGGTTTGAGCAATTCTCTGCCTCAGCTTCCTGAGTAGCTGGGATTACAGATGCCCACTACCAAACCTGGCTAATTTTTGTATTTTTAGTAGAGACAGGGCTTCACCATCTTGGCCAGGCTGGTCTTGAACTCCTGACCTCGTGATCCACCCGCCTCAGCCTTCCAAAGTGCTGGGATTACAGGCGTGAGCCACCGCGCCTGGCCAGTTCCCTCACTCATAACCCGGGGAATAAAATATTAGTATCTATCTCAGAAGTAAACACAAATATTTTTGACAAGCTTAAAGCAATGTCTGACAGTATATTATGCTTTATAAATACAGAAATTAGAAAAAGAATCATGCCTTATTATAATATCTCTTAGATTTTTTTCTTGGATTATAAATAATTGCTTTGTGTTGTGTCTTACAATAATTGCAGGAGACTAACTAGTATAGACCCCTGATTCTGTCACCAATTTACCCTTCTTAGTCCACCGTCTAGTTTCCCATGGCAGAACTCTGATTTATGCTAAATAGAAAACAGAAATGAGAACTTCTGAAAGAAGATTTCATTATTTTATTATTAACATGAGAAAGAATACTAGAGTACTGTTAGTTCCTTTTTTTCTGGTTAAAATGTGGTTACAAATCTTTTATTCTGGAAAACTCTACAATGTTTCTTCGCCGTTTCTGTCACACTAACATGTTGAACTTACTCTTCCCACCTAATGAGGCAATGAGGTGCAATGGGCGTGTATATCAATGTTGCTCTAAGGAAAAAAAGTGCTGGTGTGTGATCCTATGCAGACCATCACACAGACACACACACACACACACACACACACACACAGAGACCATGGAGATTTCTTTGAAATGAGAAAAAAAATGTATCTAGCACATAGTAGGTACTAAGCAAGTGCTAACTCCTTTTACTTTGCCTGGCTGCCAGAAGTAATTTTCCCTCTCAATATTTAAATTGACCTTTCTTTCCTGTTAGTAAGGAAAACAGAAGGATTTTTTTTTTAAGCTCATACCATAAACTGTGTGATGTTTAGTTTCTGCAGAGGTGTGAAGAAGTCCTGCTGTTAAAAGTGGAGTAAGACTCTTTCTTGGGTGGAAGCCCAGAAAATGTTAGATAAGCCAAGGTGAAGACTATTCGTGATAAAGGATAGTGTGGATGCGTGTGTGTGTGTGTGTGTGTGTGTGTATAGGTGTGAATGTGCACGTCAAGGCTTTTGGAACCATTTTGACAAGGAGAACTAAGGACTAACAGAGAGGAATTAATCCAAAGTGCTAGACTGCAAAATGGTTTGACTCACCCCACAAGATGCAACAATGTGATTTCCCTGCTTAGCATTCTATACAGGCTGGAGTTAAACATCTTTAAATTACCTATCTTAGAAATGCACAATCAAATTAAAATAACGTTTTGGGAGCTGAGCAGACCATGGTAGTTTCTCCGGCCAAACTAGAGACCAAGACTTACTACTTGAGACTTGCAGAATTTTAAGGACCTAGGATAAGAACAGCAACTCTTATCCACTGAAGTTGAGTGCAATCAGGAGTGCCCATAAGGGAACAGATTTGTGGTTAGACAGGTTCCCTATTTTAAAAATGCCTCTCAATTTTCTGTAAGCTACATACACAGCTTTAAAAAGGAATGCAATAAAATAAAAAGCTTCAACAGCAAATGTTTAATATATAAATTCCCTTGCTCACCATAGATTGTTGAAGGTAGTGAGATGGACAAAAGTAGAGCCCTGAAGATGACTATAAAGTAGACATTTTTGTTTCGTTTTCAACACCTTCTAGAAAAAACCTATTTTAAATAGAAGAACTACATACTAGACTCTTATAGTAGAGTCTTTTTTTTTGAGACGGAGTTTTGCTCTTGTTGCCCAGGCTGGAGTGCAATGGCGCCATCTTGGCTGACTGCAACCTCCCCTTCCCGAGTTCAAGTGATTCTCCTGCCTCAGCCTCCTGAGTAGTTGGGATTACAGGCAACTGCCACCACACCGAGCTAATTTTTGTATTTTTAGTACAGATGGGGTTTCATCATGTTGGCCAGTCTGGTCTGAAACTCCTGACCTCAGGTGATCCACCCACCTTGGCCTCCCAAAGTGCTGGGATTACAGGCATGAGCCACCACTCCTGGCGGTGGAGTCTTTTTCAACCCCTTCTAGAAAAAAACCATTTCAAAAAGAAAAGCCACATACTAGACTCTTCTGGTAGGGACACAGATGAGTAGCCTTCTCTTTCCTAATGAGGAAAAGTGGGGGTTTGGTTTTGAAAAGTTGCTGTCAACCCTGCGTCAAGCCTGCACACCTCACAGCTAAAACCAGGCAGAGAGGGTGGCAGTGGTTGCAGTCGTAACATGGCCTCCAGTTGGCTTGTTATACGATCCTCACCAGCTTCCCTAGGAGGAGGAAAAACATTTTTTTCTCTAATGGCTCAGATTGTCTTCACTACTTACCAGCAGGAGTTTGTAACAACTTTGTTCTCACAGGTTTTAAGGGTTTAAAGAGAAACAAAATATCACACATTTCTAACAGGCAGGAAGAAGCCAAAATCTACCTCATTAGTGAATGGAAAACAGTGTCCCCTTTGGACCAGATCAAGAGGTCAATGGGTATATGACTGAAAGTCCCTATTTATTAAGCAAATACCCATTACATGGGTCAAGTCCAAGGCCAGCATGATGGGTAAGCAACTCCCCATATGGTTTCATTTCAGGGACTGAAATACCACTCCCTTGATCCTCTACATGCCAAATATGGCTCCTATGTGCCCACTGATGCCTGAAATGTCTTTTATAGGAAAAATATCTTTCACTTAGCAGTCAGTAACAAGTTTCATAATGAAAGCACCTTAGGTGTGACTTTAAGAACACACTGAGGTGCGAGCGATTAGAGCCCGGACTCTCTTGAGAGTAAGTTTAATGATTGAGGGAAGAAAGAGCCTCTGGCCTGGATGGAAAGAAAAAAAAGAGATGGGGAGAAGGGGCAGAATGAGAAGAATGGAGAGCAGACCCATTGTTCGTTTGCTGTTGCTCACTTCCAAAGTGAGATGGAAAGTACTTGTCATAATGTTTGGCTCATAGCAAGCTCTCAATACAAGTTAATCATTCTTATTTATAGTTTTGACAGGTTCAGGTCTTGTCAGTTTGGAGATAAACCTACAGATTCTCTGCTCTGAAGTTATAGTGCTTATGCATAAAATCTACGGCCTTGAAAATCATTCTCTTTCCATTGTCTCTATCCTCTTCCCATCCTAATATTTTCTCTGCATTATTCTTTAATCCTTTGCATAGAGAGGAATCTAAAGGAATCTTAACAGGCTATGTATCAAGAAGAGGTTTGCAATTACAGCATACCTAAACCAACTTTTGTTATTCAGCCATATACCACGTGTCTCTGTCACATTTGTATAGCAAATTTTCCCCAGTACCATTGGAGCATCTCTGATTAATGTCTTTCTAGCTATGGGGCCCTATGTCTATAATCACCCATCCAAAAGGCTCACCTCCAGGCACATCACCTCCATGCAGCCTTCCTTGATGACTCCAGCTCACAGTGAGTTCTTTATCTGAACTTCTAAAGTAGAATCAATTGCCATTACCTCTCACTGGGCATTCATATATATTCTAATTTTATTATTAACTTACACATGGTTATTCAGCATTTAATATATGTGTCTGTCAGTTTTTCTCTCTCTAACTAGGCTGCAAACTTCTGGTTAGGATCCATGTGGTGGGCAGCCTCTGAGATAATTCCCAGTGATTCCTGCATCCTGGAATTCATAACCTTGTCTAACCCCTTTCCCTATAACTGTGGGATGGACCTGGCCACCTGATTCCAGTGACCAGAATAATGTAAAAGTTTAAGGATGCCACTTTTGAGATTAGGCTTTAAGAAAACCCATAATTCCTGTCCTGCTAGCTCTCTCTGGCTCACTCTTATTGCTCAATGAGATGGAAGTCAGTTGCCATGTTTTTAGCTGCCCTCTGGCAAGAAACTGAAGAAAGATTCCCTGATCAACAGCCTGCAAGAAATTGAGACCCTGAATTTAACAGCTTATGAGGAACTGAATCTTGCCAGTAATCACACAAGTGAGCTTAAAAATGGATTATCCATCTGTTGAGCCTTCAGATGAGAATGCAGCCCTGACTGACACCTTGAATGCAGCCTTGTAGGAGATCTTGAGGGAGAAGCACTCAGGTAAGCTGTGCCTGGATTCCTAATACACAGAAACTGTGAGATAGTAAATGACTGTTGTTTCATGCTGTTGAAATTTGGAGTAATTTGTTATTTAGCAATAGATAACATACTCCATATACCTATGCACTGGAGCAAACAAATGCCTGGAACACTGAAGAAATCTGCTTTTAGGTACCTAGAAATCATCTGTTTCCTTCCCTCTCAGGTGGGTGAGAGTGAGAGGTGGAATCTCTAATTTGGTTTGAAAGGCCTTTATCCTTTAATTGGGGTAATGGAGTCAGAGGCCTACTTTTTTTTTTTTTTTTTTTTTTTTTTTTGAGACGGAGTCTCACTCTGTTGCCTAGGCTGGAGTGCAGTGGTGCAATCTCGGCTCACTGCAAGCTCCGCCTCCCGGGTTCATGCCATTCTCCTGCCTCAGCCTCCCGAGTAGTAGCTGGGACTACAGGCGCCCACCACCATGCCCGGCTAATTTTTTTTTTGTATTTTTAGTAGAGACGGGGTTTCACCACGTTAGCCAGGATGGTCTTGATCTCCTGACCTCGTGATACACACACACACCTCGGCCTCCCAAAGCGCTAGGATTACAGGCATGAGCCACTGTGCCCGGAGTCAGAGGCCTAATTAATGGATGGAGAAATTTAAGAATAACAAAACCAAATGAAGTTGATCATTTAAGGGGCTAAGTGACATTGAAGGTTGAGGTTTAGCACTAATATAAAAAGGTCAAAGAGTGAGCAACAGTGGAAGAGGCTTGGAGACATCCCGTTTCTAAAGATGGGGTGAGTAGAGTTTGTAGAAATGTAGAAATATTTGTACAGGATGAGAAACAGTGGTAGATCCATGTAGAGATGAGGTTGCAAACACTAATACCTATGGTCCCAGGAAATGAGTCAAGTGGGTGGGTTAGGGGCTTGGTGAATTGGAGAGGTCAAGCTTAGTTTTAGGGAATATAGTTCACAATGTGGTACCCTCCTCAAATCTCCCTCCACAGGGATAATATACCCAGTCTCCAGCTCCTGGAAATATTGGGTGTTAGTGGTTCACAGTTCGTTCCTCACTGAGCACTGCCTTAAGCCACGGGGAAGTACCTCACCCGAGGTTATGTCTCATCCCTGGGGTGGCTTGTGGCCAAAGACTGACAGATGAAGGATTACAGAGAACTGGCCCCTGTGTCTCATTGTGGGACAATCCCCAAAGCTCATCTCCACTCCAGGGCTCCCTATATGATTGCCTGAGGCGTAAAAGTCAAGTGCATTTCAGGCCAGCTTCTCCCTCTGCTAAATTCTTTTCCCCCCCAATTTCTCACAGTGTATCTCTCAGGAGCAACCACCAATCAACCTTTTGCATGCAACTCCCATCTCAATCAAAGTCAATTTAAGACAAGGGGATAGCAACTGTTCAGCTCCCCCAACCGTTGCCATACACAATCATGTAGACCCATTGATGTCAGATCTTGTTTTTCAAGAGAAGCTAGAAATGCAAATATGTAAGTGAAATATTCTAATCCTTCTATATTGGAAAATAATTTAAGAGAACATCTCTGAAGTGAAACAAAACACATCTGTGGGCCAAATTCAGCTAATGAGCCATGAGTTTGAGTCCTCTAACACTTGCATGTGAAGTTGGATTTTATATTATTTCTTTCATATTTCTGTTAATATTCGTTCATCATTTGCTTAAGAATTGGACTTTCTTTATGTGGGATGGAGAGGGGAAAGTGGAGGAGGTTCAATTTTCTTTGATCACAGTGCCACATGTAAGTAATTAAGTAAACTTAATTCCTTTTCTTCCCTTCAAAATGGGCTGAAAAAGCAGACTTCTAGATTTTCATGAGTGTTGGGAATAGAGAGCCTTCTCACCCATCATTTTTTGGCACTCTTCCTAAAGGCATCAGATACTAAGGATGACCCTGGTTTACACCTGTTATTCTAGTATGATTAGTAATCACCTTCACTCCCCAGAATTCTGTTCCAGTTTGGATAATAAATTCTGTCTCCTTCATGAGGAAACCATGTATTCTTACCTCTCTAGGTATATTTTCTTCCATGAATAAAACCTTTGGATTTCCAGAATAGTTAAGATATACTGCATTCTAAAGAATAAAATTCATTAAAAGTAACATTTTTCTTCTGCAAGTTGAAATCATCTGCAATGTCCCAGTGCAGCAATTTGACCCAATACCACTTTTCAGGGGAATAGTTTTCACACTCACTTCACAGTTTAAACCAATTTGATTTTTACTACTAATTTGCCTTATTTTAACTTGGATACGCTGAAGTAGTTCAGGCTGCTTCCAAACACTTACTGCCTCATTAGCTGATAGCTGTAGTCTAATGACTTTCAGACCAAATGAGAGCTTCCAGGGTGTTGGATACCAGTGGAAACAGCTCTTTGCAAATGAAAGGAGAGGAAGCCAGAATTGGATTTAATTCCATCCTTTGTTAGTTTTGGGTTTATTTAAATAAAATTGTAATTATTTTTAGTGGTGCTGATTGATGGGAAATCCCTGGATAAATAGACTGAAGCCATCACATGGTCCATCACATAGTTGAGTAAGTACATAACAAGGGAAGCCACTTCTATTAGAGGGTTCAGTGTAATTTTCAAAGTTCAGCCATGGCAATAGATGTTAATGTAAACCTGTGCGTGTGTGTGTGTGTCTGTGTGTGTAAATATCTATACACTTGCATATATATAGACACAAACATTTCCACATACATGTACATGTATGTATACATACACATACATAAAAAATATTCATTAAATATATGACTACTTTTTAATTCCTTAGTGTGTAGATTAGGCTCCTTGGTTACACTGAGAGCGTGAGACTCACTCAGCCTATCTCAAGCACAAATGTGAGAATAAGGGAGATGGGAATCTTTCAGGGAGAAGATCAACCAAGATTCCAGGCCACACAAGGTTCTAAAAAGTAATTCAGGATGTAGACAGTCACTCTTAGTTGCCTATCTAACCTTGATTCCCACTCCAACTTTTATTATTTTTAAAACCTTACCTTTTATTTTCTCCCATGGAAGATAAGCTACTGCCCAACCTCAGAGGATAAATTATATTTTTCTAGGGCTGGCAGCATAATCCAATTCCTTTTGCTAGTGATTGCTTTAGGAATGCACATGAGAACTCTTTCTAGGCAATGATGCATATAAGAAAATCTGTTGTGGTAATTTGGGAAGGATTTTGCTCCCTGGTAAGACAAAAAATGGTAATGAGGATGGTCCTTTTTTTTTTTTTTTTTTTTTGGCCATGAAGTGTTGTACAAGGATTTTATGATTGGAGCTAAGCTTTTATCTTGAAAGCATGAGGCTAAAAACCTAGAGATGAAGAATCAATATGTGAATAATAGTCTTGCAGAAGGATAGGAAAGACTCTGTCTTTTACAGTGCACTGAAACAGTGTCCCCAAACCTGGACCACCTACCTCCAGATTTCTTGTTATGTGAGAAAAAAAAATCCTTTGTTTAAACCAATCTTGGTTTGGTAGTTCACTGCTTACAGCCCAAAGCATCCTTAACTGACAATGCCCAAAGAAGTTGTAGGGGCCAGGTAATCTTGCTTCCTATTCAGTATCAGGATTTTTTGTGGCTATTAATTTCCATATGTTCAGGGTGACTTTAATCAGAATCAAGGGAGCTTTCTGAGCATATTAGTTCAGAATTCTAGTGGCCCTGATTAGATTTCTTCCTTACTATGCTTCAGAATTGAGCAGTGTTACAGCCCTCCCTTGGACATACTGCAGGTTTATCCACTAAATAGAGGTCCAAGGGATAACATGAAGACTTTTAGCTTTGGTACATTTTGCCTTCACACTTCCCTTAGTTGATCATTCATAAGTTGGACACATTTGTTGAGCACCTGATATGTCTAGCTTTGAAAATTTGGTAGGAAAATACAGAACTGCTTCGTGCCTTCTTAGAGTTTACATTCTAGTAAGATTATGCAATTTCTAGATTCATATTCACCTGACTTTTTAATGCAGAATTCCAGGGACCCTCAAAATGCTGAGCAGCAAGAATGCATTATGGAAACCCCCAGAATGAATGTGTCTGTCTTTGAGTGTGGTGATGATGGTAGCAGGGAATTCCTTTTCTATTATATTATTTTCTTCTTTTTGCTATGATACTGCAAGCAGTTGAGAAGTGGTAAAATATTTTGGCATGTGGCTGGTGGTAAATCTCTCTCTTTTTTTTTTTTTTTTTTTTTGAGGCGGAGTCTCGCTCTGTCTCCCAGGCTGGAGTGCAGTGGCGTGATCTTGGCTCACTGCAAGCTCCACCTCCTGGGTTCATGCCATTCTCCTGCCTCAGCCTCCCAAGTAGCTGGGACTACAGGCACCCGCCACCACGCCCGGCTTTTTTTTTTTGATTTTTTATTTTTAGTAGAGACAGGGTTTCACTGTGTTAGCCAAGATGGTCTCGATCTCTTGACCTCGTGATCTGCCCGCCTCGGCCTCCCAAAGTGCTGGGATTACAGGAGTGAGCCACTGTGCCCGGCCGGCTGGTGGTAAATCTTAACAAGGGTCTCCCAGCTTTTATGTTGGTATTAAACCAATTGCAAGTCCTAGGATACCAGGACTTCCATTTGGGATGAAACAGGGAAGGAACTGTGCCTTAACTGGCTTCTCCACGTTCACATCTGGGCAAGAATATTAAATTTGAAAGTTCTTGCCAAAAAAACAACTCAAAACCAAAAATTACATTCAGTTTGTTTCAATTTTGCCTGTAGTTTTTATTGGATGGGGGCATCATTGCTTCTTGTCCTAAGTCAACCTCACTTCATCATGGAGTGAGTGCCTTGGGCTACTGGATGGCCAGGGTTGGAACTGTTATTTCTTGCTTGTTTGTCTCCCTTTATATATTTGGCACCATGGGACTATTTGACTACCCAGGGAAAATATTTACAGAGAGCCTTGGATCAGGCAAGGATGAATCTCTGCTTGGTGGCTCACTGTGGTTCTTTTGGCATTCCACAGAACAACAACTAAAATAATTCTTTACAAGTGTATTTATGGAGAGTAGGTTGATAGTGTTTTCTTTGATACTTCCTTTGTTTTTTCACAGTCTTCTTTAATTTTCTATTTGTTGGGATTCTAATAGAGATTTTCTTCAAACACTCCTTTAGCAAAACTTCCTTTTAAATCAAATTTTATTTTCTAGGCAGTTCTCTGGATTCTTTTTTTTTTTTTTTTTTTTTGAGATGGAGTTTTGCTCTTATTGCCCATGCTGGAATGCAATGGCGCAGTCTCAGCTCACTGCACCCATTGCCTCCCGGGTTCAAGCGATTCTCCTCTCTCAGCCTCCTGAGTAGCTGGGATTACAGGTGTGCACCACCACGCCCAGCTAAGTTTTTTGTCTTTTTTTTTTTTTTTAGTAGAGAAGGGGTTTCACCATGTTGGTTAGGCTGGTCTCGAACTCCTCACCTCAGGTGATCTGCCTGCCTTAGCCTCCCAAAGTGCTGGGATTGCAGGTGTGAGCCACTGTGCCTGGCCAGTTCTCTGCATTCTTTTTTCGGAATCTCGCTCTGTCGCCCAGGCTGGAGTGCAGTGGTGCGATCTTGGCTCACTGCAAGCTCTCCCTCCCGGGTTCATGCCATTCTCCTGCCTCAGCCTCCCCAGTAGCTGGGACTACAGGCGCCTGCCACCATGCCCAGCTAATTTTTTGTGTTTTTAGTAGACATGGGGTTTCACCGTATTAGCCAGGATGGTCTCGATCTCCTGACCTTGTTATCCGCCCACCTCGGCCTCTCAAAGTGCTGGGATTACAGGCGTGAGCCACCGCGCCTAGCTGTTCTCTGCATTCTTAATACCAACCTAGAGTAGTAATTATCCTAACCATTCCTGTTCCCCTTTACATTTGTAAGTTAAGCCTCTCAATCTTTTTCTCCCATCATTTTTTAATCTGCATTTCACAGGTGGTGCCTGGGGTTGGTTCCTGGGGACCATGACTTTGCCCCACTAATTATTTTAATATTTAAAATCTTAGAAATGATTTTAAGAATGAACTTCTGTTCTGGATCTTGGCCTTCCACAATGGCTTGGAGGTGTGACTAAGTCCAACTGTATTTTTTTTTTTCAATTTTCTCAGGGAAACATTTGTATTTATTTTTTATAGTACTGTGTTTCAAATAAATTTGCTTCATTAACAAATTCGTTTAATCAGTTAGAGACACTGGGGCAGAAGATGGATCAGTCCTGTGATGAACTGTTAGCTATACATGTAGTTATAAAAAACATGTAAGGTAAATTTGAACAGGAAATCAGTTGATAGTCTGAATTGCTATTAGCTATATCTATGAACTAGGTTCACAGTTGGTGGTTGGTGGAAAATATTTTGCTTCATTGAAGTCTACTTTTTTTTTTGTTTTTAAGTATGTACCCTTAGTATAAGACAAAATTGTATCTATACATAAAGGGTGAACATTTTGCTGAGCTTTTCATGGATTTGATCAATCAGATATGTACATTCCATTGTGTATTAATGAAGAAATTATTCAGATTTGGCTTTAGTATTAATTTGGTACTTAAAGTAACAAGGACTGGCAGCCTACTTGTGGCTTTAAGAAGTAGAAGCTAACTGAAACAAAAGTATAGACTTCCTAGTTTTAAAATATGCATATTATAAATGGAAATTATAATTTTTCAAGTAAAATTAAGAATTGACTTTGAGATGTCTGATTACAAGGCTACTAGGCCTCTTCTCTATTCCCTCAAACCTCTCCCTTCTTAATTATTCTCTGCTGCTAATAAGATGCTAGGGCTGAATAAAATTGTCCCTTAGGAAGACCTTAGTTAGTCATCAGCTAAGTACAGCCTCTCTCTCTCTCTCCTGTCATTCACACTGAAATCATTTTGGGAGTGAGAAATGCAGTATTAAATATTTTGATTTCACAGACCTTTAAGCTTCCTTGCTAGCAAGGGAGTTAGATTAAACAGAAATAATATTGTCCAAAACAAACTTGTTAAATAGAATGCATTAACAAGAAGCTGAAAGACTTGCATAGCACAGGATCAGGTGTGCAAGGAATTGTACTTGTTCATTCTTCTGTAATATAACAATATTTTTAAGATTCTCATTTAACTGGGTTCCCCATCAGATCTAAGTTTAGGAGGATTTATGTGTTGCTGTGGCAGTGTGTGTGGTGGAGGAGGGGGGGGCTTATAGCCTTCCCGGTCACGTGTCCACACAGGATCTCTGACATCCATTTTCTAGTTTGGCCCTTAATCCCCGGTCAATACAAGCAGCTGTAGAGATACTTTTTTTTTTTTTGCGACGGAGACTCACTCTGTTGCAAAACTGAGGCTGGAGTGCAGTGGCATGATCTTGGCTCACTGCAACCTCCGCCTCCTGGGTTCAAGCAGTTCTCTTGCCTCAACCTCCAGAGTAGCTGGGACTACAGGCATGTGCCACCACGCCCGGCTAATTTTTTGTATTTTTAGTAGAGATGGCGTTTCACTGTGTGAGCCAGGATGGTCTCGATCTCCTGACCTTGTTATCCGCCCACCTCGGCCTCCCAAAGTGCTGGGATTATAGGCATGAGCCACTGTGCCCGGCCAGAGATACTCTTGATTTGGTAGGCGGGACATTTCACTATTTTCTGCTGTCTGCTCTGTGTCATGCTTGGTGAGGCCGTAGTCTTCCTCTTTCACATCTGCCTCTGGGCTTTAGAATTCCTTATTTCTAATTTTGTGTTTATTCTGTCTCATTTATATTAATTAGACAGGCCAAGGGTTTGTCTATTTTATCATCTATCTTCTCCTTTGCTGAGTCCCCTCATAAAAAACCTATATAATTTTCTTACTGTATAAATTTAAGGTGTAAAACATGATGTTTTGATATACAGATATAGTCAAAGGGTTACTAAAGGTAAGTAAATGAACATATCCATCACCTTCCATATAACTTTCTTTTAGTAAGAACACCTAAAATCTGCTCTCCTAGCAAATTTCAATTTACAATGTACTATTAACTACAGTCTTCATGTTGTACATTAGATCTCTAGACCTAGTCATCCTATGTAACTGCAAGTTTGTACCCTTTGACCTACATCTCCCAATTTTCTCTCCCTCCTCACCGCTGGTGACCACTATTCTATTGTTTCTATGTATTTAACTTTTTTTTTTTGATTCCACATATAAGTGAGATCATGCAATATTTTTCTTTCTGTGTTTGGCTTATTTCACTTAGTGTATGCTCACCAGGTTCATTGATGTTGTTGCAAATGGCAAGATCTCCTTATGTCTTAAGGCTAAATAGTGTTCCATGTATGAGTAAAAAAAATATATATGTATACATACACACACAAATATATATACACACATATACAAATATATATAAATATATCTGTACACACAAACATAGTTTATCTTCCTTAGTTCTCTGCCTTTATTTTAAATTTTCTTTTTTGCTTTTTTTCTTATAATAACATTTATCATATTTTCATTTGTTGTTCTTTGATTTGTTAGTCTCTTTTTTTTTTTTTGAGATGGAGTTTTGCTGTGTTGCCCAGGCTGGAAGTGCATTGGCACGATCTCAGCTCACTGCAACCTCTGCCTCCAGGGTTCAAGCGACTCTCCTGCCTCAGCCTCCTGAGTAGCTGGGATTACAGGCACATGCTACCACCCGGCTAATTTTTGTATTTTTAGTAGAAATGGGGTTTTGCCATGTTGGCTGGGCTGGTCTCAAACTCCTGACCTCAAGTGATCTGCCCGCCTCAGCCTCCCAAAGTGCTGGGATTACTGGCATGAGCCACCACTCCCGGCCAATAGTCCCTCTTTTAATAAAAAAATTTAGGTTGTTTGTATTTATTTAAGAATTGAAAATTCTTAAATATGAATATTTAAGAATTAAATGAATTACTTAATTCTTACTTAAAAGAATTAAGTAAAATGAATATTCCCTTCATTTTACTTTGTTGTTTCCTCTTTTTCTCCTTTATTTTTGTATGTTTGATCAAGTTACTAATCATTTCCTTTTTATTCATGTTAATTAGTTGTTTCTTGGTATTTTTCCCTTCTGCCATTTGCAATCTTTTTATTCCCAACACACATAATTGAATATATATCTCTCTACTATTATATGAAATAAAGAAATTAACCGTATTCCTCAACCAAGGCTATCTACCATTCCCAATTATTAAGTTGAGACCTACAGATACAGGATGATCATATGTCTTGATTTACTTTTGAAAATCCCAGTTTATTTTTGCTACCCTGTCATAATTAGTAATTATACCCTCTTTTAATCTAAAAGTGTTTCAGTTTGTATATGAAATTATATGTGTACAGTTAAATGTGCATGATAAACATTTTAGGTTGTTTTTGTCTTCCCACCCTCCTCCTACATACACAGGAATATATATGTAGAGGAATGCATACAAGCAAGAATACATACAAGAATGCCTTTCATTTTCTTCTCTTTACAGCATAGTACAGTAGTTAAAAGTAGACTCTAGAGCTATGTGCTAGCTGTACAATATTGAGCAAGTTGTCTCTGCCTCAAATTTACTCATCTTTAGAAAGGGGATAATATCATTTGCTTCATAGGGTTGTTGTGACAATTTAATTAAATAATGCTACACATATTATGTGCTACAAAACGATTGGCTATAATTCCCTGTTCCCTCCAAAGTCATAGGTAGATGATTACATTTAGTCTCACACCACTGTTAGTTTCAGCTTTGCTCTGTGACTATTCTGGTTCAAGTATTTGTAATATTACAAATTCCTAATGAGTCTATCATTTCTACTCTGGTTTACTGCTGACCACCATTTTCTCACCTTCTGTTCCCTTATTTGGTTAGAGTTCTTTCCTAAGTAATTTCCTCAGTTGGGTTCTCTGGGTGATGTGCTCTCACAATCTTTTATATGTCTGTAAATATACTTTGGTCTGGATAAAAGATGATTTTCTTATAATCTTTTTACATCATTAACCAATAACACTTATTCTTCTGTTTTCTAGTATCTAAAGTTACAGATGGAAAATTAGTGTTAGTTTCTGTATTAGTTTTGTAGGGCTGCCATAGTAAAGTACCACAGACTGGGTGGCTTATGTAATGAAAATTTATCTTCTCACAGTCCTGGAGGCTGTAAAAGTCTGAGATCAAGGTGTAGGCAGGGTTGGTTTCTCCTGAGTCCTCTTCTCCTTGGTTTGCAGATGGCCCTCTTCTGCAAGAGGTCTTCACATGCTTTTCCCTCTGTGTGTGTCTGTGTCCTTAGTTACTGATATGGTTAGGCTTTGTGTCCCCACCCAAATCTTATCTTGAATTACAATCCCCACAATCCCCATGTGTCAAGGGAGAGAGACCGGTGAAGATAACTCAATCATGGGGATGGTTTCCCCCATGCTGTTCTCATGATAGTAAGTTCTCACAAGATCTGATGGTTTTATAAGTGTTTGGTAGTTCCTTCTGCATCATTCTCTCTCCTGCTGCCTTGTGAAGAAGGTGCCTGCCTTCCCCTTTGTCTTCCGCCATGATTGTAAGTTTCCTGAGGCCTCCTCAACCGTACGGACCTGTGAGCCAGTTAAACCTCTTTCCTTTATAAATTGCTCAGTCTCGGGAAGTTTTTTGTAGCACTGTGAGAATGAACCAATAATTACATTGGACTAGGGCCCACCCTAATGACTCCTTTTAACAAAATTGTCTCTTTAAGGTCCTGTCTCTAAATACAGTGACATTCTGAGGTATTGGGAGTTAGGAGTTCAACATATGAATTTTGGAGTAACAAAATTCAGCCCTTAACAATTTTATTCTTTTCTTTTTGTAAATATACCTCTCTTTCCCTCTCTCTCTTGCTTGCTCTCTCCCTCCTCTTCTGCATCACTCTGGAACTCGGCCTTTTTAATCTGCAGCCTCAAGTGTTCAGCCAGAAACATTTCCTTAATTATTTTTGCCTGTTCTCTAACTTTTTCTTTTTCTCTTTCTGAAACACCTATTACTTGTCCATCTTTTAAGACTTTTTTCTTCCTTATTTCTATCTCTAGGTGTATTTCTTCTAAGTTGTGAGGTATTTCTTACAATTAATCTTCTAGATCACTAATTTAATTTTCAATAATAATAGTCACTTTCAATTAATATATTCACTTTGTAAATTTGAAATGTATGTTTTCTAGTTAAGGAATACTTTTATTGTGCTAACACTGGTTTACTTTCATTCTATTTGATTGTATTTTTCTTAAAAATTCAACTTTCTCCTCTGGAAATCCTATCTCTCTTCAAAGTACGTAACCACAAATTTCTATGTTTTTGTCCACTCTTAGGTTGCTGGGTTGGTTCTCTTGGGTGCATTGTTAACTTCCTTTACCTAGGTTTTACTTATTCTTAGTGCTTGGGTAAAACTAATGAGTACTTAGTGCTTGTGTGCTTGGGTAAAACTAGTGGGAAGCCCATGAGTGATGGTCACCACTTCAAAGAGAGAAACAAAATCCATGCTCACTGTTCTATCTCATGCTCTTACCTCCATGGTGTCTTACGTTTGAAAAGTAGCAGATTGGACTTGGAAAGGGCTGACATATTCTGCACTGAGGATTGAAATGGAAAGAAAGTGATAAAGATTTGGAAGTAGGTATAGGTACAGAATTACAGATGGTTACCACATGTCTGTAAAGGAAGCTTTGGAGTCACCTGGTGACCTCTGAATCTAGAAATGGAGTTAGAAAACAGCAGCTTAGCATGGGTTAAGATACCTGATCCAGAAAGTAGCCCTCTGTTATGACTTTGTGTGGTTATTTTCTGGTAACTTTTATGCTCTGGTAACAATTCATTGCTTCTGTTGAGCAACCTCTAATATTCTGTAGCTTTCTTTCTGGGATTGTGACCTCTACTCATGCACATCGGTTTGGGTGGTTGAGACCCTGAGTGATGACAAGTGTTTCAGTTTCTGCAATGTGCTTTTGTTGTGGAGTCGTGCTTAAGGACATAATCTGCAAATCCGTGATATCATATGTTTGGAAACAGGCATGATGAAAACGCCTAAGAAATTTATCAGAAACATTTAGAGGTATCCCGAGAAAGAGGAAGAAGGAAAGCATACCATTTCCCGTTGCTTATTTACTGATCAGTACAGGAAGTTTAGAATTGAAATGATGACCTAACTCTGTTTTTTAATTGCCATTACAATAGATTTTGAGATCATGGGCTTCCAGAAATAATCCTTGGCTATAATTTCATCTTCATTAGCTTGGGGGAAGTTTCACAACTCTTTAATGTCAATTTCTATGTTGGTAAAGTGAAAATAACAATACAGACGGGATATGCTAAAATAATGCAGAGGACCTTTTGACTGGCACATAATGGCACTCAATAGTATCAGCTATTATTGTTTTTTCAATTTTATTGTTTATCTTACTGTTACGTTAATAAATAATGCTTAGAATATTTGTCTGCGAACACTGGAAAGTCAAATTCACTTGGGTTAAACAAAAAAGGAGACATTTATTAGATTATATAATAGAAAGTTCAGGAATAGATCAGACTTCAAGAATAACTGATTCACACTGATACAATGTGACAAGGATGTCTTTCTTCCTTCTTTATTTCTTGAGCCATAATAGCTTCATTCTCAGTCTCCATGTGGTGGCAAGATTGTTCAACCAGTTCCAAGGCCCATGTCATAAGAAAGATTGAGTATCTTAGTCCCAGCAGGCATAGATATGTGTTCAGAGTCTGACCAGACAGTTTGGGTCAGTTGCCCACCTCTGAGGCAAACTACAGCCTCATGCACTGGATCAGATGTGGGGGTGGAGCCCACCCCGACTGTGTTGGCTGAGGATAGGGCAGAGCTGTTGAGAGAAGGGGGAATGGGTGCTGGGGGAGATGAGCAACAAAGATCCAATCAGTTAAGAAACTGGAAGAGAAAGGAGAATTTTTCCCTAATTGAACTTATAGTTCATCTTTTTGTACATTTGCAAGTCAAGGATGGAGGAATAACTTCATAATGATCTCTGAATGTAAGCAATATTATGGGGATGAGGGCCTGTCATTTTCCATCTCCACTCAGGATAGCACTAACCAATGTGGTGACAGGAGAGCATTGTGAATTAATGAAGAGCTCAGGGAGGCAGTGGGAGACTTTTCACTTAACGGGGCCATTCTAAGCAATGAAATGGAAAAATGCAGGCATCCCCAGAGCACAGGCTGAAAGGATTAGATGAATTTTGACCAGATTTAATTGTGACCAGATTGTGGGAGTGAAAGTTTCAGTTTGAGTCAAGTTAACTGTTTTATTTCATGTCCCATTTTTTTATGTTTCCATATAGCCCTCTCGCTTTTTCTAAAGTACATGGCTTATTGTATTTGAGTTCCTCCTGCTTTTGACAGCTCCATGGCTTCCAATTTTGCTTCTGCTGCTTTGATTATTATTCCTGATTTTGTTGATGAGACATGTGGTTTTCTTCAATTAGCTCTGTCACTCTTACAAATGTGTGTGTCTCGCAAGTGTCCTAATTAAAGTAGGAGGAGGAGGGGGGAAGATTACAGGCAATTACAACAGTGCCATCCTCCTCTCTCAATGCGCTTTTCTCATCATTGGGGCGCATTCTTCTGTATCTCCATTTTGCAAGCACATTGAGCAGCCTCTCTCTTTAAAATCTCCTTAATTTTTTCAGAACATGTTATGCAGCTGTGTTAGTGTGTCACACATTAGCTCTCAGGAAGCCCCATAGATTTCATGTAGTTTTATTAAGTACAGCCTCCTCCCTACCCATTTCCACCATGCTTTGAATTCATCCTGAGACAGAAGGCTACCATCACCACCACATATGGTCCTGTAAAGTCTCCCCAAATCTGTGGCCTTGTGAGTTCAGTCTCCTCTTGTGTGGGCTCACATTCAGCTCACTCCAATTCAATACTACAAATATTTATTGAGGATTGGAACCTATGTAATGTGCCATGCGTTGTGCTAGGAGCCAGAGCTAGAAAGACGCATAAGTGCACAGAGGTTAAGATGATGTGGGATAGTAAAGAGTTTGGATTTCAGAGGCAGACAAGACATAGATTCAGATGCCTGCTTTGCCACATGCTAGCTTTTTGGCCTTGGATAAATCACTTAGTTGGTTTTTTCATCTGTAAAATTATGCTAATAATACTTACCTTGCAGGGTTGTTGTGAAGATTGGAGATAATGTATGCAAAGTAGCCAGCTTAGTGCCTGGTATAGCTCAATAAATGGGAGCTATAATTATTATCATGAATAAGATATAGTGTACTTAAGGAAGTCTACTCAAAGAGAGAGAAGAGTAAATTAACTTTTAGAATATATTGTTATATATATATGATAATGGAAGTATGTAGGAGGTAATGGGATAGACTCCCTAGAGGCTCTCCATGCTCTCTTCCACCCACTTCTCTGTCTCCTACTACTCTACCCCCAACATACTCCAGCCTCCTAACCCCTCGTCATCTCGTCTCTTTGCATTTGCTCTGCTTCTTTACCTGAAAGCCCCCTTTTCAGGTCCTTACCTGGCTGGCTCTTTCTCATTATTTAGATTTCAGTTTAAATGTCACCCTCTAGAGAACCTTTCTATTAGCATCCAATCTAAAGTAGGCCCATCCCTTCGCCCTTATTTTTTAAAACCATTTTTTTTTAACATCATAGAAATTATCTGCAATGATCGAATTTGTTGCTCTAGATGTTTATTTTCTGGCTCTCCCCACCAGGATGTAAATGCTATGAAGGCAGGGACCAACCTTGTTTTTGTCCATAGCTGTATCTCCAGTGACTAGAACAGTGGCTGTGGCACAGCACATGCTCAATAAATATTTGGGGTGAATAGGGGTGAGGAGATGTAAGCCAGAGATTACAAACAAAAGGGATTCTGTAGTGGTTTGTCTGCATTTTGCTGTGGCTGCCAATATTGAGAACTACCTACTGCCCTACACGTCTTCCATCATGGACTCCTACGTCTAAGGCAAGAGGTCAAAGTGATGATGAAACAGGAGAATTCCCTGACGTCCTTGTGGGACTTGCAACAGGGGTGTGGCTTGTTTGTTCAGCCCCTTACGGGAGAGGGAGCATGCAAACTGGCAGGTGCAGGAGTCAGGGTGAGTGCTTTTGGGCTCCAGCCCCACGGTAGTGTCTAGGGATGTGTTACCATTAATGATCCTTTAGCAGTTGCTATCTGAGGATGGCTAAATGTTCACTAGCTCAGTGGAGAGTCAGGGTGACAGCCTTTTACACCCCGCCCTCTTGGTACCCAGGTCCTTGTCTGGTGTCCAGGAAGAATCAGGTCTCATGGACTTGATGGATGGTGAATGTGGGGATTTTATTGAGTGATGGAGGTGGCTCTCAGCAGGATGGATGGGGAGCTGGAAAGGGGATGGATTGGGAGGATGATCTTCCCCTGGAGTGCAGCTGTCCCACAGCTGATCTCCTCTTTGACTGTCCCCAGTGGAACTCCTCTTGATATTCAGACACTCCTTCTCTTCTCTCCTTCTCTGCCACACTGCTCTGCTGCTCTTCTGCTCATGGAGCCTGGGATTAGAGGTTTTCATGGGTACAGGATGGGGGGTGTGGCAGGCCAGGGTGGTTTTGGTAAAAGCAACATTTGGGTGGGAAACAGGGATAACTATTCTCATTCAGGGCCATGGAACCAGGCTTGAGGGTGGAACCCTCGCCAGAGACCCCGCCCTCCTGCCTCCTGTCTATATCAATGGGAGATTTGCAAGGTGGTATCTGACTTTGTATCATCTCTCAACCTAGTTTTGGAAAACTAGATTTAAATAAACATCCTTCTTAGGTCATCTGCAAAGAGATTTTTTACATGACTGAGTCATTGATACTGGACTCAAATCACATTGCCTACAGGGGTCTGATCTAGGAACCAAAAGGTGGCCCAAAATAAGTTTTCATGGAAATCCATCTTTTATTGGCACTTTTCTTATGGCTTACCAAGGGGAATATGAGGATATTTATAGGAGGAAGGTAGGTAGGAATTTGGGACTTTGAGGCTGAGTGTTTAGCTTTTTAGCTTTGTGAGCACTAGGCATGGACTTCTTGAAGCAAATGCAACTGTAACAGCTGATATTTCTCCCCTAGCATTTGAGTTGGGCTTATAATGTCAAGGCATCAAAGAGTCCTAGCCACACATTTAAAAATGTGCATGACCTTGATCAAAAGCAGAGACTGCAAAAGATACAGAAGGCCCAGTAGGAATCTATTCTACTGGTAGGAAAAACAATTAAAAGGTAAGAAGCACACATCGAAGCTTCCGATATACTGAGAAGATCAGTCACACCATTTTCCTATGAAGAGGGCAAAGTTTTTTAGTTCTACCAAGGTTTGCATCTCTTTTATGCAAAAATATCTGCAAGGCATCCACTTAGCTTCCAATAAGTGCTCAACTACGTCTTTATGGTTACTTCGGTGCTTCTGGAGCTTCGCCCCACTCACTCACAATTTTAACATGCATTCAAATATATTTGTGCTTTTTCTTAATTGTCTTTCTGTCTCAATCCAAAAAAGAGCCTGAAGACTTAATGCAACTTAAGTTTTATCTTTGCATGAGTACATTTAAGTCTAAGTATAGGTTTTATTATGACACAGGGCAAATAGATAGATATGGCTAGAACTTAATCTAATTCATTGCAATTCATCTTTAGGCCTTGGCACTGCCATAAGCTGGTCATAGTCCGGCTGGCTTTATGTGGTCAACTGTAGTCCTGCCATGGGATTTTCTTTCTTTCTTTCTTTCTCTTTCTTTCTTTCTTTCTTTCTTTCTTGCTTGCTTGCTTGCTTGCTTGCTTGCTTTCTTTCTTTTTCTTTCTTTCTTTCTCTTTAAGTTCTAGGGTACATGTGCACAATGTGCAGGTTTGTTACCTCTTAGTCTTTCAGACACTTGTGAGTTTGGCTATACAAACTATAGCTCATAAATAGAAATTTGTTTATTCACACACACAAAAAGCATTTTAGATGAGCCACATACTTTTCAAAAGCATATTGTTTTGGGTATGATGAACTCAGATGAGATATCATAGTATTTGCATTATTAGTAGCTTTCCATCACACTGTGGATGCTGAGCATTTAAATAGTTGGATTTAATTTTCATTGGAGTATGCTATCAATGCTGGGATCTTTAACAATGTGATTCAGGTACCGTCTGGTTTTAGCATTCTTTATGTTGGCTATAAGTTGGGTTGTTCATGACAATTTTCCAGATGGTGACAATTTCCCCTGTGGCCATGTCTAAGTCTCTCCTATTCCTTTTGAAAACTGACCCCAACTGTTAGATGACAGGCATTGACATATGAGTCCCCCACATTCTCTAGCCATAAGCTGGCAGGATCATAGTCTGGCTGGCTTTATGTGGTCAACTGTAGTCCTGCCATGGGATTTTCTGTCTTTTTTTTTATTATACTTTAAGTTCTAGGGTACATGTGCACAATGTGCAGGTTTGTTACCTATGTATACATGTGCCATGTTGGTGTGCTGCACTCGTTAATTCATCATTTACATTAGGTGTGTCACCTAATGCTATCCCTCCCCCCTCCCTCCACCCCACGACAGGCCTCCCCCCTCCCTCCACCCCACGACAGACCCCACAACACAGTTCCCCACCCTGTGTCCAAGTGTTCTCATTGTTCAATTCCCACCTATGAGTGAGAACATATGGTGTTTGGTTTTCTGTCCTTGCAAAAGTTTGCTCAGGATGATGGTTTCTAGCTTCATCCATTTCCTTACAAAGGACATGAACTCATCCTTTTTTATGGCTGCATAGTATTTCATGGTGTATATATGCCACATTTTCTTAATCCAGTTTCTCATTGATGGACACTTGGGTTGGTTCCAAGTCTTTGCTATTGTGAATAGTGCCACAATAAACATACGTGTGCATGTGTCTTTATAGCAGCATGATTTATAATCCTTTGGGTATATACCCAGTAATGGGATGGCTGGGTCAAATGGTACTTCTAGTTCTAGATCCCTGAGGAATCGCCACACTCTTCCACAATGGTTGAACTAGTTTACGGTCCCACCAACAGTGTAGAAGTGTTCCTATTTCTCTGTATCCTCTCCAGCACTTGTTGTTTCCTGACTTTTTAATGATTGCCATTCTAACTGGTGTGAGATGGTATCTCATTGTGGTTTTGATTTGCATTTCTCTGATGGCCAGTGATGATGAGCATTTTTTCATGTGTCTTTTGGCTGCATAAATATCTTCGTTTGAGAAGTGTCTGCTCATTATCCTTCACCCACTTTTTGATGGGGTTGTTTGATTTTTTCTTGTAAATTTGTTTAAGTTCTTTGTAGATTCTGGATATTAGCTCTTTGTCAGATGGGTAGATTGTAAAAATTTTCTCCCATTCTGTAGGTTGCCTGTTCACTCTGATGGTAGTTTCTTTTACTGTGCAGAAGCTGTTTAGTTTAATTAGATCCCATTTGTCAATTTTGGCTTTTGTTGCCATTGCTTTTGGTGTTTTAGTCATGAAGTCCTTGCCCATGCCTATGTCCTGAATGGTATTGCCTAGGTTTTCTTCTAGGGTTTTAATGGTTTTAGGTCTACCATTTAAGTCTTTAATCCATCTTGAATTAATTTTTGCATAAGGTGTAAGGAAGGGATCCAGTTTCAGCTTTCTACATATGGCTAGCCAGTTTTCCCAGCATCATTTATTACATAGGGAATCCTTTCCCCATTGTTTGTTTTTGTCAGGTTTGTCAAAGATCAGATGGTTGTAGATGTGTGGTATTATTTCTGAGGGCTCTATTCTGTTCCATTGATCTGTATCTCTGTTTTGTTACCAGTACCATGCTGTTTTGGTTACTGTAGCCTTGTAGTATAGTTTGAAGTCAGGCAGTGTGATGCCTCCAGCTTTATTCTTTTCTGCCATGGGATTTTGTTAAAATCAAGCTTGGAGAGAGAAACACTTTTGTGTTTGAGTCAGATAACTGTTAGAATGTGAGTCCATTGATCCAGGCAGCCACATTTACCACAGAGTGGAGGAAATCTGTCTACAGTAAAAAAAAATCAAAGCTAGTATTCAGAGAGAAGCAGAGACAAGAGATCTGGCAGCGCTTTGAGTATCTGGTCTGGTCATCCCAGCCACACCTTTGTCTGTGCAGGACATATGAGCCCATAATTTGTATTTGTTTGAGGTAATTTGTGTAGGGACTTCTGACAAGCAATCGAGGAGTCTTTTGCCAACACAAATGCCAATTCACACCAAAGAATCAGTAGGAACAAGGTTGCCATATACTGCCTATGAAATCAGCATAGAGCATTGACACTTTGATTAGGATAGAGAAAGTGAAACACAAACCCAAAGTTAGAGGCAGACAAAACTATCGGCATTTTACGAAAATAACAAAGGCCTGGAAATAGAAGGAAACATTTCCCCACGTACGGTAAGTAGAAACCCGGGACTACTTGCTCAGATACATGGGCTAAGTAAGGTTCCTACCATCCCACTGAGAAGAGTTGCTGAACATTTACACAACCTTCTGCATACTAGAGCTATTATATAGCTATGAAAAAAGTTGTTAATACCCAAATGGCTTTTATCTGTAAAGCCTTTTTATTAACTTTCGATGGTTGCCTAATGTCTAAATTCTTGAAATTTTGAATTTATCAACCAATTATTTTTAAGCAATAAATAATAAACATTCTTTTAAATATTCACATATTGGTAGATTATGATAAATAAAAACATACTGATTTAATGAATTTTCCCAAATTCGTAGACATTGGCTGCAAACTTAAGTTTGTCCCATAAAACCCTTCTGATGATTAAATTAAAAGCACACATCTCCAGAAGTTTTTCAAAATGCTTTAAACATGCTAGGATGCAAACAGAAGACACACAAAATACTTCAATGATTAATAAATTAACACACTTAAAATAAAAGTTATTACCATAATGCAAATAGCATGAATTGAAATGTCATGTTCCATGTCTTTATTCTCATGTTATTTTTATTCTTATTTCTATTCTCATTGTAATTCTTATTTCCATTCTTATTCTTACACCTTAATTTTGGTTTCTTCTCAGAATTATCTTTCTAGGATTACAGTAAATTTACCACATACACTATTCTATTTTCATCCTAGGCTTGTGATAATCTTAGCACCCTCAACTGAAAAATAATAGTCTCCCAGACTAGCTAAGATGAAGAGTCTGGGCTGCTGACCAATTGGTTGCACAGACCAGAATTAGACGTGAGTGTTGTGAAAAGGTGAAGCTGCTGCTTTTGGATCATTGACAGGGATGGAAAGAAAATATATTTCCTGTTTAAAATGATGAGTTCAGATTGATTGTTTCAATGTAACAATTTCTATTTCTGTCCTCCTCTACTTCATGGATTTTCATTTTTCACTCAGACTCTCTATCATATTGAAAATTTATTTGCAGTTTCATGTACATTAAAATATATTTAGTTCTTGTTCTGTAAGATAGTAAATCCAGTCATTCTCCAAAATCTTCTGCCATCTTCATGAATCCCAAGTTATATTGTGATAAAGGGGTTCTTTCACCATGCCGTGTTGGGCTTTCTTCACTGTTGGAGAGAAGCCTGAATTCAGCAGTCTTCTCCAGCTGCTTTATTTCTGTCCAAGTGTGTGGGACAATGTCCTTGCACTTAGAGCTCCATTGACTTTCTGCAGACAGATACTCCTATAAAAATGGGTGGGTTTCTGCTTAAGGACCTGAAATAAAACTATCGCCTCATTTCCTGGATGTAGGTCAATCGGCATTCCCTATTTTTATAAGAACTTTGGAATACCTCCGTAGGAAAGTTACCATGGAAATGAAAAGTGCAAACGGCTAGTTATTAGTTTTTATTGCCCTGTGGAATGTCTAAGTAGAATGTTTTAAGAAGGAAACCAAAGAGGAGTCAGAGCCTTTGTCTCTTCATAAATTCTGGGAGTAAAACTGTTGTCCTTTTGAGAGTGACCACAGAGTCTGAGGTGCCTTGGAAAGATGTTCTGCAAGGCCATGCGTACAATTCCTGCAACCAGTTGCTGCTACAGCTCCTTACACCAGTAGACCCAGTTTTCTGTCTCAAGAGTTTCAAAATGCCACACTCCCTCCAATTCTGATAATCAGTCCACAGCTTGCTCTAAATGTTTTCATTTTATGTCTGGAAGTTAATAGGAGCATGGTTTGTTACATGCAAAACACATTTGGACTAATGAAAAATGGATAAGACCACCTGGTGGGCGTTCCCTTAATCTAGACCTGGGGCTCATTTCTGCCCCATTTATTCAAGGTTGGGGCAGAATTCTACTTGCCAAGTATAACAAGTGCAATCATTTCTGTTTATTTTTTTTCCAGCCTGTACATTTTCTGACTTCAGTCCAGGTGAATACAGATTTAAGAAAAGGCAAAACCAGAGTATGTGACTTGAAGGAAGCTTCAAATTCATTCAGCTCTGTCATTAGGTGGCAGCAGTACAACATGGAAAACATTTAAGGCACTAATGGAGTAAAAATGGTGATGATCATATCATGATGGTGAGGATGGTGATGATAGTGAGTGAGGCATATCTTCTTGGTTTTTATACACTGTCTTTATTCTAATACAATATATTGCTGTTTCTCATTGATTCTCACAACACATGGAAGATGGAGAAGTTAATCTTTATATATATTTCATGATGAGATTAATTAAGCTCAAAGTTGTCAAGTGACTTCCCTGATCCAGTCCTTGACTTTAGATCTTGGGATCCACCTCCAGCATTTCTATTCACCTGCATTTCTTTCTACAAGGCATTAATCCTTTTGCATGGATTCAAATTTGCCAATTATATTTCACCGTCTAGATAAAAGAAGAAAGTAGAGGAAGGCATGAATGTGTAGGGTTAAAAAAAAGATCTGCTATGTATGCCTAAAAGAGTGGAAGAAAAATGTTGTCTTAGGGTAACAACATCTGTGAACTTTTTGAGGCCAGATCGCCTAGTTTACTGAATACCAGGCATTTGTAGTTTCAGAGTCTGTTTCTTCCATGTCATTTATGACATGTAGGAGTTCCTGTGTGACCTTCAGTCCACCTGAAATAACATTTGGTGGCCTACTGCAGGGGCTGGGGGTTGTAGGAGTGTACAATGCTTATACTGGCCAATGGATTTGCATAATGGAAGGAAAGAAGCAATGCATATAAGAGGGCAACAACCAACTCTAAGGATAAGAACCACACTTCTCCCACATTTACTTTGCAGTCTGTGAGTAGGATGAACTCTGAACCACATCCGGGTATCAGGTGCCTGGGCTTAAGGGAATTGGAAATAGAAAAAGTTATCTTTAGTTTCTGTTTTCCTTCCTCACTTTGATTTTGGAGTCTTGAGTCCAAACCAGGAATTTTTTCCTCCTCTTGAGTAAAAGTCCAGTCCAAGATCTGTGTCATGAACTTGTAAAGGTAACCTCAGGGTAGCTAGAAGCAGAACCTTTTCCAAGTTTATTGAGAGGTGCTATAGCACACACACAAGTGGGAATGAAACAGTTAAACTACAAAGGCTGAGGCACCACAGGTAGGTTAAGGCCTTTGGGCAACACATCATTTAGTAGTCAACGAAAGAACCTCAACTCAAAAGAACTTAAGCAAGAGGGAAAGTTTATGACCTACACTGATTGCTTTCTTTGAACCACATTTCACATTTCTATTAAAAAAAAAAAAAGCTACCCTAAGTGCCTGAGTGAGGTGGCTTCATCTTGAAGACTTTTGTCTTTCTCTCTCTTTCAGTTTTAGACACTGATCAAGTAGAGGGTTGATTGCTCCTAGTTTGCCCAGTCCGCGCCCCGTGTGTGTATATAGGCAATGCTCATTTACAAGTCTTTCTTTCCTTGTCATTTTTGGTTTTATCTTTTTAAAAAAATGATTCCTTTCATCATTAGACTTAAAGAAATCTCTGCTTGTCATCCTCCAAATTCTTCTTCAAAGTCATATTGAGAGGTGAAGCCAGCTGGACTTCTGGGTCAGGTGGAGACTTGGAGAACTTTTTGGTCTTACAGGAGGATTGTACAATGCACCAATCAGCACTCTGTAGCTAGGATTGTAAAATGCACCAATCAGCACTCTGTGGCTAGCTAGAGGTTTGTAAAATGCGCCAATCAGTGCTCTGTAAAAATGCACCAATCAGCGCTCTGTAAAATGGACCAATCAGCAGGATGTGGGCGGGGACAAATAAGGGAATAAAAGCTGGTCACCCCAGCCAGCAGCGGAAGCTTTGTTCTTTTGCTCTTCACGATAAATCTTGATGTTGCTCAATCTTTGGGTCTGTGCCATCTTTAAGAGCTGTAACATTCACTGTGAAAGTCCATGGCTCCATTCTTGAAGTCAGCAAGACCATGAAACCACCAGAAGGAACTAACTCCGGACACAATATGTTTGGGAAAATCGATGTAGCTACTCAATAAAAAAGAAGGAAAGGTCTTTCAGACCTACTGCTTGGTTCTTATTGTGTCCTTTCCTACCAGACAGACCCTGAAGTAGGGATACTTTTGTGTCACTGATTTATCAATATAGAACCAAAACTCCACAAGTTTTGGCCCGTTGTCCCTGTGGGATACTTTGTCCCTGTAAGTCTATATGTTCTGGTGGTGTCATTATAATATAATCCACAAGGGAAGAGTAAGGAGTTTCCCTTCCTTTTTTTTTTTTTTTTGAGATGGAGTCTTGCTCTGTTGCTCATGCTGGAGCGCAGTGGCATGATCTTGGCTCACCGCAACCTCTGCCTCCTGGGTTCAAGCGATTCTCCTGTCTCAGCCTCCTGAGTAGCTGGGATTACAGGTGTACACCACTGCGCCTGGCTAGTTTTTGTATTTTTAGTGGAGACGGGGTTTCACCATGTTGGCCAGGCTGGTCTTGAACTCCTGATCTCAGGTGATCCGCCCGCCTTGGCCTCCCAAAGTGCTGGTATTACAGGCATGAGCCACTTTGCCTGGCCAGGAGTTTCCCTTCTTAAAAGCTGAGTGGATGGTCCTGATGCCCTGCTACTTTTGGGGCCAGTGATTTGAAGCAGACACCTCTTTTCTAATCTTTGCTCTTTCTCTCTGGCATTCACCAGTGCCTTAAACCTATACTTGTCTATAATGGAAGCACTGTGTTCGTGGGGTGTGCGTCCTCTGCAATGGAAAATAGATGATGGGAGTTTTGGTTGCTGTGATCTTCATTGACTTTGGGGTGTCCAAACTTCTAGAGGAATGTCCTAAGGTTAGAGATTTAGAATAGAGTAGAATGCAACATGAGTTTGCATAATGTTCTTCATAGAAGCTGTGTCACAAAAATGCTTCAGCTGTAAGCAGAGAGCAAATGGAGAATGCATTATAGAAGGCAGCTTGATTGAAGCATTTATAAAAAGTGGAAGCTGCAGAGAGCAATGGAGAGACCTGAACAAAGGAGAAATATGTGCTGCCTGAGACTTTTTATTTTCCCATTGGGAAAATAAATTATTGACAGCTAGCAGCCTCTAAGTGAGCAGAGAGGGAGAAAGGGAAATTCTAATGGCTGGGTGGGGTTTGGATTGCTGGTAAATACGGTGAAGGGGTGGGGCTCTGATCCAGAACCTAAGGACATCCTGGCTTGGGGCTAAGATCTTCCCAACTACTGTGCTACAGAGAGACCCAGGTATTCATGTCAGGCTCTAGGAAGGCATATGGCAGCTTTGAACAAGAACCCCATTTCCTCTAACCACGTTTGTGCCAGGCATTGAAATGAGCATTTTACTTACATTATCTCATTTAATCCTCAGAACAAATTTATGGGGGTAGATTATTTTAGTCCATTTCTACAGGAGAGAAAACTAAAGGTCTGAGAGATTCATTCATTTATTCAACAAAAAATAATAATTATAATAACAGTTAACATTTATTGGGTACATGCTATGTGCCAGATACTGTTGGAAATACTTACATGAATTATTTCATTTCAATCTTCATAACAACCCCAATGAAATAATCACCATTTGTATAACCGCTTTACAGATGAAGAAGCTAAGCAGAAAATGTTTAAGTAACTCACCTCAGTTCCCATGGTAAATGTCAGCCAGAGTTCAAATCCAGACCGTCTGACTCCAATTCCAAGACCTTACTGTGACATAGCTTGAGTGTCAGTCATGCTCCCAGAACTACACTGGGTACTGGGGACAGAGCATAAACAAGGCAGACAGGATCCCTCCCTTCATGAAATGTGATTCTCAGTGCCAGAGAGGTTAAGTGAGTTGTCTGGGGTCAGGCAGATATTCAGGGTTTGAACTGAGATGTCTCAAAAAAGCCACATCTTGCAAGACACCTACCTCTCTGCCTCTAATATTCCGTGCACTTCTGATGGGGATGCTAAGCCCTCAGAGCTCCCGGAAGCCTTCCTTACTTTCCTAGTCTTTGCTCTGCCATTTTGCACTGTGTTTTCATCTTCCTTCTGCTTGTGTCTCTGACTTTTTCTCATTTTCCCTAACTGAATGCAGCAAACCAAAAGCTCCTGGAGAGCTGTGTAGGACTTCTTAGGGGGAAGAGACGCATTGCAGTTTTTTTTTTTCCCTCTTTAGCCTGAGGCACTTTGGAGCATACAAACTTCTCGCACTGGGTCCAGCTCTGACATTATGACTTTAGGTGTGTGAAGCGGGTATACCTCAGTCTGAATGAAACAGCCCACTATGCTCAAGATAGCTCCTCTCAACAGTAACCTCCTAGGAGTTAGCTACACTCTTCTAAGGACTTTCACGCTGTCACTCAGTTACTTACTCTTCCAATTGCCATTTATTAAGCTCTTACTATGTACCAACCAAACACTGAACTGTAATCACAACGAAGCCATTGATGGTGCCCCCAAGGAGCTCACTTTCTAGCGAGGCTGACACCCTTGATTAATGCCACATTAGAGAGAGAGAGAGAGAGAGAGAGAGAGAGAAAACACACCGTGGGATGGTAAAATATAGCTATTATTTATTGAGAGGTTCAGGCAACCTTGGAAATGCATTTCTCAGACCTTCCTTCAAAAAAGACCCCAAGGTAAGAGGCACAGTTAGCTGACAGTCTCCGTCTCCACCTTTGGGGTCCAGGGCATTGCTCACCTTAAGGCCACATTCTCTCGTTTGCTCCCAGCCAACAACTGAGGACCTTGGGGAGCTAGAGGTGGGATGTTTCTGTGCAATACAGGACTACCCTGTGGTCTGTCTTTGCTATGGAGTTCCCTTGGCCTAGAGCTCCACAGAGCTGCACCATACAGTCTGAGACTCCTGCTACCCAATCCTCCACCTCTGCGCTCACCTTGTGAGTGTGTCAGACCTGCATCATGGCCTCCAGGCTCTCACTGCTTACTCCTGCTCCTTCTCCTCTTTATCTATTGCAGGGGCTTCCTCCCATAAATCTCTTGTGCTTCTAACTGTGTCTTGGTGTCTGCTTCTTGGAGGACTTGAACTGACCCAGGGAACATTTGTCAGAAAAGGCTTGACTATGTTGCAGTAACAAGTTACTTTCAAAATCTCAATAGCTTAATACGAAAAGGTTGATATCTCTCATGCTCTATGTTTGATGTTGGTGGGTGGGTAGGCCTTGCTCCTCATAGATGCCCGAGCTGACAGTGGGCCCTATACATGACTTCAAGGCTTGCCGGAGAGATATGGAGGAAGAGAGAACCTTTATAGCAGGGTCTGGAAGTGGCTTAAATTACTTCTGCTTGCATCCAGAGCTCAGTGACATGGTCCCAATTGTATTAGTCTGTGACGTGCCATCTTCTTTGTGCCCTGGACAAGGCAATATAGCAGGAAACAAGCATAGTTATTGCCTTAAGTGGTAACCATGTGCTAAGCTCTATGTATTTACTGAGTGCTAAGTTTTCCTGTTTTATAAATGGGGCACCTAAGGTGGAGAGAAGCCAAGTATTTTTCCCAAGGTCACAAGATTAGCAAGAGATAGAGCCAGAATTTGGAGTCACATATGTCTGACTACAAATCATGCCTTTATCCACTCTGCTATGGGTAAAAAAGAAATGACTAAGTGCCAGAGGGTTGTTGGTGGCTGACAGGTCTCTAAATCTAGACTATCCACACCCTAATCTGTCCAGAGTATTTTGAAGCTTCTGTGAAATGTCTGAGACATGAGAAACAGGACTGAGATTTATGCCAACTCCATTATACCAAGTGCCTTCCTTTACTGTTAACGTGTTCATTTGTGAATAGGAAGATAGCTTTTGAGTGACTCTTCTCCCCACAGCTCCCTATTCTGGGGGCAGGATGAGAATATCTGTTTGGCTTTCACTTCTTTAAGTAAAACAGCCTAAGTGGCAAAAAAAAAAAAAAAAAAAAAAAATTGTTGAACAAGTTTGGGGATTTATTTTTGGTCTTTTTTGATTGTATTTAATAGTTTTGAAGAGTGCTACAAAATAATGTGGCTGTTGAAAGAAATGCTTTTTGCCCAATTTCTTTCTGGCCACGATTTTTAGAAAAGAAAACTATAAATAGCTGACAATAAAAGAAAATTGCTGCTGTGATCTGAGAAGAAAGAAAGGGAAATACAAAAGGACCACCCTGAGAGGTTTTCAAATAAAAATTATGGTTCCCCTCCCTGGGCGTAAGATTGCTGCTTCTTGGAAGACAGAAAGGGTGAGGATGTGCTGGATGCTTCGTCTCTCTTGTTTATTTTCAAAGATGTTTTGACTTAGTTGCTTTATTCTACAAACCTCAGAGCTCTTCACATCTATTAAACATTTTAAATGAGCTGAATTTTCTCTAAACACAGGTAATTTACAAATAGAGGTTTATTATTCATAAGGCAGCCATCCAGTTCTTTTATTTCTCTGTCTAAATTTACATGTCTCTCCTTTCTTTTCCCGTTCTTACTTGCCTTGTAGAACAGACATGTTGGGTGGAGGATAAGTAAAAACTAAGGTGGAAGGAAAAATTGGGGCCAGTTTGACTGTTAAACACATAATGCCCTCTTGTTTATTTCTCACCAATAAACCATTTTCGATTTCCTGCCAAAATGTTTGTCATTGATTAAACTTTACATTTTTATTACCCAGAATTAACTATAATGCTTATGAAAATGGAAGGTGGAAAGAGACAATTTCTCTGCGAGTTGTTCTATTTTTCTGTAACCAAAGAGCTTCACTAAGCAGAATCATCTCCCTTCCGTTTGAAATGCAGTTCTTATCAACTGGAGGTAATTGGGCCACAGTTCAGATGTGCAGCCACTGTTTTGAATATCACATGGAGCTCTTTTGACTGTGTGTTTTCTGTTTGATATAAAAGTTGGTTTCCAGAGGTTGTCTTAACATAGAAAGTCCTGGAAACTGTGATCTCCAGATTCAATGAAGACAAACTGCTTTTGGTTTTTATGGACCCATTGATATGCATACACACTTATCCTTTTCTTTTGAATTACATCTATCTTCTGTGCTGGGGACCCTCCCTGCCCCTATGGAAATTGAGCAGGGACTGATCTTAGACTTGAAAGAACAGGTTTCAGTAGAATTGTCTCATGGTGGCAGGTGGGAGTCAGGAAGGGAGAAAAAGTGTGTCTCTGAGATCAAAGTCATCCTGACAATTTGACATGGAGAAAGGAAAAAAAATAAAAAGGAAGTTGAAAATGAGACAAAGTAAAGTCAGAGAGGAAACTTGCCCAGGGGCATTTCAGACACAGATCTTGTGATATTAACATTTCCTTTATTTTTTAAAAAATGAAATAAATTGCTTCCCAGTGACCCTAAAGGTCATTAGTACCAGCTGCTTTGTACTGCTGAGAGCAAATGACAGTGAGGAGAAATGATGTAGGTGAGGACTTGGGAGCAGAATCAGATGAGTGCACGGCTTAGTAAGCCTGATCATTTGCAGCAAGTTCAGAATGATTCAAACTGAGCTGTCCCTAGAAGCCAGTTAGGTGTCACCTGTGGGTCCAATTAGAGGGCACACTGGATTAGGAGGCAGAAGACAGGGATGTAACCTTAATTCTGTCCCTAGTTGTATCATTTGTTGTATAACTTCGCATATTTGTGTCTCAGTGTCTTTATCCATAAATCTAAAGATTTGGACTAGATAATGAATAATCCCTGAGGTTCTAGCTAACTGTAAGATGGAGAGATCTATATGATTAGACTTATTATTTGTTTTGGTTAAGAGGTTGATCAGAGAATGCAAATACTTTATGCACTTTCTCTGTGTTAGGCACTGGTGGTGGGAAGCTTGTGTAAGGAAATAAAGAAACCTCCTTCTTACATGTGAGACAGAACTGTGACTTTTTAAAACCACTGTGTCCCCAGAGCCTAGCACAGTGCCTGACATGCAGAAGTCACTCCAGAGATATCTGTTGGTTGATGAAGACATATTATTTTGTATCTAATTAGAGAGATAAGACATAAAGAAAAGATGCCCAACAATGCAATACTTAAAAAATTGGTACTAAATCAGAAGGCACAGTGTAACTGTTAAAGAACTGCTGAGAAGGTGGCTGTCTTTGGGGAGAAAGGGTATGAACATTTTCCATAGAGAAGGGGAGATTTATGCTAAATGGCTAAAAACCAGGCATCAAATTCCTTGTGGATCCTGGAGGTAGAAATCAATTTCAAAGTTTAGACAGACAGATGGCACAAGTCTTGTTTGGCTACTTTCTTACTGCAACAGGTATTCAGGGCTTTGCAGCCTTACTTTGTTATACAGAATGGATTGCCGTGAGACTTCGAAGATGTAAGTCTGGGGACTGTAGGCAGAAAGCAGCAAATGTTTTCTATATCAAGATACAAACAGCTTTATTTCTCAGGGCAGATTATGTGAGAGTGATGGACACACTTAGGTCCAGGAGTCTCTCCATTAAGTATCGGTGGAGCTTGGGTCACCTTCTCATGCCCCTTTTCTTCATCTCCTCTCTCCTTTGCTCTGGGCTTGGACATCCCTATAGGCCAAGCATGGTGCCAGGTGCTAGAGACATAGAAATGAGAAAAAAATATGGTATCTCTCCTGGAGAGACTAGGTCAGTGGAGGAGGGAGACATGAAATCAGAAAAGCGACAATGCTCTGGGTGCCATAATAGATGTAAATAAATAACTGCTGAGAAAGCTGGGAGCTCCAGGGAACGAAGGGCCTCCACAAATTGGGAAAGATGTCTGAGTGCCAAACTTGTGCTTAGTGTGGTGAACAAATGCAAAGATGCAATTGCCATGAGGTGAGTTTGCTGCCTCCCCGCCTGGAATCTGAGGCACGCTGCTTTGAGATGCCTCTGCAGTGTGCAAACGAACACTGCATGTCATTAGCATGGGGGAAAAAAGAGTCCATGCATTTTCTTTGTAAAGGGACCTTATTAGTTTTCTATTTTGCTATTGTAACCAATTACCACAGATGTAGTGTTTTAAAACAACACAGATGTATTCTTGTGTAGTTCTGGAGGTTAGAATTCCCCAAATCAAGGTTATCAGAGGGCTGTACTCCTCCAGGCGGCTCTAGGGAGAATCCATTTCCTGCCTTTTCTGGCTTCTGAAGGCTGCCTGCTTTCCTTGACTCGTAGTTTCCTTCCTCTATCTTCAAAGCCAGCGGTGTAGCATCTTCCAGTCTTTCTGTGTCTCTGACCCACCTGCCTTCCTCTTATAAGGACCCTTGGGATTACATTGGGTCCACCTGATAATATATGAGAATTGCCCCATCTCGGGATTCTTAATGAAATCATATCTGCAAAGTTTCTTTTGCCATATAAGGTAATATATTTATCGGTTTGGGGCATTAGGGCATGGACATCTTAGGGGGGCCATTTTTCAGCTACCACAGTACCCAAGTGTTCTCCTGAGAGCTGGCTTCTGCTTCCTCTCTCCTCTCCCTGATTTCTCAATTACACTATCTGGATCTATCCACAGAAAATGTGGAATGGAAGCATAGCTCAGTGGGTTCTGGATCCAACTGCTAGTGCAGCAATGGACAACTGAACCTTTCAGAGCCTCAGCTTCCTTATCTGTAAAGTAGAAATAATAAAGGTGATTATTCATTGGACTGTGGTGAGGAGTGAATGAGGTACCATATATAGTATATATTTTTTTGGTTCAGGAGTCTTGCAATGTAGAATGTGTTCAATTAATGTTGGTTATTTTTGTTATAATTATTAGGAAGCAGGGAAAGGATCTAGACAGAGAAGAAGAAGGTCTCCCCAAAACCTGAACTGTACTTAGAACTCAGCTTTATCTTGGTTTAGTTTCATAAAAGCCAGTTCCCACTAACTCCTTCCCTCATCATCCTGGGTATAGAAAGTCAACTTCTTCAGGTTGTCATCACCCCATCCCTGCACTCCCAGTCCAGCTTCGGGGACCTACAAAAGAAAGGGTCGCTTTAAGGCTTTCAATGTTGTGGGAATTTTAATGCTAGATGCTCTTTGGAAGCATCCCTCCATTTATCTTCTGATTTTAGCCTGGTATTATGTGGAAAACAGTCTCGTTAATTTATTCACTCCAATATGTGCCTATCTGATAGCTCGGCAACCCTGTATCTTTTTATAAATGTTGGTCATTAAACTAATAAAATCTCTGAATGGTGAGATTTCAAGAGGAATAACAAAGGGAGACAAACATAATCTGGAAATGTAGAGGAAAACATATTTGGGCAATATATCTGCCTGGTTATTAGGTATGTTTTTGCCTAAGGGTGCCGCCCCGGCAGTTGGTTGCTCTGAACTATTCTTGCTTTTTCAACTTCTTCATTCCTCCAATTTTGTGAACCTACATTTTCTCTATTTCAGTTTTGTCAAAATGGTTGCAAAGCTGAGTGAAAACTGGGAGGAATGGGTTATTTAGCACCTGGGATTGGAGTGATGGTGGGTGTCTCTTTGTAAGAATATTGTAGATCCTGAGTTTTTAAGTAAAGGGCCTGCCTGGTCTGCAGTTTGCTTCCTGTTTATTTTCCTCTGCTTTAACTAGAGACGTTTTAAATTCTGCTCGGTTATTAAATATCCCATATCTCAGGATCACACAAGCAGCTATAACTTCAAAAATTTTATTAATTTTTTTTTGAGCTATCTTTCTGCAAATGAAATGTTACAGTAATCTTCAGGTACCAGGTTTGATAAGCCCAATAAGGATATGGAATTTGCACCAGTGGCTGTAATAAATGACTAGGAAGCACATGGGGTTTTAAACTCTAAAGAATCTCTCAGAGGAGAGGAGACGGTACATTTATTGATGGTGCAAGGTGTTAGTTGGAAAGGCCTAAGAATCCCAAATCCCATTCAACAGTGAAGAGACCTTGCCAGGTCCCAACAGATATGACTTGCTTTGGAGTTATAGGGGGTCCTTCCTAAAGGGTATAATCAGAGTTTGCATCAGAACTTTCACTGATGCACAATTTTATCTGTAGCAGAGAATTTTGATGCCCTCTTTTACATGGATATCTGAGAATGCCTTAAAAATATTAACTGATGGTTCTCCTAGCAGTCTAAGATGATAGTAAAAGTTATCATTGGGCTAGGTGTGGTGGCTCATACCTGTAATGCCAGCACTTTTGGAGGCTGAGGTGGGCAGATTGCTTGAGCCCAGGAGTTCCAGACCAGCCTGGGAAACCTGTTGAAACCCCATCTCTACAAAAAATACAAAAGATTAGCCAAGTATAGTGGCATGTGCCTGTAGCCCCAGCTACATGAGAGGCTGAGGCAGAAGGATCACTTGGGCCGGGGATGTTAAGGCTGCAGTGAGCCCTGATGGTGCCACTGCACTCCAGCTCAGGCGACAAAGTGAGACCCTGTCTCAAAAAACAACAACAACAAAAAAACAAAACAAAAACACACACACACACACAAAAAAAAAAACAAAAAAATTGGTTGAGCATCTATGGCCAAGTGCTTTTAATACATTTTCTCTACTCCTCCACCAAGCTCTATAAGAGGTGGATTAGGACTCTTACAGCTAAGGAAAGCAGCACTCAAGATGATTAAATAATTTGTCCAAGTCACATGATACTAAGCTATAGAACTGGGATTTCTGGAAAATTTGGCTGCAGAGTTGTTAGTGGTGGAGGACTGCATTAATGCTCTCTACTTTTGGAAGATAAAGGGTAGATTAAATTTCGGAACAAGTAATTTGAAAAACTACTCATTTAGTTAAAAACAAAGTAAAATAAAACCAAACTCCACTTAATTACATTAATAATGATATGATACATTATATAGTACAGTACTTTTAAAACTGTAGTTTGCAACCAGATGGCGAATCATGAAATTTACTTAGTGTATCACAAACACTTTAATTTTAGGGAAAAAGGATAATATAAAATAGAAAAGCAAATACCAGAGAGTAACATATGGCATAGGATGAGTGGCTTCTGAAAACATATGTGTATATGTCTGTGTATATGTCTATTGGGGCAAAAGGGAAAATGTATTATTTTACTCTGAGTTGTGGTGAAAACAGTATGAAAAACACATAAGGGATTTCCTTAATAACACTGACCCTCATCTATCCATTTTTTTAGAAAAGGAAAGTTCCCAGTCTTTGCTTTTTGAAGTTACCATTGCCAATGAAACAACCCTCCCCGTGTGTGGTGTGGCGCAGTAGTCTGAAGCAAGGTCCACTTTCACAGGGAACCTGAGGGGTCAGAGAATTGCTTGAAAGGGACTAAACGGTCAGCCAGAGAATTGCTTGAAAAGGACTAAACAGTCGTGAGCAGCTGCCTATTGGGTTAATAGATGTAAACGGTTGGCTCCTAGGATGATTCATTGATGAAACCTTTTGATTTTCATTGTCTTTGTCTTGGTTATTTGGTTTAATTTTGGTTACGTTGTACTTATATGAGTGATATAGTTTGGATATTTGTCTCCACCCAAATCTTATGTTGAATTGTAATCCTCAGTGTTGGAGGTCAGGCCTGGCGGAAGGTGTTTGGATCACGGGGGCTGATCCCTCATGGCTTGATGCGGTCTTTGCAACAGTGAGTTCTCAGGAGATCTGGTCATTTAAAAGTGTGTGGCATCCCACCCCCCCAACTGCTACCCCTTGTTCCCGCTTTCACCATGTGCCATGCCAACTCCCTCTTTGCCTTCCACCATGATTGTGAGCTTCCTGAGACCTTATCAGAAGCAGAGCAGATGGCTGGTGCCATGCTTCCCACACAGCCTGCAGAACTGTAAGCCAATTAAACCTCTTTTGTGTGTACATTACCCAGTTCAGGTATTTCTTTATGCCAATGCAAAAACGACCTAATACAATGAGCATACTTATGTAAGACTTCATTTATTTGAAGAAGGTATGATACAAATAAATACATCAAATACACAAATGTCAATGTATCTCTAATTCATTTGATGTTTACTGAGTACCTGTTTTTGCCTGCCACTATGCTAAATGCAAGAAATGGAAAAAAAGGGTACCCCATGATCGATGTTTTGGATGAGTTTATATGGTTATAGAAGAGGTACATACATAAAGAAATAATAACACAAAAAATGTGGTGCACACTCTGGTGGATGCAAGTTCGGAAGGACACCAACAACCTAGCTGTGTGAGCATGTATGTTATGTGTGTTGTGGATGGAGGTGGGAGAGGGGTCAAATGTTTAGCTATAGAAGCCTTCTGGTAGATGATGGCTGGGGCTCATACAGTGCAGACGTTTTCAAACTGTAGAATGCATCAAAATGTCTGGAGTGCTTGTAAAAACACACTGCTGGGCCCTACCTAGAGTGTCTGATTCTGCAGATCTGAGATAAGGCCTGAAAATTTGCTTTTCTAACAAGTTTCCAGGTGGTGCTATACTGTTGGTCTGGGGACCATACTTTGAGGACCACTTTCAACACGATTTTAGCTGCAGAAACTTCCTTTTTTCATGTGAAGTCTTATATGGAATATTCAAGTATAAAATAGAGAAAATGGAGATGGCTGGAAGGAGCCCTCAGGCTGTCTCTGGCCTATGCTCTTCCATGGTGCTGGCTCCTAAAACTCCTTTATGGAATTCCATTTTTAGAAAATCACAAATCTAGAGAAAAATCTAGTTCTACAATTTTGCAGTTTTCTCCTTGTTTCCTCTCCCAGTTCCTCTCCCCCACCCCCACTGAGTTGAATGAAGTTGTTTGAAAAAGAAGCTGTTTGAGTGATTTTTAAAGAGCCCTGTAGATCAGTAGGCAAAAGTTTTGGCAAAGAATATGTGGATTTCAGTTTTGATTTCTGCTTTTTTTAAAAAAATTAATGTGTATGTTCTTGGACATTTTCTTCCAAAACTTTGCTTTTTGATCCTTTATTTAGAAAAGTTATGGCATTTGTTTACATAATCTATAGATACTAGCATGCCATCATAATCTTCTGAAGACTGCTTTAACTCTGCATTAGTAAATACCAGCGTGAGAAAAATGCTTTGGGTAAAACACATAGCACAGCTTGAAAACTCTTTCTTTGAGGACCACTTAAAGTTAGTCCACAGGAAGGCACTGTCTATTTGATGCCTAAAGTCTTGATGTAAATGGAAAAAATTGATTAATTATCCAGATATGTAGAATGTTAGAAAAGGTTTAATAATTAATTGAGGTGTTCATTGTCCAGCCAGATGTTTTGCATCACAGAGCAAATGTAGTTCATTTTTTGAAGTGGAGAACTGGCTGTAGTATAAACCTTTGTGTCCATATTAACAATCTGTAACTCTAATCACCAAATAACCTTTCACTGTCTTCATTTTCATCATTGGTTGAAATGAAGACTGTACTGCAGAGAAAAAAGATTTCCACATTGGGGAAAAAAACACGAACTCTTGATAGCTTGCTTTGGGACAATTTCAAGTTTGGCTTTATTAGAATATTTATGTTGTCTTGGTGTAAACATTGTTATATTTATCAAAAATTAAGGGTTTGCAAAAGCCTGGAGTTTTAACTAAGTTTTAATAAATACTTGGAAGCTTGGATGCTTAGCTGAAAGTTGTCCAAACTTCTTGTCTGGTTTGGGACTGTGCAAGACTCATCTATTAAGGTACTTGGCACTTTTGCTTGGAATCAAGAAATTCAAAGGTTTGTAGAAATAAAAATTGATTATTAAACAAAACATGATCAGTATTTTATGAAATGTCTAGGTCTAGCCTACTTCCACACAGTTTGAGATGCTTATTATATTCTATTCACTATGTCTATCTCTGATGGCAACATTAATTCATTTTGAGTTAAGCCTGGAGCCCGATCATTTTTAATTTTACAGTTTCACCAAGTTATTATTTATACAAGATACAAAAATGATGGGACCAGGTTACTACCCTTTGCTAATTTGCATCTGTTTTTCATTTTCTAAAATCAACTGGTGACATTGGCTAGGCAGTGGTGGTTAGCGTGTTCTAATGTTTATAGAAGCCACTGTTCAATTTTATTTCTCTAGAAGAGGGGGCACTTCTGCCACAGAGACGTCTATGAGAGATCCATCAGTGATCATTGATTTAGAAAAGCACTCACGTACTCTCTTGCAGTTGACAGAGATGTGTGGAAACCTAACACATCTGGAAGAACATCAGTCCTTAAAATTAGTCAACATCTGGGAATGTAACCACCCAGGGTTGACAAAACTGGTGATTAAATGTGATGGAAGTTCACCATCCATAGACAAGTACAGAGTAACTAGCTGTGAATTGTGAGAACATACATGCATCTTGCATACTATAATGAGCCATTAGCACCCAGCTTGCCTGAGTTGGAAAGCCATCAGAACACTGAGGTATGTATGGCGACGTTTTCAAAGCTTTTCCAATTTGTTTTTCTTTCAGAGCAGTGTATAAAGCCACACTATGAATTCAGACAGAGCTAAACATAAAGTCTAGCCTCTCTTGCTTCCTCACTCCTTATCCTTCATGTTTCAACTTGCCATTTTTATTTTCTGGTGCCATGCTCATTCTCAATCCATTTTCTTTTGTGTTTGAGTGTCAAATACCAACATTGCTGCTGCTTCTGGGTCTTTCCTCAGATGTATTTTATCACCCTTAGGGCAATTTTAGATGCCCCATAACATTAGCCAATACTCATATTTTATCTGTTTTAAACATAGAAAATAATTCACGTTATTAGATAACCATTTAATTACTCTTTAGCAGAACACAGGCTGAACAATAATGAAAATGATTTAACAGCTTCTCTCTCTTCTGTGATTTGAAAACCCCGTTATTTTACCCTTTTCTTTCTGTTATTTCCCCTTTAAGTTTCTCTCTAGGATTTTTGTAGCTCAAAAGTTCAGCACAAAACCACATAAGAGACATGCTGTTTTGACTTTTATCTTTTCTTATTTTTTCCTTGCTGGAACAAGAAAATCAGTGCCTTGTGGCTAAATGAGAAAGAAGTCCAACTTTCTTATTGAAGCTGAATTTGCTCCACTAGAAGAAGCGGTTTTGTTGTCCGCAGTTAATGGCTAAAGACAGGAGGTTCACAAAAGTTATTCCCACCACTTCGTGTTCAACAAAATCTTACAAAATGCTACAGATGTTTCAAAATGAAGGAAGTAAAATCGTGAAAAACCTTAACTGTGTTCTCAGTAAGCACATTCTAAAGCGCATCCTTGTGGGAAGTGTCCATGGAACAAACTCTCAACTTCATTGAAATAATAGAATTCGTGGTCCTATCTGTTGTGCCTTTAAAATCAGGTGTCCCCACCAGCTGGTAGACAAAGAAGAACCTCACTGAGAATGAAAAATTTCATAAAGCTTTCAGAAGTTGCTGACCCCTGATTTAATCACGAATATCGAGCGTTTAGGGAGAATAGAGAGAAAAGATCTTTGAACTAGTGCGAGGTATTGAGTTGACACTCCAGGAAAAAGTGGTGAACACTTTGATTAACAGAACCTGGAGCCTCATTCTCTAATTGAGATGTACCTTTTGGAATGGGAGAAAAGCACTGAACCACAAATGTGATGAATGTAGTAGGCCTAATTCTCTAGTTCTTTCTTTTGCTCTCTTCCTTTTTGCCTTTCTGCTTTTTCCTTCTTGTTCCAATTTTCTCCTTATTATTTCCCATAACTTTTTAGACTTATGTTCATCTTTCATTCATATATATATGAATTCTTTGAGAATGAGGTTGGAAGAAGACTTCTGCATCAAAAAGCAAAGTTTTTGTCGGCCAATTTAAATAGTTTGTACGACTAGCAGCAATGAAGAAAGACACATATTCATGTCAACACTCTTTCCTAGTGCCACTTCAATTACTGAAGAGTCTGCAATCAATTATGTGATAAAACATTTTCTAATTGATGGGCTATCTGTGTATGTTAGTCTATCATAATAGATGAGCTCTTAAGATAAAACCA
This sequence comes from Pongo pygmaeus, assembly GCF_028885625.2. Taxonomy (NCBI): domain Eukaryota; kingdom Metazoa; phylum Chordata; class Mammalia; order Primates; family Hominidae; genus Pongo; species Pongo pygmaeus. The sequence continues at coordinate 80,674,452 of NC_072388.2, forward strand.
TCATGTGGAACTCTCTGCCTGCCAAAAACAGGCTTCTGCCAAACCATCTGATCGATGTTATAGAATTTTCAGGCATTTATACTCAGAAAAGTGACTGTAGAAAAACAGAAGCTTTACACTCAGCATATTTGCCCTCTCTCTCCCTTGCTTCGAGTCACATCTGCTGATTTCATAGTTTGACACTTTTTTTAAAAAGAAATTCTTGTTAGCTCAGTTGAGCTTGTTGGATCCCATCCAGCCTCCCAACCTTACACACTAAATCAACAAAGTTCAGATCAGGCTCTCTGTTAAGCAGGAAGAAAGAAATAAGCAGAGAGGAGCATGGAAACATTGTACTGAACTCTGGTAGACTTGCAGAATAATTGCACTAAATTGACCCCTCACACTTTGAACCCAGCAAACTTGTGTGGTATTCATAGTCATATTGTGGAAAGTGCAGTGTTGAACTGGACTTGGTTCAGACCATACCCCTAACTACGTCTAGGATCGCAAGTGAGCCACAGAACATCTCTGTTCCTCAGGTTTTTACAAAATATAAAAGATGGATTGTGAAGTTTTTGAGGACACATTTCAGCTTTGTATTTTGAAAATCTCAGATGACATCCTTTGAAAACCTTTTTGATTCTAAACTTGGTAGCATTGCATTTAATTTCTGAGATTCCGTGTTCTGGTTATTATGTAACAAACCACCCCAAAATTTTGTGGCTTATAACATTAACAGCACATACTTTGCCTACAAATCTGCAATTTGGGCAGGAACCTGTGAGGACAGTCATCTCTACTCCAGTCAGCATTACCTAAGACAGCTTGAAGGCTGGAGGCTGGAATTATCTGAAGGCTTGTTCACTCTTACGCTTGGTGGTTCATGCTCACTGCTTAGCTGAAACCTTAGCTGGGTTTTAGCCAGTGTTCCTATTGGCTGGTATATCTAAATGTCACATTTTTATGTGTTCTGAGCGTCCTTACAACATGGTGGCTGGGTTCCCAGAAGAAGCATTTAGATAAAGAAAGTTAGGAGAAAGTTGTATTGCTTTTTATGAGCTAGTCTTGAAAGTCATGCAGAAGTCCTTCCTACCACGTAGTATTTGTCCAGGAAGTCACAGAGGTCTGCCCAGATCAGCAGAAAAGGAAACAGACTCCCCTCTTGATGGGGGTTGGCAAGGTGCTGGAAGAGCAAATGAGACTGGAAAGATTGCCATGGCCGTTTTTGGAAAACATAATCTGTTACATTTTGCTTATACAGTCATAAGCCATATAATAATGCTTGGGTCAATGACAGACTGCATATACAATGGTGGACCTGTGTGATTATAATGGAGCTGAAAAATTCCTATCACCTGGTGGTGTTGTAGCCCATTTTAACGTTGTAGCACAACACATTAGTCATGTGTTTGTGGTGACGCTGCTGTGCACAAACCTACTGTGCTGCGCTGCCAGTCAGACAAAAGTATACAGTAATGTCCTAGGCCTTCACATTCACTCACCACTAACTCACTGACTCACCCAGAGCAACTTCTAGTTTTATAAGCTTCCTTCATGGTAAATGCCCTAGACAGGCATTCCATTTTTAATCTTTTTTACCATATTTTTACTGCACCTTTTCTATGTTTAGATAGATTTAGATACACAAATACTTACCATTTTGTTACAGTTGCCTACAGCATTCAGTAAAGTAACATGCTATACAGGTTTGTAGTCTAGGAGCAATAGGCTGGACCATATAGCCTAGATGTGTAGGAGGCTATCCAATTTAGGCTTGTGTAAGTACACACTGTGATGTTTGCACAACGATGAAATCACCTAATGACACAGTTCTCAGAATTTATCCCCATCAGTCACTAAGTTATATATGACTGCATTTGAATAAAACTACTATCGCTGGTTTCTCATCAAAAATTTAAAAAGAATAAAAGAGTGATTCTATATTCTGAAGTCCCCGCTTAATGTCCCAATATGCCTTCTCTCATTTAATCCTCATTTTTACAAATGAGGAAACTGAGGCAGGAGGCACTCAAGTAACTTACATAAGCCCTCATAACAGTCAAGTGCATAATGGAAGGGTGGCGTTGAGAATCAAGCTCACCTAGTTTCAAAGCCTATGCTGCTTCTGCTACCCCACACTACCTCACTCATAAAACTCTTGTTCTCATGTCTCAGCTTTATTTTTTTGCTGAAAGAGTGTAGAATTCAGATGAGATTTTAGGTGGGACTTATGAAGGAGGAGAGCTGCCAAATATGTCAACAACAGAAGCAACTCTGTATCTAAAATTTGATTTTGCACAAGAATTGACTGTTAATATCCATTTTTTTTTCTTTCACTGGAGAAGGCAAAGCAGGACGGTAGTCTGGCTGCTTACTGGTACAGTAAGGATTGGAGAGAATAGTGAAATGTGTTTCTGATTCATAGCTGATGGTTTATAGGACCATAATGTGAGTACAAAATTATACACGAGTGTTGAACAAGGGCTAATGATGAATAAGTACATAAAGTGTCTTCAGAGTCAGATATAGGACATGGAAGAGTAGACTAAAGCTGGCCAGTGGCCTGGACTAGAAGGGAGTCTTTTGTGTACATTGGCCAGGCCCATGTAAGGGAATGGAGCAGGAATTGCTTGTCCCTGGATTAAGTTCTTCTACTGAACTCGTGTGTCAGGCACGTGCCCAAGATTGTCAGCAATTTTAAACAGAGGACTTTGCAAAGGCCCTCTGCCTACACAGGGTAACACTGTTGACACTTGCTTACCCCGTTCATGTAGGAAAAGCAAAAACCAACATCAACAACAATAACAAAACAAAAACCGGCTTACTTGATCCAAGAATTTTTTTATCTATTTGCCATTGAATTGACCCCACCAACAGTGTTATGGTATCATATGAACACAGTCTTCTGAAATTGACCGTCCCTTGTTTCTTTCTCCTTGCATATTAGCTATAGATAAATCTATGGTCTTTAGGAAATTTATTTTAAGAATTTTTGGGCCAGGCACGGTGGCTCATGCCTGTAATCCCAGCACTTTAGGAGGCCAAGGCAGGTGGATCACAAGGTCTGGAGTTTGAGACCAGCCTGGCCAATATGGTGAAACCCTGTCTCTACTAAAAAATACAAAAACTAGCCGGGCGTGGTGGCGCGCACCTGTAGTCCCATGAACTCAGGAGCCTGAGGCAGGAGAATCACTTGAACCCGGGAGGCGGAGGTTGCAGTGAGCCGAGATTGCGCCACTGCACTCCAGCCTGGGTGACAGAGTGAGACTCTGTCTCAAAAAAAAAAAAAAAAATTGTTTTTGTGACAATAGGTGGTCTGTTAAAAACCCTTATGAGTTCAGTTGACAAAATGTTTTGCTTTGCTAAAAACATCAGCACACTCCTCAAACGCAAATGGTCTCCCGAAGACAATTTGTGAGTCTTAATTGTGGAATTTTCTTTTTTTTACCGTGTGCTTGTAGCAATCACAATAGCTTCCTAGCTCAACATCTGGAAGCACATTTGGCTTCATTGTTAGAAAATAAATTAGCATCCCTGTTCATGAGTAAGAGACTGGACAGTGGGGACTGCATCTCTGGTTGACAGACCAGTCATCCTTGACAACAAGGAAAAAGCTGAAATGCATCTCATTTCTGGCATTCGTGCACATCTCTCAGAACACCGGGTTTACTCAATATAAAATGGACTTTTGCCCTGGGATGTGGAGCAAAAGATGACACTAATTGGAAATTGGCATCCTGGAAAACATTGTCAGAGTCATCTCCTCCAGGAAAATAACCATTATCTTGTGCCAGCACTGAACTGTGGGCTCCAAGGACCTGCCCGTGTCTGCTCACACCTGTTCCAACATGGATGCCAATAAATGGGGGGTCAGGAGGAAATTAGACACACAGAAAAGCCACCAGAAGCCAGAGGGCCCTTTGAAAGTCTTTTGGAATTGTAGTAGATTGGACAAATAGGGGATGACCTATGTAGGTGTATTTGGCTGTGGTCATGACCATTGAGAATCCCATATCAATAACTAATCTGAACAAACTGAACTGTAAAAAAAAAAGATTTTTATGGAGCCAGAAATAGATACTATGAAAGAGACAGAGGATTTAAGTAACCAATATGTTTTTAAAAATATTGCAGCCTTTTCTTTTTAAATTAGGTGTGATATACAAATATGGAGATTGAAATATGCATATGTATTTGCATTAGTATAAATAGATTTATACCCACTAGTATCTTGTGCCATCTCATGAATTTGGGCAGATTGTAAGTCAAATCATGTCCCAAGAAACATAAATTATGCACACATATAAAATGGAAAACATCACAATTAGCATAAAAGAGGATGTTAATTCTAACTGTTAAGCACCAGTAATATAAAGTGATTACACATTGTGATCACACTTTTCTTATTTTATCTCCCTACCTTACTCTCATACAGGGTTCCCAAAACTTTTAATTTTATGACTCCATAAGATGCAGAAGTGAGAAACAGATAATAGATCACTGTTGTGTAGACAGCAGAGATACTGCTTCTTTTTCACTATGGTATATTAATTCTTTTTCCTACTATTTAATTAGTTAAACAAATGTTTAGGTTCAGAGACTGTGCACTGAGCACTTGGGATACAAAGTATACAGGCCACTGTTAGCTGTTTATCAGATTATTATACCACTGTCTTCGCCAAGGGTCTTGCTTCTGGTCTCACCACTTCATCATTACACCTCCTCCTAATTCGTTCTTCGCATTACAGTTTGTTATATTTAAAAAATGCAAATTCTATTATGTTACTTGCATGAATGAAACTCTTTAGTGGTTATCAATTGGACTCAGGATACAGTGCCAACTCCTTGGCAGAGCACCTGAGATTCTCATGAGAGGGCTTTGGCTTGTCCTCCATCCTCACCTTGGGCCACACTCAGCATACCTCTGATGTGATGTCACAGTTAAACAGAACTACTTGCAATTACCTGAAAGCATCACATGGTTTCTTATCTCTAGGTCTTTGAAAAAGGTGTTACCCCGACCTGGGCTGCCTTCTGCCCCTCTTTGTGTAGTTAATGCTTACTCATCTTTCCTGTCTCAACTGAGATACCATTTCCTTTGGGAAGTCTTCCATTGCTTTCTTCCTACATTGCTTCAGTTCACATTGGCTTAATCAAGTACCATCTCTTGGTAAATAAAATGATTTATTTCACAATTCACTAGAACATGTATCATACCTTTATATCTTTCTCAGTTAGTCAAGTTTTAGATTAAAATATAATAAATCTATGCACCTCTCCTTATTTGTTTTGTCAATGTTTGTGCACATACCACCAGTATTTATTATAGCTTTGTTCAGATTGTCGTATTTATTTAGCACTTACTATAAGCAAGAACAACTTTTCATCATCATCATCATTTAATCGTTAAAACAATTCTTTGAAGTAGGTAGTATCACTGTCATTGCATTTTCAGCTACGTTTAATTAATTTTCCCAGTGTTATAGAAGCGGCAGAACTAACATCAGAGCCTACTGTCTCATGATACAGTATTATAAGTTTCTTCTTCTGTCTCTCACAATTTAAGATTTAACTTTTTGAGGTAAGGAATAATGTCTTAATCATAGTTATGTCTCCCATCAAGCAGCACATTTTGAGAGCATAGAGAATGATTGAAAATAAAGTTCTTTGCACTTGTCCTTAAGTTGCTCATAGGACTAGAGGGCAGACACCTAAAATAATAATTTGATATAATGAGATAAATGTATTATTATAAATAGTTGCAGGGCCCTATGATATGAAGAGGAGGGATACATAGCCCAGAATTCAACTGCCTGGCCTTGTAGAAGAGACAATGTCTGAATTGAATATGAATGCACTAACTTATGATACACATTTTCACTAAATTTGTATCTAGTAGCAATTCAGGTAAAATAATCCCCTTTATGAAAAAAATTAAGGATAAACCAGTTATAGTTTGGTAAAGGTGACAGATGGAGTATGGAGTTATTGGTAATGTTTTTGAAAAAAAATGTTTCATAAGCTGATATAACATTGTCAAGCTATTGTTAAAAAATGGCAACATGTTATTATCAAGGGCTAGATTTTCTGTAGCTTTTTTGTTTTGGCACTTTTTCTTTAACTTTTTTGTTTTTGCATTTTTTATTTCACAAATGATTTCATGAGACTCTCAGGTGCTCTGCCAAGGAGCTAGCACTGTATCCTGAGACCAATTGTTAACCAATAAAGAGTTTTATTCATGCAAGTAACATAATAGAATTTGTACTTTTGAAATATAACAAACTGTAAGGCAAAGAATGAAGTAGGAGGAGGTGTAATGATGAAGTGGTGAGACCAGAAGCAAGACCCTTGGCTAAGAGACTGGTACAATAATCTGAGAAACAGCTAAACATAAATTATATATACATATAAAATGGAAAACATCACAATTAGCATAAAAGAGAATGTTAATTCTAACTGTTAAGCACCAGTAATATAAAGTGATTACACTTTGTGATCACACTTTTCTTATTTATCTTCCTACCTTACTCTCATACAGGGTTCCCAAAACTTTAATTTTATGACTCCATAAGATGCAGAAGTGAGAAACAGATACAGATCACTGTTGGGTAGACAGCAGAGATGCTGCTTCTTTTTCACCATGCCATTTTAATTCTCTTTCCTCTATTTAATTAGTTCAACAAGTGTTTAGTGTCAGAGACTGTGTGCTGAGCACTTGGGGTACAAAGGATTTTTATGGTTTTAGGTCTTATATTTAAATCTTTAATCTATCTTGAGTTAATTTTTGTATAAGGTGTAAGGAAAGGGTCCAGTTTCAGTTTTCTGTATACGGTTAGCCAGTTTTCCCAACAGCATTTATTAAATAGGGTATTCTTTTCCCATTGCTTGTGTTTGTCAGGTTTGTCAAAGATCAGATGGTTGTAGATGTGTGTTGTTATTTCTGAGGCCTCTGTTCTGTCCCGTTGGTCTATATATCAGTTTGGGTACCAGTACCATGTTGTTTTGGTTACCGTAGCCTTGTAGTATAGTTTGAAGTCAGGTAGCGTGATGTTTTGTTCTTTTTGCTTAGGATTGTCTTTGGTATACAGGCTCTTTTTTAGTTCCATATGAAATTTAAAGTGGTTTTTTCTATTTCTATCAAGAAAGTCAATGGTAGCTTTATGGGAATAGCATTGAATCTATAAGTTACTTTGGACAGTATGGCCATTTTCACGATGTTGATTCTTCCTATCCACGAGCATGGAATGTTTTTCCATTTGTTTGTATCCTGTCTTATTTCCTTGAGCGGTAGTTTGGTCACTGGCACCTACGTGAAACTGAGAGCTGCTGTCTTTGGTCCTGATGGCAGTTTTTACAGAGATGCTCATGAGGGGTGTGGAGAAAGATGGGAGAGCCTGAACATTTTCTAAGATTTAGAAAAAATTCTCCTCTCTCATTCATTTAACTAGTAAGCCTTACCTTTATTCTGCTAAGCCTAGGAACATAACTTGGAAGATTTTTCTGGAATTCTTGTCTTTTTAATACTGACCATATTCTTAGATGAGTGGTTCAAAATGCTTTCTTCCTTAGTTTTGCATTTTCCACATTGATTTCTCCATAGTCTTTGTATGTGTATCATGTTAGGGAGTTTCATGTTACATTATTCCTTCGTGTTCTTTTCTCCACAGACATCATCAGTTCAGCCTCTGTGAATTTAAAAATAAATCAAGCTGTAATTAACCTATTTATGTAAATGAAAAATTCTCTATCACATCTCCTTTCCTCCCCTACAACAAGGTATCTGCTCCTCCTGTTTGTTCTCAATAACAAAATTCCTTGGACTGATGATATTATTTGTCAGCCAGCATGGAAGAATACTGTGAGTCATCGTATTTCCTGCTACCTGTTTCTATCCTTTTTAAATATATGAAGCTTTTGCTCATCTCTTTATTTCCTTAATATTTCCCTCATTATAGGTCAGTAAGCTTCACACCAGACACTATCTTTCTCACCAGTTTACTCACTCCTCCTTTAACTTTCTTTAGACAAATCACAGATTTATTTTTGTTTCCCATTCTTTTCCAGTTATCTTAGAAATATTTTTCTCCCTCTCTTTGTTCCACTTGTGAGAAAAAGGGGGCTAATCCAGACTATTCTATATAGAGTATTGCAGGCAATATCTCTATAGTAAAGAGGGTGAAACCTGGAAGCTTTGATGTGGAATTAGGCAGAATAAAGAACCAGTGCCTTGAACTTCTAAACCCAATGAAAATACACAGTAAATGCATTCAGGGTCTTTGAAAGTCAATGTTTGCTTCCTTATCTTTCTCTAATTAAATCTACTCTCACAGAACAGAATCTTGATTTTTGTTTTGTGTTTCTCTTTGCTGTTTCAAGGATATTGTTTGCTACAATTGCTCTAACACAATTGTACAATATTTCAGTTCCCATTGAGGTTAAAAATGCTTTTGCTAACTGGACCCTTACAGATGATGCATAACATTTCATTTTGTCTTTGAGGTCAAAGCAATCAGCATACGACTTTTTGAAAACATTTATTTCCATCAAGGGACTACTGTGTACTAATTTCTTATGCTTGATTAATTTTATTAAATATTTTATTGCCAATCATTTATTTTCAAAACTGAATGCCTCCACTTCATTTGCATCAAACAAATAACTACCTTAATAGGTAGATTATTGACACTCCAGTTTTTAATGTCTATTCATTTATTCATATGGCAATTCTTTACAACAGTTATTTGTAGAATGCTTAGTACATACCAGGCATCATGCTAAGTCCTGAGACAGAGATATTTAAGAAATCCAAATTTCAGGTGCTCACACTCCAGTGGAGGATGTCAGATGAGTAAAAAGAATTATAAGATAGTGACAATTATAAGATAGTGACTAAATGATAACAGAGATACAAAGTGCCCTAGGAACACAGAAGAGGGTACTAACTTATGCACTGGGGTCCAGACCTGGAAACTTTATTCTCAGAAGGGTTTTACTTGTATGGTAGGTGGTGGAAAGAAACTGACAATTGTAATGTAACCTTGAAGAATTAACCTCACTGGACTAATAGCTGAGCAGTGATTTCTAGGCCTGATTGTCATACATCTGGTGTAGTAGTATGGGCTTTGGAATTAGACACTACTTACTAAGTAGTGGCCCCTCTAAGATTCAGTTTTCTTATCTACAAAATGGGAATGATGACACCCGCCTCATATAATATGGCTTGAATGAGATAATGATGTTTCTATCTTTTCTTTAAGCCCCTCCTGATGGAATTTAGAAATAACAAGAGTAGTGGAAAAATTGAACTCTGATAATCACACTTGGTAAACTCAAGCCCCAGGTTAAGCAATTTACATACCTAATTCTTTAGATCATCATCACAACCTTATTAGGTACAGATTATTATTTCTATTATCTTCAATTAGCAAGAATGAAAATGAGGTTTACAAAAGTTCAATGATTTGCCCGAAGATGTGATTAGTAAAAGATATTGCAAGAGCTTGAATTTACACCTTCATGGCACTGAAGTCCAGGTTCTTACCCACTCTTTTGCTCTCGTTCCCTGTCTTGGTTTATTTTGATTGATGAATATGGCCACACTTATCTCACATGTTTTGTTCCCAGACAGAAGATTATGGTAGACATTAGATTATACTTTCCATGGGTACATGCACTATGTGTGTTTTGCTAAGCAGAATTGTCATGATATTGCACAGAATCTAGTACCAAGATGGCACACCTATTTGTAAAGGTGCAGGCTATGCTGATGTAACAAAGGGACTCTAAAACACAGATATTTATTTTCCTCTCACATAATAGTTTATGGCTGGTAGGTAGGCTTGACTTTGCCATTTTCAGTAAGTAGGCAAGAGTGAGAAGTCCAGGTCAAGGATTTTCTTCAAGGTAAGTGATGCTGAAATTGCCCCCACTCTTTCCACTCAGTTGCCATTAGTGCATACTTAGGTCACACACCTGTAAGATCAACTGGAAAATGTAGGTTCTAGTTGGACAGCTACCTGCTCAGGAAGGAAGTGTGATGGTTCATTTTAGGTGTCAACTTGACTGAATTCAGGAATACCTAGCAACTTGGTAAAGCATGATTTTGGGGTGTGTTTGTGAGGGTGTTATCAGAGGAGATTAGATATGAGTCTGAAGGATTAGATGGAGAAGATCTGCCCTCAGTGTTGGCATGAACCATCCAATCTACTGGGGGCTGGGAGAAAACAAAAACAGAGAAAAAGTGAGTATGTTGATTTTGCTGCTGGGGCTGGGATAACTTCTTCCTCTCCTATTCTAGGACAGTCACTCCGGGTTCCCCAGCCTTTGGACTCCAGTGCTTAACCAGAAGGCCCCTTCAGGATTCTCAGACCTTTGGCCTTGGACTGAGAAATACACCATTGGCTTTCCTGGTTCTGAGGCTTTTGGTCTTGGACTGAGCCACGCCGTCAGCATCCCACGGTTTGCAGCTTGCAGATCGCCTGTCTTGGGACTTCTCAGCCTCCGTAATCATGTGAGCCAATTCCCCTAATAAATCCTCTCTCATATATTTATATTTATCTATATATATCCTATTGGTTCTCTCTCGCTGGAGACCCCTGAGTAATACTGGAGGTGAGAATAGATTTGGGGATACTACTAGCAATTTCCATTACAGTGCTCAATGAATATTTATGGAATGAATGAATGAAGACAATCAAAGCATGTAAGTCAACCTGGGCCCCAATGAGATCAAGGCAAAGGTGTTAGTTTGATCCACTAGCTTAGAAATCTGCGCCAGCATGCCAATGTGTCTTTCCAGCTAATTCTTGCCAAAACACATCTTTAGTCAGAGCTACCTATTGTAAATATCTCTTCACTATAGTGTTTTCCTTTAATCTATGACTGTCAACTTTTCTCCTGAATGTCAGAACGGGATCGAAGCCACAGAAGAGTTTATTAGAGCTCCATGGATTATGCTGCCCTCTTAAGGAAGATAAAGTGACAGGTTATGCAGTACTTATTTATATTACCTGTCAGAGACTCTGCATCTGGGGGCAGAGAGAAGATCAGGAGTTTTAGCTGGTTATTTGTGATTCTCTTTCACAACTACCTTGTGAAACTACCTTGTGTATCTCTGACATTGGCAAAATATAGTTTTAATTCTCCTAAAGAGAGTGCTGGAAGTTTATTCCCTATGAACTTCTAGACTCTATCAGATCAGTATTCTGAGTGGGAAGTCTATCCTAGCAACTTCTTTTCTGCAATGTGACATTTTCTTTATCTGATTAGAATTTTTTTTTTAACAGCCAGTGTAGGAGCCTGTATAGTGTGATGTCCAACTGGTGGCAGATAATTTGTCCCACATAGAGTGTGACCACTCTTCTTTTTTTTTATTATTATTATTATACTTTAAGTTTTAGGGTACATGTGCACAATGTGCAGGTTAGTTACATATGTATACATGTGCCATGCTGGTGTGCTGCACCCATTAACTCGCCATTTAGCATTAGGTGTATCTCCTAATGCTATCCCTCCCCACTCCCCCCACCCCACAACAGTCCCCGAAGTGTGATGTTCCCCTTCCTGTGTCCATGTGTTCTCATTGTTCAATTCCCATCTATGAGTGAGAGCATGCGGTGTTTGGTTTTTTGTCCTTGTGATAGTTTACTGAGAATGATGATTTCCAATTTCATCCATGTCTCTACAAAGGACACGAACTCATCATTTTTTATGGCTGCATAGTATTCCATGGTGTATATGTGCCACATTTTCTTAATCCAGTCTATCATTGTTGGACATTTGGGTTGGTTCCAAGTCTTTGCTATTGTGAATAGTGCCGCAATAAACATACGTGTGCATGTGTCTTTATAGCAGCATGATTTATAATCCTTTGGGTATATACCCAGTAATGGGATGGCTGGGTCAAATGGTATTTCTAGTTCTAGATCCCTGAGGAATTGCCACACTGACTTCCACAATGGTTGAACTAGTTTACAGTCCCACCAACAGTGTAAAAGTGTTCCTATTTCTCCACATCCTCTCCAGCACTTGTTGTTTCCTGACTTTTTAATGATCACCATTCTAACTGGTGTGAGATGGTATCTCATTGTGGTTTTGATTTGCATTTCTCTGATGGCCAGTTATGATGAGCATTTTTTCATGTGTCTTTTGGCTGTATAAATGTCTTCTTTTGAGAAGTGTCTGTTCATATCCTTTGCCCACTTTTTGATGGGGTTGTTTGTTTTTTTCTTGTAAATTTGTTTGAGTTCATTGTAGATTCTGGATATTAGCCCTTTGTCAGATGAGTAGGTTGCGAAAATTTTCTACCATTTTGTAGGTTGCCTGTTCAGTCTGATGGTAGTTTCTTTTGCTGTGCAGAAGCTCTTTAGTTTCATTAGATCCCATTTGTCAATTTTGGCTTTTGTTGCCATTGCTTTTGGTGTTTTAGACATGAAGTCCTTGCCCATGCTATGTCCTGAATGGTAATGTCTAGGTTTTCTTCTAGGGTTTTTATGGTTTTAGGTCAGACGTTTAAGTCTTTAATCCATCTTGAATTGATTTTTGTATAAGGTGTAAGGAAGGGATCCAGTTTCAGCTTTCTACATATGGCTAGCCAGTTTTCCCAGCACCATTTATTAAATAGGGAATCCTTTCCCCATTGTTTGTTTTTCTCAGGTTTGTCAAAGATCAGATAGTTGTAGATATTTGGCGTTATTTCTGAGGGCTCTGTTCTGTTCCATTGATCTATATCTCTGTTTTGTTACCAGTACCATGCTGTTTTGGTTACTGTAGCCTTGTAGTATAGTTTGAAGTCAGGTAGCGTGATGCTTCCAGCTTTGTTCTTTTGGCTTAGGATTGACTTGGCGATGCGGGCTCTTTTTTGGTTCCATATGAATTTTAAAGTAGTTTTTTCCAATTCTGTGAAGAAAGTCATTGGTAGCTTGATGGGGATGGCATTGAATCTATAAATTACCTTGGGCAGTATGGCCATTTTCACCATATTGATTCTTCGTACCCATGAACATGGAATGTTCTTCCATTTGTTTGTATCCTCTTTTATTTCATTGAGCAGTGGTTTGTAGTTCTCCTTGAAGAGGTCCTTCACGTCCCTTGTAAGTTGGATTCCTAAGTATTTTATTCTCTTTGAAGCAATTGTGAATGGGAGTTTACTCATGATTTGGCTCTCTGTTTGTCTGTTATTGGTGTATAAGAATGCTTGTGATTTTTGTACATTGATTTTGTATCCTGAGACTTTGCTGAAGTTGCTTATCAGCTTAAGGATATTTTGGGCTGAGACAATGGGGTTTTCTAGATATACAATCATGTCGTCTGCAAACAGGGACAATTTGATTTCCTCTTTTCCTAATTGAATACCCTTTATTTCCTTCTCCTGCCTAATTGCCCTGGCCAGAACTTCCAACACTATGTTGAATAGGAGTGGTGAGAGAGGGCATCCCTGTCTTGTACCAGTTTTCAAAGGGAATGCTTCCAGTTTTTGCCCATTCAGTATGATATTGGCTGTGGGTTTGTCATAGATAGCTCTTATTATTTTGAGATACATCCCATCAATACCTAATTTATTGAGAGTTTTTAGCATGAAGGGTTGTTGAATTTTGTCAGAGGCCTTTTCTGCATCTATTGAGATAATCATGTGGTTTTTGTCTTTGGTTCTGTTTATATGCTGGATTACATTTATTGATTTGCATATACTGAACCGGCCTTGCATCCCAGGGATGAAGCCTGCATCTGATTGGTGTACCTGAAAGTGACGGGGAGAATGGAACCAAGTTGGAAAACACTCTGCAGGATATTATCCAGGAGGACTTCCCCAATCTAGCAAGGCAGGCCAACATTCAGATTCAGGAAATACAGAGAACACCACAAAGATACTCCTCGAGAAGAGCAACTCCAAGACACATAATTGTCAGATTCACCAAAGTTGAAATGAAGCAAAAAATGTTAAGGGCAGCCAGAGAGAAAGGTTGGGTTACCCACAAAGGAAGCCCATCAGACTAACAGAGTGTGACCACTCTTCTTTGTTGTCCAAGTATATGGCAGAGTTTTTAAAATTTCACTGAGTCAGTAGTCAGAATTACAATAGACTTTGTGAATGTAGAAGAGGCAAAGCCACAGATCTGGGGGGACTTGTAAGCGAGGCGGTATTCTTCAAAACTTACCAAGGTGGAAACTTTCTCACTTGTAAGGCTGAAAAAATAAAGAATAACTACGGAAACCTTATATCTCTTTAAGCTCTTTCATTCCTAAGAGCTTAAAGTGACACTCTAGACCTACATCTCATTTATTTTCACAACAACCCTGTGGAGTCAGAGGCTAGTTTTTCTTCACTGTTCATGCTGTTCAGAGGGAAGTGCTCGGATATAGACATGTAACCTGGACAAACTTCAGATAGCCCAATAAAAGAAGAGGGCCTAAATTTTCCATGAATCAGGATTTTAGATAAATGTAGGCCTGAAGATCAAGAACGACTAGCGCCTCCAAAATATCAAAATATCAGTAGTTGTGATAAACAAAACAAAACAGAACAACAACAACAAAAAACCTAGTTCCTACAAAAGTTGCTCTCTTTTTTAGTCTTTATTATTTTTGTAAGAATATTATTATAAACATGTGGTCATGCAAATGTTTGATGGGTATATCATAATTCACAGCTTAAGGAAAGGAGGTGGGCAGAAATTAATTGATTTGTTCAAATGGCATTAGCAAACAAAATTTCCAATTTCTGATTTCCATATGTTTCCATAAACTTGACAATTTCTAGAGTTTGCCAAATAAATCCATGAAATACCAATAGGTACTATTTGTTAAGTGGATACAATATACTAAAGTTTGTGTCCCTTCCAAATTCATATGTTAAAACCTCATCATGAATGTGTTGGAACTAATAGGTGGAGCCTTTGGGAGGCAATTAGGTCATTAAGGAGGAGTACTGATGAATGGAATTAGTGCCCTTATAAAAGAGATTCCAGAGACCTAACTAGTTCCTTTCACCATGTGAGGACACAGCAAGAAGGCATCATTCATGAACCAGAAAATAAGTCTCACCAGACATCTTAATCTGCTGTTACTTTGACCTTGTACTTCCCAGCCTCCACGACTGTGAGATTTTTCTGTTGTTTATAAGCCACTCAGTTTATGGTATATTGTCATAGCATACTGAACATTCTAAGACATTATGTGAATAATTATTATGTGTATTAATTACTATGCTAAATTTTTTACATAGTATGATGGACTGAATTATGTCCCCAGTAAAATATATATGTTGAAACCCTAGCCTCCAATGTGACTGTTTTTGGAGATAGGGACTTCAGGCAGGTAACTAAGATTGAACGAGGGTCTGGGTGCAGTGGCTTATGCCTGTAATCCCATGCACTTTGGGAGGCTGAAGAGGGTGGATCATCTGAGGTCAGGAGTTCAAGACCAGCCTGGCCAACATGGCGAAACCTCTACTAAAAATACAAAAATTAGCCGGCTGTGGTGGTGAGTGCCTGTAATCCCAACTACTAGGGAGGCTGAGGCAGGAGAATTGCTTGAACCTGGGAGACAGAGGTTGCAGTGAGCTGAGATGTGCCACTGCACTCCACCCTGGGCGACAGAGCAAGGCTTTGTCTCAAAAAAAAAAAAAAAAAAAAAAAAAAAGATTGAATGAGGTCATAGGGGTAGGGCCCTAATCTGATAGAAAAAGAGACTCCAGAGATCTCTCTCTGTCTCTCCTCGCATGAGCACAGAAGAAGAGCCACATAAAGACACTGCAAGACAGAGGTCCTCTGTAAGCCAGGACAAGAGGCCCCACTAGAAACCAACCCTGATGACACCTTGGTCTTAGACTTCTGCCTTCCAGAACTGTGAGAGTATGTATTTTTGTTGTTTAAATCACCCAGTCTCTGGTGTTTTGTTATGGCAGTCCCAGTAGACAAATATATAAGTAGCTCAATTTAGCTTCTTAGTGGAAATGTGGTATTATTTTAGAAATTCAATATAGTGACTAGCAGTAAGGCTGTAGATCCCAGTTCCCTGACCTCCAATCCCAGCCCTACCACTTTCTACACATGTGACCCTGGAAAGTTCTCAATCTCTCTATTCACATGATTTTTTCATCTGCAAAATGAAAGTAATAAGTATCTTTCTTATTGGGTATGGAAAGGGTTAAATGCATTAATGTTTAGTATGATAGTGACAGGCATAGAGAAAACACTCAATATGAATAAGCTATTTTTATTAGCCCCATTTTCAGATGGAGAAGCTGAGGCCTAGGGAGATTAAAGATCAAGATCAAGATTATTCAGCTACTAAGCTACTAATCTGGGAAGTACCATTATTAGAGCCAGATTCCTTATTTTTAGAAACCAAGGCCTTCATCTTTATACTGTGTTGACCTTCAGGCAAAGCACAATCAAATGAGATATGCAGTTAAATTTTTTTCTAAATAGACTAACAATCTAAACATTTTGCAATTTGCCTGCTTGCATTGCAGAGCCAGAGCTCTAGTGGGGCATTTTGAACCACTTTACCTTGCTAAAATCACCAGGGCTTTGAATGTCAGGCAGGAAGAAATCTATTATTTCTCCCCAACATAATCCCAACTTGCTTTCTCTTGTTTCAGCAGTTCTAGGAAATGTCCAAAATATAGGGTAAGCACTCTGGTAAGTGCTTAAAGTATACGAGGAAATTTAGCTATAGAAAATGCTACATAAAAAACATTCAGTGGGCACTGAGAATTCCAAGGTAACGTTAGTCGTCTAAGTTTTTTTACTTCATTCCACTGGGCAGTGAGACCTAGATAGGTTTGTAAGACATTGAGAGATGTTGGTCTCTTGGCAGCTTATTCATCTCTATGGTAAGTACTGCATACTGGGAACAATTAGGAAATTCCTCCCATCTTTGTCACAGGTAAAGCATTATCTCTGCCCTCTTGGTTGGATTTCTGTTGGCTCTGGCCTTGGTTCTCTGGTTGCTTATGGTATGATTTGTAAGACGTGACTCACCTTCTGGAAAGCTAGAGACCATGTAACTGTCGACTATTCAATATACTCTTGACCTGAGACCCTCATGCATGTTAAGTGCTCTTTGGTGTGGCCAGAGGGAGAGGAATTTAATTGCTTTGGCTTATGATGGGCCATCTTCTCTTTGCTCTTGATGTTTTGCCAGAGGCGCTCAGTTGATCTTCCACGATCTCGTCTCTGTACACACTTGGTCCTCCAGCTCCTACTTCTCTTCATAGTATATCGTTGTGTTTCCATCATGTAGCACATAATAATTATTTGCTGTACTTCAAGGTCATTGAAGGTAGGAAGTATATGTATATATTGCTATATATATTCATATATATGTACACACACACATATATATAGTCTAGATGCTATGGGCTATGCTGGGCATTGGAGATAGTTTCAAGGCACTCAAAATGTATATCCTGAATGAATGCACCAGTGAAGGGATTAATGGGTTCTACTCAGTTGCTGTTGAATAAAGAGGACCTAGCAATATACATTTCCATGTTATAGGATATTGGAAGATAAAGGATTGAATAGATATTTATATATGTGCACTTCTTTGAAACATGGCCAGAAGTCAGTATCTTCTCAGGCCAAATGGCAATACTTAAGAACTGGATAACTTTCAAATTTGTAGGTGCTGGAAGATAGTAAGTATTTTGGCTTAGTTGAAATTCTCCAGCTTCTTCAATTGTCAGAACTAAATGCTATTCTGAGAAGGAGCTCTGATGTCCCCATGGTAACAGGGCCCCATTAAAGGCATGACATCACAAAGCTGTCCTTGTTTGAAGACACTTGGGAATTTCAGGTATAAACGGAAATACTGTTAAAGGCAAATTATACGTACATATTCTGTGTAATTATGTGCACATGTATAGATATGTGTAATTTAGCCACATCTCTCATTTAGTTTTGTTTATCATTAGGGTTTTTAGTGACTTTAATCTCAGATGTGGATATAGCTCCAGGTGCTTAAATAAAAGCTCATTTAAATTTTGGAGTAAATTTCAATTCCTTTGCTTATTTACTTATTATTACTCTTAACACAATGAAGAGAATGTTGATTCTTAACATAACCTCTGAAATAGACACATATACTGTCTGTATGCAAAATCACCCAGCACCTTTGCTGGCCATTCATAGCCTGGGCCAGTACTAGCAGCATGCCTGAAGGAGGGTATTTTAGATAGGGTCTCACTCTGTCACCCAGGCTGGAGTGCAGTGGCACGATCTCGGCTCAGTGCAATCTCTGCCTCCTGAGCTCAAGCGAGTCTCATGCCTCAGCCTCCCGAGTAGCTGAGAATACAGGCGTGCACCACCATGCCCAGCTAATTTTTATTTTTTTAGTAAAGCTGGGGTTTCGCCATGTTGGCCAGGCTGGCCTCAAACTCCTGACCTCAAGAGGCCTGCCTCGGCCTCCCAAAGTGCTGGGATTACAGGCATGTACCTCAAGTATCGTTTAAGTCTTTTTTTTTTCTGATAAAAGCTAGTCAAAATATTTTAAAAATTATTTTGTAGCTGCATCTACTTTGCAGTGTCAGAGAAAGAACACAATTTTTTTTTTTTTTAAACGAAAGAAAACATAAGGTCCATGGATTTGGGAAGGGTCTTGATTCCCTCACCAATAGCATTATCCCTTTGCCTAGTTATGGATTCCCTTCCTATCAGAGACAATGCTTTTAATGGCTCCATTTTTATGTTATACAATGCAGCCAGGAAAGATGTTAGGCAGACTGGATTAGCTCTGAAAATGCAGAAAAATATGACAAGGTGAAAGCCTAGCCATGAAGCTGGTTAGCTCATAAATAATAAAAACTTGACAGAACTTGTAAGAAGAAAATGTGAACAATTTGCATCACTGTGTTGTAGGAACAAGTGTGTCTAAGTGTTTATGCTGGCTAAAGAGATGCTCTGAGCTGGAGTATTTGCCAAGGTGACTCTTCTCTCCATGGTGCTTTTTTAAAGATTCTTGCTGTACTTCCCCCCACCGGCCCCACTCTCACCCTCCCACTGGCCCAGCAAATTCTTTGGAATTGTTAAAGATATGAAGCTGAATGTTTTTGGCTTTGTTTATGACATTGAGCCACACTAAATTTTTCTGAATGAAAGTCTAATGCTGTTTTTCTAAATAATATCTATGTATTGTTCCTTCACTGACATTCATATAAGGAAAAATGTGTTACATTTTCTATATTTCTAATGACTCCAGAGAAGTGGGCTCCGTGAGGATTTTCCTGAGGGCTAGCGTGAACAAAATACCTGAGGATCAAAAATCACTTTCTCTATATCTCTCAAATCCCGTGCAATTATAAGTAAATTTCTGTTTCTTCCCAGTGGAAAAAAGTTCAAATAGGAAGCTAAAGCTGGGAGGAAACTTAGAAAACATATTGTTCAATGCCCTCATTTTCTAAAATGAAGAAATGAAGCCAGAAGAAGAAACTAAGCCATGATATGAATTTGTGGCAGAACCAGAGCAGGAAAATAGGAATCCCAGCTACAAATTTATTGCTAGCGTGAGGGAATATCTATATCTATCTATCTATCTATATATATATGTATACATATATGCGTATGTATGCATACAATATATGATACATATATCCCCGCATGTTCACAATAAACTAACTGTACATATATATGTGAGTTCACATATATGTGAATATAGCTTAAATTCTAATTTAATCTAACCTCCCTTACTACTCAAAATGTGATATGGGGACCAGCAGTATTGCTGCCACCAGGAGCTTGTTAGAAATGCACAATCTCAGGCTGTACCCCAGACCTACTAAATCAGAACCTGCATCCTAATAGGATCCCCAGAAGATCCACATGTATTAAATTTAAAAAGCACTGTTCTAACAATTCCTGATTTTTATGTTAATAAAGTATAGTTATTGAGAGTCCCCAAATAATCCAAACTTTCATTTTATGTGTTGATTTTGCATCTATCTTTTCTCTCCTTCACTAAATTTTACAGGCACTTTAAACTACTACAAAATGAAATGATACTGAAATTTGTCACTTCCATTCCATCCTTGCCTTTTAGTAGAAAGGGTTATCTTCAGTTCAGATTTTGCCTCCTCCTATTTAAATAATTGTTAATAGTATTGCATGTTTGTTGTTCTCTCAAAAGTGTGCTAAGTACATTGTACCCATTATCTCATTTAATCCATGCAACAATGGTAAGAGGTAATAATGATCACAATCTCCATTTTACATAAGAGAAGACTGAGGTTGGAAGAGATCACCTGACAGCTGCAATGTGTCAGAGCCTGGACTCGAACCTTGATTTAACTTAGTCCAGAGTGTGAACAATAACTACAATATATAATGCTTCTGTAGTCCAAAATTCTAATTTTTTATTTTTTCCATCATTTATGCCTCTCAAAAATTTAGTTATCTTACCAAGTAAAAATTAGACATCAAATTTAGCACAATTCTGAGTGCCTTGTGGCTACTTGAGCAATATTTGTCAGATAAATATGTGAATAAATGAAAAGAACCAAGTCTCTGTGATAAGAAAGCACATGGTCTCTCCATAACACCAGGAGAAAGAAGCGATGTCCATCAGAATAGACATTTCCCATTTGGGGGTTGTGTTCACTTGTTGTCTCTAATCCTTCCACCCCCTTTCTGCTTTTCCTTACCTCTGACCTATATGTTACTGCAATACCCTATAGTTCTACTAAATTTTCAGTTTTTACTCTCCTATTGTAGAAAGTAGCCTACCTGGGGGACTAAGGCCAAATCTAGTGACATCCTTCCTTGGAAGCCCTGAGCTACTATTTTAGGGATTCTCAGAAAACCCTGTGAAGTCTGAATCCTCTTTCGTCTCCTGGGAATTTTAGAGCTAGAGCATCAGGCTTTAAGGCTTTGAGACCTTTGCACTCCAGTGTCAGTAAAAAGATCAAGAACCAGTCTCTGGGGAGGGAAGAAAAACATAGGGACCCTCAATGTGTAGGGCCTGAGAGGGATGGGGGATGAGGAGAAACCAGGGCTGAACCATTTCAGAGTCATTCCATGAGGACTGATGATAAGTGCAGGGCTGTCTTTGACAGAGTAGAAGGTGGCAGAAGTCAGAGCAGTGCCGGGAACCCCTGAGTACCCAACTCTATAGCTGCCACTTTCCAAGGATGTGGTACAGGAAGACAAGGATCACACCTCTCTGAGCATTACTTCTTAATCTAAAAAGCGATGGGCTAGGGTGTTTTCAGTTCCTTTTGTTTGGGAAGGTTTTTGTTTGTTTGTTTGTTTTTGGTAAAGGAGCAAGCCGCATTCTGGAGACAACTTCCCTGGGGCCAAGTGAGCTGTGTACAGCTCGATTTGGTCTGTGGTCTCTCCTTTGGCCTGGCCTTTTACCCTGATCTGTGGTTCTCTTGATTCTGGCGAACAGTCTCAGCACCCTACGATGCCCATTGCACCAGCTGATTTTCAGACCTTGAAAGGCGTTGCAGTATGTATGTTTCCACCTCCTGGGGAAACAAGAGAACAGGTACACCTAGCCTAAAGGGATGTTTCAAGATTTGCTAAAGGAATTTTTTTTTTAAACTTCTGAGCTGACAATGCTGGTCTGAATGTCAACCATTATTTTACTGTTTTATTTTGTAAATGATTAATATATTAAAGAGTCCTTGCCACATATGCACTCATTGATTCCGTGTGTGTGTGTGTGTGTGTGTGTGTGTGTGTGTGTGTTTGATTAGATTTAGTTTCCAGAGTGGAAAAAAACTCTTTGCTTACAAATTTGTAGTCCTTCAGCAAGGAATATATGAGAAATTGATTTAGGTATCCTCATTCATTCAACCCAGATATGTGGAGCATCAGCCATGTGTAGATATTATGCAGGAGTTGGAGATAAAGATAAACAAAAAATACAGCCTCTGATTTTAAGAACTCCTACTACAGTGGAGAAGAGATACATATGCAAACAGGTAATTGTAATACAAAGTCAAAAAGCCTATAGAGGTGATGGCAACAGAGTGTTGTGGGAACACACAGGAGGGTGGAGCAGGCTCTGTTTGGGAAATTAGCTGAAGTTTCATGGAGGACATGCTATCTGCAGATGGTGAAGCTGCAAAAGTGGAATTGTACATTATTTCTCTAACCTTGAGATGACATTTGATTGCATAAGGGCTTAGCGGTGAATCTTTCTCCTTCTCTGTGCTCTCTCTGTGCAGCAAACAATTACAATTAGCTGAAATGAATCAAAGTAAATTGTGTAGGGTTAAAAGTAAACGCTACCCTTTGCCAACATAGGTTGGCTCCTGGAAGCTGCAGAGAGCACTCCATTTTATAGTTTTTGTGATTAAAGTTTTCTCCAGCAGTCCCTTTACTGGAAATAGGTAAGCAAAGCAAGTGGGCTAGCATGCAACATCACAGATCCTAGTATTTCATTCTTCCCTGCTTCTGGTGGACTTAGCAAGATGTCATCTGCCCGGCGCACAAGGAAAATAAAATTGCTTGTATGAGGCCCTGGTTACAGTGAAGAAGGAGGAATTCAATCTTTGGCTTAGAAAAATCTAATTCTATCAAGGTATATTGAAGTTTGCAAGGCAGTTATCTTTCTGAGCAGCTAGATGCAACCTGGAAATGTAGCTTCTAATAGCCTTGGTGAGATTAAGTGAAGTTTCTGCGACTGTGGTCATTGCACACAGGTCACGAAGGTTTTGATGCCTTTCTCCCCCTCCCTGCAGCCTGAGTCAGCTGTACTTGTGGTCTCTTCCAGGCTCCTCTACCCCATGCCTTCCACCTCTTCCCCGCTTCCCCCAATCCACTGACACTCTCCATAGCAGGAAGGGGAAATAAATGGCTAGACAGCTTTGAAGCATAAGTTTAATAGAAATTGATGGAAGTGGTTCAAGAGGGCCACCATTCTATTATTCTTGCTGCAAGAAAGGTTATCAGGGCTTGTTGGAGCCATACTCTGTTTCTGAAGTATTTTGTGACTG
Source organism: Pongo pygmaeus (assembly GCF_028885625.2). Taxonomy (NCBI): domain Eukaryota; kingdom Metazoa; phylum Chordata; class Mammalia; order Primates; family Hominidae; genus Pongo; species Pongo pygmaeus. The sequence goes on from NC_072388.2 coordinate 80,697,376, forward strand.
AGGAGTCTTGATGTTTACTGGACTTGCAAGGGAATTGGGACAGAAGGGAATTGAAAAGGAAATTGAACTGTAATTGATATAAGGTCAGTCACAGGATGGGGAGGGAATAGAGCTATGGAATGGTTTTTGGATGGAGTGGGAAATTACTGCTCCAAAGTAGGCATGAAGACCCTTTGTTGTAAAAAGTGTAATTTGAGAAGTCAATTTGTGGGTCTAGTTTCATGATGGAGGATGTAGTCTTTCAAACTGAAATATATATTGGTAAATATGCAAACAGACTTGGTGGCACTATCTTATGTCTAATATTCTTTGCATGTAACAGTTAATCTCTGAAGAAATTTAGGGTTCTTAGACAAAAGACACTTTAGCAGCCACTGTCTGGAATTCTGTATAACTGTATTTGGATTTTGATTTAAATTTAGTGTTTCTTCTTTTGTTTTTACTTATTTCCTTCCTTTTGTCCTCTCTTCCTCACTTCCTCCCTCTTTCTCTCCTATGTCTATGTTTCTTTCTTATTTACTTATAACTTCAGTTGCCCCTTCAAACCATACAGAAGGGAATAATATTTTATAAGTGTAACCCCAAAGTCCTTACCTATACCACAATTCAGGCTGAGAAGTAACCTTGCTGAAAAACAAGATACCCACAGACTCACAAGTAGCATAGCTTTTCTTTATTGATCATTTGCAAAACAGGCATAAACTTATTATTACCTAATGATTCTTGTAATTCTCAAGGAAAGAAACCAGTTTAAATTGCATAAGAAAGACAAAGGGAGAACTATTGGCTTACAAAAATGGGAAGTTCAAAGATAGCTCTGAGGTTCCCTCTGCTAGAGGGAAGGTCTCCAAGTATACTGTCGGGGCTGTCTCTGCCATCGTCTCTAGACTCTGTTTCTGTTTGTGTTCTTCATGATGATAGGCTGATGGCAGTGTTAAACTCATATCCCACAGTAAAGAGTCAAAAAGAAGGGTTCTTTTTCTGAGTTTTAGGTAGTATTCTCTTGGAAGGAAACTGACATGCTCTGACTGGCTAATGTGCCCACGGTGGCTTAGGGAGTGGAGGACAGTGATAGGTCAGGTCTTTATTCCACTCTTACAGCCAGTGAACAGGTGGGCATTGTCATGAACAGTCTTGCTGGAATCAAATGGAATAGGAAAGAGACAGTGCCCAAAAGGAAAGAGCAGGCTAAAAAGACAAATATAGCAGATGTCTACTATTTTACTCTCCTGGTAGTCTCTCTTTTACGTGGCTTTCACTCTGGGGAAGGATAATATTCTCTTGGTAGGAATATACTTTGGTTCTTCTCTTTAGAAATCCCAAGTCTTATATAGACTCTGACCTCAACTTACCTTTTTGCCTTCATTTTCTTTCATTCCTAGAGTCATTTCTTTTATTCCTAGAGTCATATCTAGGCTCCAACCAAACATGATCAGTCATTATTCTCTCAATATTTCCTTCTCCATGGCTTTGTTTTGAGGGCTCTAGGTTGTCAGACTAGGGTGCTTTCACAAATTAAAGAATAGAATTTTTAAAAACTTGCATTTCTTTATTTCTGAAATTGCACCAAGGGTTAGAATTTTTTTCAAGATGCAATAACCCTGACTAGCATTTGAATAATGTCATTTTTTTCTGGTTCTTTTGTTGCTCTTCCAGCAAATTAAAGACTGTTGTGTTATATACTGCATTGTCCTAATTTGTTATATGGCCCTCTAATTAAATTTTTCATATTTCTTTTTAGAAATATTTGTATATCTTTTTCCTTTCATTGTAAGTATTCTGAACAATAGCAAAATACATAAAAGACGTAAATTATTGTGTTGTCAGGAGACTGAAATAGAGATAGTGCCCATGAATGTCTAAGAACAAAATCAGGCCCTAGATAAGAAAATCCCCCAAATCTTCTGTAGCATTTTGGCCAATAGTGCCTGTTTTTCATTTTTGAATGTGGATTGCCACTGTGACAGATGCAACAAGAAGTAGGAGATTCAATAAATATGTTGCAAAATTAGGATCTGGGGGAACTCCTTGGAAAGTTTGCTTTTTTTGAGTTTTTCAAGCAATGTGAAAATGGGAATATCTTCATTTCCTGTATTGTATTCTTAGATCTTTAATAACCACAATAGTATTGGCGCAGGGAAAACATTTTTGCAGTTTTAGCTTATTAACTTGTACCTTCTTTCGTTTCTAATACCCTCTTTCTCTTATTTCCCACGCTGCAATCTTCAGTCCTTTAAGATTCAATTTGTGCTTGACGGTCTCAGTGAAGCTATCTCTGATAGCCTGGGCTGAAAATACTGTTTCTGTCTGTCATCCTCTAAAACAGTTGTTCTCAAACTGGTCACTGGGTCAGCAGCATCAGTAACACCTGGGTACTTGTTAGAGCTGCAAATTCTTGGGCCTTGCTCCAGACCTACTGAATCAGAAACTCTGGCGGTGGGGCTTGGCAATCTGTGGTTTAACAAGTCCTCCAGGTGATTCTGATGCACACTAAAATCCAAGTACCCCAACTCTAAAACTTAGCATTCTGCCTCATATTTACATGGGGAAAGTATTATATTTGCCTTAGTAGATAACATGCTACCGGGAGGAGCTTTATGTCCTATTGCTTTTTTAGGCTCGTATAAAAGGTAAAGGGCATTGTAAACTGAAAGTTTGTAGACGAGCGGGCATAATAGGGTGTAGGGATTACATAAGAAAGAGATAAGGGATCAGGATCCTAATCCAGTTTCTCAATTTTCCAAATTGCCTTCTTTTTTGACTGAATGGACTGGATAATTATTAAATTCCTATTAAACTTTATGGCCAAATCCCTATTTTGCTTTATATGGTGTCTGCCTGAACACAGAATAGATGTGCTCTTACACTGTAGGCACTAGATATACATTCGTTGATGATAATCTTCTCCATTTTTGTATTCTAGCAATTGCCGTACTATTGTTTACAGCTTTTGTGGAGTCTGCTGGTCAAGTTTAAGTAAAGGGAAAGTCTCCTTTAATTTAAATATATAGAACAGTCTATTAAACATTTTTGTTCTTCAGAAGACACTGTTCCATTCCATCAAAATAGACTTTCACTCATTACAGGTGTTGCCAGAAGGCTACTGAGCTCTCTGGGTGTCTAACCTTGCCTTCTTGTCATCAGCTATTAAAACTACTAAAACAGAAGAATGCTTAACCACTACAGCTGTTAAAACATTAGTACATGCTTTGGTGAGTGCAAATTTAAATACTTTAGGGGATCTTCCTTCTCGTTTTTAACTTACAGTTCTATCAAAATTCAGCCATAGTGTTACCTTTTTCACTCCCTGAATGTACTCATATTTCTCCAGTATTCCCAGAAAAGGTTCAGTTAGCCATTGGTCTAAGGAATAATGTTTAAGCTGTTAGTTTCTTATTTAAAATTCATCAGCCAAAACTCCAGTGACTTATTGGCATTGCCTTCTGTCTTTGACTCCAAGCTTTTATTACCCTAAAATTTCAAATGATGCTTATAGAATGGGTCAGGATAAGACTAGCAAAAAGGGAATCAAAGGGGATTGTTTTTCATTTTACCTGTCTTATAGAACTGTAGTGCAATATCCAGCTCACAACCTATTTCTGATTCTTGAATTCTACATTTATCCCTGTTTCTCTCTTCTTATTTTAAATTCACATTCTGTCTCATACAAATATTGGCTTCTTATACATTGTCTACTAAATTTTATAGGATTTTCTTCTAAACTCTCTGGTTTGCTAATTCTTCTATATTTTCTCAATTAATTTGGGCTTTAAGGAATATATCAAATGTTACCAAATTTTATAACTCAGTTTCTTACCTTTCTATACAGCTCTAGATCACTATTTTAACTGCAATCCACTTGGTTAACTAAGAACTTGCTACTGAAAACATGGTCTATGTAGTGGTATCACTGACATCATCCCAGAAATGTTATTAGAAACGTTGACCCCTGGGCCCACCGAAGACTTAACTGAATCAGAACCTGAATTTTAAAATTTGAGAAAAACAGTTCTAATGGACACCTTCCAATTAATGAAGGCTAGACAGATTTTTTGACTTTGTTCTCCAGCCGGTTCCCCACTGGGTGTCCTCCCTTCCTGTTGCCCATCTCCTGCTGTCCCAGCCCCATTTCTTTCTTTCCTTCACTCCTCTCATACAATCTATTGAAAAGTCTCATGATATCTACCTGCAATGTACATTGCAAATGCATCCATTTGTATCATTCTTCATGATAACCACTTTCTATCACTGTATGGTATTCACTATATATGGTCACTCATCACGAATTAAAGTTATATTTCTACACTTGTCTTTCGTCTTCAGTGCCTCCCTTCCTCTCATCCCAACTAAAACGTAAAATCCTTCAGAGCAGGATCTTGTCTGCCTTGTTCACCTCTGTATCTCTAGTAAATAGAATGATAAATGGTGTGGAGAAGATGGCCAAAAAACATTAATTGAATTACTAAATGAATTGTGAGGGTTTTCACTTTCTCAAACAACATCGATCACAGGTTAGATGCTCCATGATAGTAGGAATAGTTGAATTGGGACTCAACAGTGGCTTCTCTCTGGGTCTCATATTCTGATATAGAGAAATGATTCCACATTGAAAAGGGCATTTCCATTATGAGAAAACAAACAAGTAAATTAATCAATACAGAGGATAAAAAGATTTGGGTCATATCCATATTTAGTAATGCACCAACTGTGTGACTCGAGATGTTATTTAAGTTTGGATTTCAGTTTCCTCATCTATAAAAGGAAGACATTGCACTACATGCAGGCTGTTTACCATGTGTCATCCTGACCAAAGGTATTCTATGGTAAATGTTTTACCTACCCATCTCCCCCATTTTTCAAAACTTTTCTGACATACGTCAATGAGTAGGTCATTTGTGCTCATGTGTTATTGCTATCAGGGGTCATGTTAGCAGCTTTGAATCAATTATAATTTTTAATTGAAGCTGAATGTATTTAATTATATAATTTTGAGCTGTCCAGTTTTAATTCCACCAAAATTACCTCAAGAAACTGGGACACTATGAAAGATGACTGACAAAGAGAAAAAATAGCATGACTAAAGCTTTTATATGCACGAACTCATATGTTATGTCCTATTTTTGTTATGTGTGCTAGGGGTGAGATTTCTCTATTTATTAATCTTATCAACAAAATAAGCTTAGTGTAGCCCATATACACAAAGATTACTGATCATGTAGCCTACAGTTTAAAAAACAATAAATTTTGAAGCCTTTGGACTGAAGATTCTCTAGGATCTCTCTTTTGAAACACATAAACATGTACAACATAAACATACATATTGCTTTCAATGGTTTATTGAATATCTTATAGCAAATTAAAGATGAGTCTGTTTGTCATTCAATCATGAAAGATGTTGATGTAAATAAATTTATTCATATATTTCAAAAAGTATATAGGGCTTCCAGCCAAGGTAAAGAAACAGAGAGCACATTTACCCTCTTCCCTATAATAAAAAAAACCCAGAAAATTTATGAAATGACTGTTTTTTTAGACATTGGACAACAAAGAACAGTGACCTCTGAGACAGGATACAAGATGAGCCCTAAAAGTGCCCAAGATTACTGCCTGTTGAAAGGTTCAGGCTGTAGCTCAGGGAAGGGGAGACCAAGTAAGCACAATAACCTCCCACAGTTGATATGGAGCTGGGAGTCTGGGGAGGCTAAGGCAGCTGGAACAATGGAAAGGGGAGAGCTGCAGTGAAAGGAGCTTTGGAGATCCAAAAAAGACCCTATCAAGTCTTCATCTGAATATTGAGCAGTGTATGTATGAGGAAAGTAGTCAAGACTGGGAAAATAACCATCCAAAACGATTAGCAGGAAGCATTCTGAGAACTGACACAGGACCAGAAATAGTTCCTGCCCCATTAACCAAAGCAGACAACTTCATAATTCATGGTACATTGGATAGAGTACTCAGAAGAGTTTTGCTTCAATGGTGGATTAAAATCAGACCTAGCCATACATGCTGCAATATTATTGCATAACAAAGCTTAAAAGTGGGCTGGAAAGTTGATTCTCTGTAACCTAATTTTGTCCCAGAACAAAGCTCAAAAATATGTATAGGAATACCAAAGTCTCCAGGACTCAATGAAATAAAATTCACAATGTCTGGCATTCAATAGAAAATAATTAAGCATGTGAAGAAGTAAGAATATACAATCCATAACCCAAAATGTCACAGAAGACTGAATTAGTAGATAAGAATATTAAAACATATATTTATTTTATTTTTCAAAATAAATTTTATTGTGTCTATTTGAGGCTTAAAACATGTTATAGGATACATATAGATAGTAAAATCTTATTAAAGTGAAGCTGACTGATATATCTATCATCTCACATAATTCCTTTCTTCTTGTGACAAGTGCAGCTGAATTCTACTTACTTAACAGAAATCCCTAATGTAATATAATTTTATTAATGTTAGTCCTCATGTTATACACTTGATCTCTAAACTTGTTCATCCTACATATCTGCCATTTTGTATCCTTTAACATACAGCATTTCATGTTTTCAAGAACTTAGAGGTAAGATTGTAGATGTTAAGTAGGAATATGGAAGATATAAAAAGATCCAAATTAAACTTCTGGTCATGCAAACTATAATGTCTGAGATAAAAAAAAAAGAGAAAACTGCCCTGGATGTGACTAACATCAGATTAGGCATTGTAGAAGAAAAGATAAGTAAATTTAAAGATTTCGCAAAAAACACTATCCAAAATGAAATACATAAAAGGCAAAAAAAAAAAAATGAAAAATTCAAGATAACTTGAAGTTGTTTAAAGTTGTGTAACTGAAATCCTCAAAAGAGAAGAGAGAAAGAATTGAGACAGACAGTTTTTAAATAAATAATTGTGGAAGAATTGAACGTAGACACAAACAACGGTCACCAAGTCCTGGAACAGGTAGCCGCTTGAGGCATTCATCTGGCACTGTTTCGGAGAAATCTTTATTTTAATCTATTCCTGTATGTTAGTTATTGAAAAACAACAGACAGTCGCAAAAACAAGTTGATGCTTTTATGTTCTTTGAGCCCAGTCATGAAGGGCCCTAGTGACTGGGCCTCACACCAAGCAAATAGTTACAAAAGAGCTAGGGTCCCAGACCATGCCAAAGCTTCATGAGACCTCTCCTCATCTATGCACGGACGGGCAGCTGACTCTGGAGCCCAGGCTGTTGCTTCCTGGTTTGGTGATGCTTCCTCCATAGTCTGGTGAGTATATATATATATATATATATGTGTGTATTTTTTCTTTTCTTCTCCCTTTCCCACCGTGATTTGCTTATTATATCTGTATTGACATATACTTGGGATAAAGGCTGTTTACCCTCATACATTTCCAGCACAGAACAATAATGTCTGTTAATTTTTAGATTTTGAGGAAAACTTTAAACCCACAGATACAGGAAGTTCAAAGCATAAGAAATCCTAAATACATCATAATTAATTATTTAATGATTTTCCAGAGAAGAAAAATCAGACACTGGAGTCCTAGAACATTATTGAACCTACAAGTGGTTTGGAGACTCCTGACACAATAAATCTCAAAAATACAATGCTGAGTGACAAAAGTTAGACCACCCCTCCCCACTAAAAGAGTACATACTATATGTTTCCATAAGTATAACATTCTAAAGAATAAAAACTATAATGACAGAAATAAAATAATTTGTTTCTCGAGATGCAATGTAGGGGAGCGATGGTGAGAACAGAAGGAAAGAAGTAGAGAAAAAGACACAAGGTAACTTTTTGGGGGTGATGAGCATGTTCATTTTTCTAATTGTGGAGATGGTTTAATGAGCCTATACATATGTTAAAACTCATTAAAATTGTGCAACTTAAATATGTGTAGTTTATTATAGGTCAGTTATACCTGAATAAAGCATTTCCTTTAAGCAAAAGTATATGGTACTTTCTATGTGTTGGTTAACATGTTAAGCACTTTATGTGGAGTGTGTCATTTTGTCTTTATAAAACCTTGTGAGATAAACACTATTATTATTCTCAGGAGGCTTAAAGATATTGTTTGGCTTTGTGTCCCCACTCAAATCTCGTCTTGAATTGTAATCCCTAGGTGTTGAGGGAGGAACCTGGTGGGAGGTGATTGAATCATGGGGGCAGTTTCCTCCATGCTGTTCTCATGATAGTGAGTGAGTTCTCAGAAGATCTGATGGTTTTTTAAGTGTTTGGCAAGTTCTTCCTTCACTTGCTTTTTTTTCCTGCTGACTTGTGAAGATGTTCCTGCTTTCCCTTTGCCTTTCACTATGATTGTAAGTTTCCTGAGGCCTCCCCAGCCATGCGGAAGTGTGAGTCAATTAAACCTCTTTCCTTTATAAATTACCCGGTCTTGGGTATTTTTTTATGGCAACGTGTAAACAGACTGATAAACTGAGTCTTGGCTAAGCAAAGTTACTAACAAAAGCACACAAAGTCAGAGAAAATGTCTAGACCTCAACTCAAGTCTTGCAGAATTCCAAAACATCTTCCCCATCCACTATTTTACATTCTAGGGTTAAATAACTGAGAAATTATTTTTGGTAATTATTTAAAACTTCTCTTCTATGAAAGATCTTCCATTAGAATTTCAGTTTGGGGATTATAGGACATTATTAGTTTCCATTCACATCCTCTAGCTCTTTGGCTTTTTCAACGTTAACTGCCCTGCCATGATAGCCTTGGGCCTTTGGGACGGCAGAGGCCAATGGGTTCTGTTTTACAATTTGCTTACACTGACTCCTGCCTGTACTTTATTCAAGGTTTCCTACTCGCCTCTCCTGTTCCTTCTCTCCTTGATTCTGTGCTTCATGCCCCAATTTTTGGTTCAGATTTTCTATTGAATTACTGCCTCATTAGGTCTCATTTTCCCAGAAAACTATCTTTGGCCCTCTCCACCTTATATTTTGACTATTGATTCCATGGGGTTCTTGGCAGTGACAGCACACAATGCTCTGGGCGGGAGACCCTGTTTCCACCAACCTAGGCCATGCACAAATCCCATGGCTCAAATATCTCCAGAGAACAAAAATCAGATACTGGAGTCAGTGAACCAGATAAACTTTCAGAGATTAAACAAATTTGTTTTAAAAAAGAGTGTCTGCTATTGTGTTTTGATGGCTGTGACATTGCTGTTTGGAGCTGTGCTGTACATCATCTGCTATTGTTACATTTGTTATATCAATCAATCAGAAGCAATTATGAAACTGCCATCTCCATCCTTTTCATTTAGCAAGGCTGTCTAATTCTGCAAGTATTAATAACCTTTTTATTCCTCTTAGTGTATCATCCTTCTTTTCTCTGCTTCTTTTCTGCAACTTTTTTTGCTGGTACTGACCTGGCTTGTGAGACAGTTGCATGTAGAGGATGTTAAGAAATTAAAGAAGGCTGGGCGCGGTGGCTCACGCCTGTAATCCCCGCACTTTGGGAGTCTGAGGTGGGCAGATCACAAGGTCAAGAGATTGAGACCATCCTGGCCAACATGGTGAAACCCCATCTCCACTAAAATTACAAAAATTAGCTGGGCATGGTGGCACGTGCTTGTAGTCCCAGCTACTCAGGAGGCTGAGGCAGGAGAATCGCTTGAACCCAGGAGGCGGAGGTTGCAGTGAGCTGAGATTGCACCACTGCACTCCAGCCTGGCAACAGAGGGAGACTCCGTCTCAAAAAAAAAAAAAAAAAAAATTCAACGATATTGGTTGCACCAGCTTGAAGTAATAGAGAATTATTTTCATAGTGGTGCCTAGTATGTACATGACACCATCAAGTATGTGAGTATTTTTAGATGGAGAAAAAAAGATAATTTTCTTAAGGTGTGTATCTGAATATGATCATTGGATTGTATAAGAAATTGTTTCACTGGTAGAGGAGAGTCGGGTGATTTCACCAAAAATTTTATGTCATGTCATAAACTTGCAGTCTGGCCAAGAAGCAGAGAGTTCACATTTATCTTTCTCACATCTAGTATACTAAGGAATAATAATGAAAATAAATGTTTGCTTCAGTAGCATGTGGAATTTTGAATTGGCACCTAAAATTCTGCCTCAAAAAGCTTCATTTCTGTGGCGCCAGAGATTTTAGAGATGAAAACCAAATGCTAAGTGTGTGCTTACACCTAGGCTGTAAGTCTCTCTGCCCAATGATCTGCTTTCACTTAACGAGTGCTATGTAGGAAGAGAGGGATGCAACTTCATGGCAGCTGATAGGAAAGAGGAAAAATTGAATATCTAGAATTACAATTATCAATCTTGATTCTTTTGCTTATAAGCCATTAGATATTGGATAAGGTCCTTAACCTTTATAATTTCATTTCTTTTTCTATAAAATGGTGGTATAATATGAGTGGTCTTCAAAAAGATCATGGGAATGTGTATTATGAATGGATTTCAAAAATTTTTTGCACCCAAATAAACTCACGCTAACATCTTATAACACGTCTGAACAGAATCTAGTTTGAAACACTCAGAAGGATAAGGCATCAGTTTGAAAAGAGCCCCTCTAAGTGTAATGTAAATTCTGCTAAATATTTTTATTCATTTATTTTTTAAGACAGGTTCTTGCTCTGTCATCCAGGCTGGAGTGCAATGGTGTGACTGTGGCTCACTGCAGCCTCAAAATCCCAGGCTTAAATAATCTTCCCACCTCAGTCTCCTGAGTAGCTGGGACTACAGATGCATGCTACCATGGCTGGCTATTTTTTTTATATTTTGTAGAGAAGAGGTCTCACTATTTTGCCCAGGCTGGTCTCAAACTCCTGAGCTCCAGTGACCCTCCTGCCTCGGCCTCCCAAAGTGCTGGAATTACAGGCATGAGCTACCACAGCTGGCCAAATTCTACTAAAATTGAAACAAGAATGAATATCAAATTTATGGTCAAGCTTGGGTGGAAGGGTGGCAAAATCATTGATGCGATATGAAAGTTTATGCGGACAATGCCCTAAAGGAATCAGAAGTTTACAAATGAATGATTTGTTTTAAGATCCACAGCAGCATACCATCCATATCAATTTTTGAGGAAAAAATTTATCTTGTTCATGTCCTAATTGAGGAGGATCAATAACAACATTAACAATAGCCAACACCATAGACATCTCTATTGGTTCAGGTTACACAATTCTGCCGGAATAATTAAAGTTGGGCAACTTTCCACTCAATGGGTGCCAAAACTGTTGTGCCCAGATCAACTGCAGACAAGAGCAGAGCTTTCAATTGACATTTTTAAAAAGTAGGGTTAAGATTCTGATGCCTCTCTTCAAAGAATTGTTATAGGAGATGAAACATGACTTTACCAGTATAATTCTGAAGACAAAGTACAATCAAAGCAATACCAAGAGGTGGAAGTGGTTCAATCAAAGCAAAAGCAGACGATCTATGAGGAAAGGTAATAGCAACACTTTTTTTTAGGATGCTCAAGGCATTTTGCTTGTTGACTTTCATAGGACCAAAGACTGATAACATCTGCTTATTATGAGAGTGTTTTGAGAAAGTTAGCCAAATCTTCAGCAGAAGAATGCCCAGAAAAACTTCACCAGAGACTCCTTAATTATGACAATACTCCATTCTTCTCATCAAACAAGGGCAATTTTGCAAGAGTTTTGATGGAAAATCATTAGGCATTCACCTTGCAATCCTGATTTGGCTGCTTCTAACTTCTTTTTGTTTCCTAATCTTACAAAATCTGTGAAAAACATCCATGTTAATAATGTAAAGAAGACTGCATTGGTTAAATTCCCAGTGCCCTCAGTTCTTTAGAGATGGACTAAGTGGCTGGTATGATCATTTATGAAAGTATGATCATTTATGAACTTGATAGAGCTTATGTTGAGAAAGTTATATTTACATCTTTCAATTCAATTTTTCATGGAGTTTCTGAAGTTCCCTTGTATTATCTGAAAGGTTAAATAAATGAATCTATTGCTGACAGATAATTGGCACTTGATGATCAGTAACTAAAATGACAATCATATTGACCTATCCTGGTGCTTTAAAAAAAAAAAAAAGAATCGATTGAATTCCAAAAACACATCCACCGTGGAACATGTTTTCTTCTCTACTCACAAAGAAAATGGTTAAAAAGTAGATCTTAGGTTTTTATTCTCTTTTGCCTGATTTACATTTTAGTGATTGCCTCATCACTGATTTTATGCTAAATTTAGAGGTGTGACTAAATAATTCTGTTTTGCAGCATAAATTAAAAAATAATATCCTTAGAATTGTACTTCTCCTTATTTTTCTCTTACTTCTCCTTATCAACATAAAATATCATTTACTGAACACCTACACACAGTGCATGGCATACCATTCCTTGCTCTTTCTTAATTTTATTGGCTTTTTCTAAAATGTCTTCTATTAGAGGAAGGAAATAAAATCATTGAAATGTATGACATTTCTTTTCTTTAAATAAATAGGGATTTATATAACTCTTGAAAAGAGATAGTATAAATATGTATTTTAGTAACATTTTTTCACAAACATTGGTAACAGTAGTTTCCTAAACAGTAACCATATATTCAAAATAATGAGACAAAACTGTTAGATGTTGGAAGAAAGAGGCAACTATTGTTTGTTTTCTAGTTTTTTTGGGTACTCATCAAAATACGTTTTTTTTCTCCTTAGTGTATCATCTTGCTTTTCTCCTAAAAGAGAGAATTTTACGAACTTCCTTAAGAAGTAAAAGCAACAATATAAAAATATTATGGCGTGCTTCAAAGTTTGACTGTTTAACTAAAGTAGTTTCTAATAAAATAATGGGGGATTAGAAAATGGAGTTTCCTTCTTGTTTGATCAAAAGGATGTTTGGGAGATAATATTTAGCTGAAAATATGGAGAACACTAAATGGAAGCTTTATCCTTTAACACAAAATGTGGAAACAACCCATAATATATTGCTTAATTGTTCTGATTATATACTCAAAACCAAAATTTCACTTAACCTGGCACTGAGTAATCTATGGTCAGGTAAAACTTGCTCAAGTAGACTAACCATGGCGGACTTTCCAATTGAGTTTCTTTGGCCTATATTCTCTAAAATCATGCACCGAAAGGAGAATTGACTATGTCTGAAGGAGATTTTGGCTCTAAAATTGGCTGCCAGTATGTAACTGTGGGAAAATTACCTAGGAAGCAGATTCATTCTCCTGATGATCTGTTAACCAATTAACCAGTTCTGATCGTTTTTAACAACAATGTTAGTCAGCTTAACAGGAATATGAATTAAACTAAGTCTAATATGGTAACCGAGAAAAATGGTCAAGAATTTAAAAAATAATGAGAAGTTCAATTAAAAATGCTATTTTCCAGCCAACATTTTGACTTTTATACATGTTAGAATTGTTTCAGTTACTTCTTTTGGATGTGAATTTGGATGCTTTTGAATGTCGTTTTATATTTTTTCAAACTTCAAGCACTTTTAATATTCTGTTGCCAATATCTCAAATGGCATATCAAGTTTCAGTTTATATCTGTAACAATTTAAAATTTAAATTTAATTCAAAAGCATGTGAAATAATCACAATTTTAAATTAAATTAAATTTTAATTTTAAATTGAGCTTCCATTTTAAGTGGAATTAAATCTTTATTTTAATTTAAGTTCAATTTTCAGTTATTTTGATTAAGGAAAGATTGAATTACATTAACTATTTAAATTAAATTAAGAATTTAAAATTAAATCCAAAAGCATCTTAAATAAACATAAATTGGAGAAAAATCTCATCAGATGAGAAACACAGAAATTCTATTTGCCAATAAGAGACAATTGGGATAGTTATAAGTTAATTGACATACTGGACATAAAAGGGTTAAAAATTTCAAAGTGTGTAAAGAAAGTGGAGCTGTTCAGAATATTTTATTACAGTAGATTACATGATTAGTACCTCTAATATTCCTTGACTATAAATTAATAAATGCAAAGAATTTAAAAAATTGACTGAAAAATTCCTAAAACTGCTAAAATCTGATAGCACAGAAATAATGTTAAAATGGATCTAGAGATCAACAGAAACTGAGAAATTCCCATTATAAATGTTGACATTTCTGTTTTGCTAGATCGTTTATCGTGAGACACCAAAATTCAGCCTTCCTTTTAAGTTCTTAAAATATTCCTGTTTGATTTTTAGTTTTCTCATCACTTAAAGGTATAAAAAGCATTTTCATCAAACCAGTAAACTTAGTAAATAAAACAAATTAGATGTTTAGAAAGCTGAGTTTTGCGGAGTTGATTTTCAGGAAAACATGCTGCCGGTTGCTAACATCTCTAACCATCGGTTTCTGTATCTGTAAAATGAAAATGATGATAACGTTGCCATCTTCCTTCATATCCGACATTGTGAAAATGCTGTACCTAACTAATTATCTCATTTAATCCTGACCACCAGCCAGTGAGTAAAGTATAAATGAAGAAATAGATACTCAGAAAAGTGATTTATGAAAAAAGAGGCACAGGTAGCAAATGATGGAGCTGAGCTTCAAACCCAAATGGTATCACTCTAGAGATCAGGTCTTTAGGTGTTGGGCTAAGGTCAGGCCATGATTTTTTTGTTTTGTTTTGTTTTTTTGAGACTTTGTTTTTTCTCTGTCGCCCAGGCTGGAGTGCAGTGGTGCAATCTCGGCTCACTGCAAGCTCTGCCTCCCGGGTTCACGCCATTCTCCTGCCTCAGCCTCCCGAGGAGCTGGGGCTACAGGCACGTGCCACCACGCCTGGCTAATTTTTTTCACCTTGTTAGCCATGTGGTCTCGATCTCCTGACCTTGTGATCCACCTGCCTCAGCCTCCCAAAGTGCTGGGATTACAGGTGTGAGCCACTGCGCCCAGCCTCTAGGTCAGTCCATGTTTTCTGTATTGAATTCCTAATGATACCAATAAGCTAACTCTTTTTTAGTTGGATGTATATACGCACATATATATATATATATCCATGTGCCTATATGTATATGTGGATGTATGTAAATATACATATATATACACATATAAAACAGTACTATTAAATTTTCTGGTCATTTTTTTTCTCTTGAGACTAAAAATGTCAAATGTAAGCCCTCTCAAGAGGCTAATATGGTACCTGAACACAGGCATTTCCTCTGGTGTGTATGTGGACCATGTGAAGATGAGGGAGAGGGAATGGTGGGATGGACGATAGAAGTAAATCATTAATTACAAGGGAAAATGAAACGCCTACCAGTGGACAACTACCCAAAAGCATGTATGCCTTGAACAAAGTAAGATTGGCATGGATTATTCTGAAATCAAGAGAACTTCTGGGCCATTAGTCCTCATTGCTTCTCATTGGCTTCTGTGGAGTTACATAAACTAGATTTGTCAAAGATGTGTGATGAGCTAGGGCCACAGACATCTCTGTTCTCTCTGTTTGCGGGGAGTTTTCCTTTGCCATCTGCAGTTTACTGCTATGTATATGGTGAACTTACTACGTTCTGAAAATTAACAGAGTACCTGGCTATTTTTTTCTAGGCTGAAAATCTGATGTAAAATGTTAGCTTGCCCAGTGAAAAAACTCTTTCATCCATCTATCCCTTAAAAATATAATGTATTAGTACTGTGTTTCAGATACCGATAGGCTTCAGGGCTACAAAGATGAAAATGATATAGTCTCTGCCTTTTTTGGTTAATAGTTAATAGGAAAATCAGACAAACAGAAAATTATAGTATAATCTGATAAGTACAATGTAAAAGATACAAGGTAAGAATAACATCTAACGTTTACTGAGTGCTTACTTTGGATTAGACTGATTAGACTGTCCTAGCATTTTGTGGTACTAAGTGGTAGTTACTCTTATACTGAATTAAGATGAGAAAACCAAGACACACAGATTTTAAATTACTTGTCAATACAGATAGCAAAGAGATGGACTTACATTTGAATCCAGATAATCTATTACCAAAATCAGGGTACAAGAGACACTTTGCAATATTGCCTCTTCGATTGGAGTATAAATAAAGGTCCTGATAGAAAGCACATTATCATTATGTTCAAGTTAAAATGAAGGTTGGAGACTTGAAATAAATTTCTGCCTTTGGGAAAAGAAATACAAAATTAAAGAAGCATGCCTCAATTCAAACAGTAATGTATAGTGCTTATGAGTCAGACTGGTCAACTGAATCTGGTTCAGCCACTTACTCGTAGCTGTGCAACCAAGAGAAGTTATTTAACCCCTCTAAGCCTTAGTTTGCTCATCTGTAAAATGGGAAAATATATAGTATATGGTTTGTGAGGATGATTATATGAGATCATATTTGCAAATACTTAGAAAAAGGATTGGAGATTAGAGGGAGTGACCAATAAATATTAATTTTTACTAAATGCAACCAGTGAATTTACAAATTATTTCTTTATATCACAGAAACTAGTACCATATCCATTCTGTCTGATTTCTGAGGGCAAGTAAAGTATGTCAGTGGTGAAGTAACTTATAAGGTGGCTAGTGGAGCAAAATGTAAAAGAAAAATACTGCAACCTAAGAAGGAAAATGGTTCTAAGATAAATTCTAAGCTAAATATTAATAAGCTAAACTTCACACTTAATGAAACTTTATACGTTTGTATTGGCAAACATTATTTGAAAGACAGGGGTTCAGCCAATTATTTCCAAAGTGGCAGAATAAGTTCAGAGAACCCCAAGAATGATAAACAAAAAAGATCTGAATCATACATATCACAGTCAAACTGTTGAAGGCCAAAAACCAAAAGAGAAACTTGAAAGCAGCAAGAGAAAAATGACTCAACATGCAGAAGTGAACAATAACATGAAAAATGCCTTATAGCTCATCAGAAACAACAGAGGCCAGAAGGCAATGGAATAACATATTCAAAGTGCTAAAAGAAAAAGACCTGTCAATCATGGTTTGTATAATTAACAAAACCATCCATCAAAAGTGAAGGCAAAATTAAGACATTCTTCCGTAAACAAAGACTGAGCCAATTCCTTGCTAGGCACTTTACATATACCATCTGATTTAATCTTGACCACAAGCTTGTAAATTTTCTTTTCTTATTTCTCTTTTACAGTTGGGGGAACTGTGAAACCAAAGAGAAGTTGAGTAAATTGCTTGAGGCCATAGAGCTAGTGAATGGAATTTGAAACCAGATCAGTCCACTGATTCTACCTTCCCATGAAGTTTCATTGTGTTAGATTCTCTGCCTACAAGCAACTTTTCTTTAAATGAGTCTACCTAATGCTGATAGATGGATCCTCCTAAATATTACTTCTTGATGTTACTTTACTAAGAATCCTTGAATGGCTTTTTCTTATTTGTAGCATGAAGGCCAAATTCTTCACTCTGATGGCTTTTAAATTTCAGCACTAAAGTGTCATTGAAACATGGTTTCTTAATATTTCTCAATATTTCTCAAGTTGGCTGGGTTATCTCATATTTGCCAACCTCTTCTCCATCAGTTGAAATCCTCCCTATCATGGGTTGTGACTGACTGGGGCTGGCATTGTGGGTGGCAAAAGAATTTACCAAGACAGTAGTGAGTTAAAGAAAGCAGGTTTATTAGAGAGAAAGTATGTTGCAAGGAAGTAATGGGCAGCACAGCAGAGAAGGGGTTGTTTGAGAAGAGTCAAGGGCTGGAGAGAAGTTTTATAGGGTCGTGCTCTAGGGGCTATATGTGGCTAGGGTCATGCTGCTTTGCTAAAAATACATTGGGGTGATTTTTAACTGGCAGGCCTTTCCACCCCAGGCATCCTGTGACAGGGTGTTTGTGCAAGAAAATGATGTTTAGTCAGCATTCTTGTGAGAGCTGGTTTTCCTCTCCCCCTTTTCTGCTTTCTTCTATCTCGACAGCTAGTCTCCATCCTTGTTGCTTATCAGGACTTCACACTCTCCATTAAAAAAAAGTATCTATTTTTTTGTGTGTGAGTTGGGGCTCATATCTTTTGATTCTTCTCTGATATTTCCACTCTTCCTTTTTACATATTGCCATTCGCCTATTGGAGCCTATATGCTGTCTTATATTGTGAGTTATTATAGCATCTATCTGTCTGTCTGTCTGTCTATATCTATCTATCTGTCTATCTATCTATCTATATCTATCTATCTATCTATGTCTCTATGTCTCTATCTATCTATATCTATCTGTCTGTCTATATCTATCTATCTATCTATCTATCTATGTCTCTATGTCTCTATCTATATCTATCTATCTATCTATCTATCTATCTATCTATATATATATATTTTTTTCTCTCTATAGAGTGAGAAATAAAAATGAAATTCTGATCTATCCAACCAATTGAACTGACCCCCTCTTGGCCAAGGGGACCCTAGGGAAACCTTGAAAACGGAGTTCCTAGCCATAAAGTGATAAGAGGGCAGATTCACCTCGTTATACACCCTTCTTTGCTAACTGCCATTAGACTTTTTTCCTTGAGGGTTAAACAGAAGCCAGCCCTTTTGAAAGATTCACTCTACTGCTGATTTCAACCAACCCCTGAGGCAGCTTCTCCCTTTTTGTGGTATTAATACAACGGCTGAATGGCATTCCTTGCTGATAAGAGACCAGGGAACATGGAGTGGTTCTGGCCAGTCTATAGAGGGTGTACAATGAGGATTTTTGTGTCTTCTGCTTTATCTTTTGACCTCAGAGGGCTGAAAACTCCACCCTCAGATCATGCTGATGCCATCACTTTTTGTACATGTGACCCATGAAGGGATGTAAATCTCAATTGCACATGTGCATCTTTCTCCGTTCATAAATATTAATGACTCCTCCTACAGCTTATTAAATGTGTATACTTGGCCACTCCACTCAGCATAAATTTCTGTTCCCTTTAAGTCTCCCTCAAAGTTCCTGTTTTCGGCTTGTGACTGGATGCTACACTTTCCGGCCTGTCAGAGTGGCCACCTGCAGGCTGCAACCATTTAGAAGAAATAAAGCTCTTCTTTCCAAATTTATGAACCTTATTATTCTTCAGTTGACAATAGATATAGACAATAGATATAGATACATATATACGTACACAAAAATTTGTGTGTGTGTATATATGTGTGTGTATATATGAATAAAAGTGGCATATTTAAATATTAAATAATGGGATAAATGGGACATATGTATATATATATATATATAGAGAGAGAGAGAGTTTGTTTCTAGTTCATTTATGCTATCACGTATATTTAACTGCATTGCATGTATATGAAATGGCATAACTGGATTGGAAACAAGTCATGTTTTATTTTCCTTTACGTCTTCAGCAAGACTTAGCAGGGTGCTTTCTATATTATAACAGCCTATTAAATATTTATTGAATGATGCCTTATGGTTCCTACTTAAAAAGTGAAATACTGAAATCAAATAGTAAGAAAAAATCACCATATCCTGGTATTTAAATTGGTCCCACTTGGTTGGAAAATTATGTCAGTCTGGAATCTTGTTAAAATGAAATCTGAGAGAAACAGAAACTTCCTCCCTTTTCTTACTCCAGTCTCATGAGGCCAACACAGTACTTCAAAACCAAACACTTATGAATTTCTTCTCAACCATCATTGCTGCAGCCCCAGGGAAAATCAAGACAGCTGTGAGTGGTCATGGAAGCTCACAGATCATAAATTTGGTAAGCTAAGATGGTAACCAACTGATGGGGCAGGTATGTAGGGTTCCTTCAAATTTAGAGTATAAAATATTGTGTAATGCTCATGCTTATCATGAAGAGTGAGCTGATCCAATTAAATGATCCAATGATAGACTCTATCTTAGACAAGTTGGAAGAGTACCAGAGAGAGTAGTTTACTATTCATGAAAAAGTAATTGATTTCATAGTGGAAGCCAAGGAATTAAAAAATTGCTGTTTGGGAGAGTTTTGTCTGTGGGTCTGCCTGCTTCTCAAAATGTGGTCTATCTTTAAAGACACAACTGGGTCATTTCTTAGTATAAATGTCTCAGTTTCTCTTTTTCTCTTTGATCCCTTTCTCACCTCTTCTTCTCTGAAAAAAAAATTCAAATCATTTTGGGAATATCCTTTATCTCAATATATACCAGTTTCATTTAATATGTTAAATATTAAATATGCCACTTTTATTCATCTAAGTCATTCTTTTAACTGTATATTCATTTAATTTACCAATAGTAAAACACAGTGAGTATTGGTAATAAATATTGGTCCTCTGCTCAGTCCCTGATTGGATTTCTTATCTTCTCAGGGAAAGAGAGGGGACTGGTTAGAAAGGGGAGGGTGAGATCAGGTGAAGAAATGGCAGGGAATGCAGGCTCTTTTTTGGTTCCAGATGAATTTTAGGATTGCCTTTTCTAGTTCTGTGAAGAATGATGGTGGTATTTTGATGGGAATTGCATTGAATTTATAGATTGCTTTTGGCAGTATGGTCATTTTAATACTATAGGTCTATAGTCACCACAACAGCGTGATACTACAATAAAAATAGGCACATAGACAAATGGAACAGAATAGAGAACCCAGAAATAAAGTAAAATACTGACGGCCAACTGATCTTTGACAAAGCAAACGAAAACATAAAGTGGGGAAAGGACACCCTATTCAACAAATGGTGCTGGGATAATTGCCTAGCCACACGTAGAAGAATGAAACTTGATCCTCATCTCTCACCTTGTATGAAAATCAACTCAAGATGGATCAAGAACTTAAATCTAAGACCTGAAACCATAAACATTCTAGAAGATAACATTGGAAAAACCCTTCTGGACATTGTCTCAGGCAAAGACTTCATGACAAAGAACCCAAAAGCAAATGCAACAAAACAATGACAAATAGATGGGACTTAATTAAACTAAAGTTTCCACACAGCAAAAGAAACTATCAGCACAGTGAACAAACAACCCACAGAGTGGGAGAAAATCTTCACAGTCTATACATCTCACAAAGGACTGATATCCAGAAGCTACAGGGAACTCAAACAAATTAGCAAGAAAAAACCAAACAAACCCATCAAAAAATGGGCTGAGGACATGAATTGACAATTCTCAAAAGGAGATATACGAATGGCCAACAAACATATAATAAAATGCTCGACATTACTAATGATCAGGAAAATGCAAATCAAAACCACAATGCAATACCACCTTACTCCTGCAAGAATGGCCATAATCAAAACATTTTAAAAAATAGATATTGGTGGGGATGCAGTAAAAGGGAACATTTTTACATTGCTGGTGGGAATGTTAACTAGTACAACCACAATGGAAAACTGTGTGGAGATTCCTTAAAGAGCTATAAGTAGAAATACCATTTGATCCAGCAATCCCACTACTGGGTATCCACCCAGAGGAAAAGAAGTCATTATACGAAAAAGATACTTGTACATGCATGTTTATAGCAGCGCAATTTGCAATTGCAAAAATATGGAACCAGCCCAAATGGCCATCAGTCAATGAGTGGACAAAGAAATTGTGGTATATATATATATACCATGGAATACCATTCAGTCATAAAAAGGAACAAAATAATGACATTTATAGCAACCTGGATGGAACTGGATACTATTATTCTAAGTGAAGTAACTCAGGAATAGAAAACCAAACATCATATGTTCTCACTCATAAGTGGGAGCTAAGCTATGAGAATGCAAAGGCGTAAGAATGATACAGTGGACTTTGGGGACTTGGGTGAAAGGGTGGGAGGGTATGAGGGATAAAAAACTACACTTTGGGTACAGTGTATACTGCTTGGGTGATGGGTGCATCAAAATCTCAAAAATCACCACTAAAGAACTTACTCATGTAACCAAACACCATTTGTTCTGCAAAAACCTATGGGGAAAAAATAAATAATAAAAAAAGAAACAGTAGAGAAAGTTTTTCTTGGGAAGTGTGGAGCCAGAGAATGGGTCCTCATATTTCCAAAGTTCTTTATTCCTACCCAGATAAGGAGGGGAAAAGGTGCAAAGATATGTCTATAATTGTATTTCCCATCCTGGAAACCTCAGCCAGCCAGAAGACCTGGAATCAATATTTAAGCCAGAGAAGATGACAGTGAAGTGGGACCAAGTCACAGCCATGGGACTAGATGAATTTAGATTGCACACCCAACAGCCTTGAGCTAGCAAACTGCATGGCCTTTTCCTTAATCTTGCAATAATGCAATCAGGCATTTTATGGAAATCATAAAATGGAATCACGTCCATCATTGGAAGAGTTTTACTGTGCTTACTGAACTCCTATATTCCAGGCTCTTTACTATGTGCTAGAAATGCCCATTGGTGTACAAGATAGACATAGGCCACTCCTACCATGCTTGAAGTTTAGTGGAAAAAGGAAGTGCTACTCTCCTCTTGAATTTTTTTCTGTATATCTCAAATTAAGGAGAACAAACATGTCTACTTATAATCAAAGTTTATATTATTGTCTGCATTACTGTAATCACATAGGCATAAAAGCTTAATGTTTTGTTGGGGTAATCTAACAGTAACAACTACAACAAAATGCATGTAGAATTTTGGGATTTACAAGGTACTTTCACTTGTACTGCCTCTTTTAACCTCACTGAGTTTCTTCTCTCACACTTGGAAGATAAGGAATAGCAATGTCTTTCTTGTACTGATGACATAGCTAGACAGCCAGGCAAAGGTTATGCCTTCAATTGTGAGGATATGCATTTTATAGATGCAAACCTGAGCCTCAGAGAAGAAACGTGAATTGTTTGTAGTGGAATATAAAGCTGAAAGAAAAAGTGAGACTTAAAGTATAGTCTTTGGACTCTGAAGTCTATGATTTTTTCATTATATGTCAGCTGTTGCTCAACTGACCCATCAATCAAGTGGGAGCCAGGAGTAGCCCCTCAGAATTTCTCCAGACTTAATGTTCCAGGAAAGCTGATCACACTTTACTCCTTTTGGCAGCCCATATAATAATAGTGCAACCAAACAGGAAAAGAATAAAGAGGAGAGACGGAGAACATTAAGGTAGTAATAAAATTCATTCACAAGCTGACCACCCAGAAATAATCAATTTTGTGCATATCCTTTTTGTCATTATTTTAGAATCCATTATATTTCCTGGCTGACATTATTTCCTTAAGTCCTAATCATGGGGAACTATTTTTGTCTTTGTCCCATAGAACATTAGAACAAAAAGTGACCTCTGAGACTATTTAGTCAAACTTCCTTAATATTCAGATGAGGAAGTCACAACTAGAAAAATGTATCTATAGACCAAAGCAAAGTCCTAAGAAGAAAAACAATTAGGAATTTAATGAATTATTTTCTGTAAGTAATTGCTTACAAAATGAATGCTCTATGGCTTGACCATAAGATAATAACTAAGATTTTGCCTGAATGTAAATTTAGATGAGATTTTGATGTGTCACATCATTGTTTTGGGCCCAAAAGAGATTTTTCAGGGCTTAATATATGGCAGGCTTACAGCTGCATGCATGAATGAATGAATAAAGCACGTATGATTTACCTGTATACTTTGAAAATAATAAGTACAATTTACTAATTTAAGACCATTATGTTCATATTCAGTCATATTAGCATCGTCATCATCAAGGAAACTTTATTGAATGCATCCCGTGTGTGATTGTTATAGGAATGGAAAAGAGAAGATGTGATGTTGAAATATTGGGCAGTTGAAGTTAAAAAAAGATTTGTATAATGACTGTGGTTTGAGTACTTGTGTGTATGTATGTATGTGTGTGTGTGTTCATTGAGTAAGAAGATGGGGGTGGGACTAATTCAGGGGAAGAAAGAGTTTAAAATATTACCATTTGTGGATATGATGCTGACATAAACTGATAAAGAAAATAGAAGTATAATGATTAATATTATGCAGTTCTGTTCCTGTTGTTTGTTGATAACAATTTGTCCACATGTAGGAGTCCATTTACAGGTGACGGTGAGATAGTAAAAAAATGTTAATTATTTTACTATGTAACAGCTCACATACTGGACTGGTCACCATTACTTGAATACCATGTACATAGAATCCTAGTATAATAATTGCAAACACTTACTGAAAACTCACTGTCTTCTGTCCTTGATTAGAAGCACTTTGCATATATTAAATTATTTAATGCTCACCACAGCCCTATGTATTGAGTGCTTTGATTATCAACCCCATTTCACAGATGAGAAAAATGAAACACAGAGAGATTACTTCAAACTATACTACAAGGCTACGGTAAACAAAACAGCATGGTACTGATACCAAAACAGAGATATAGATCGATGGAACAGAACAGAGCCCTCAGAAATAACGCCACATATCTACAACTATCTGATCTTTGACAAACCTGAGAAAAACAAGCAATGGGGAAAGGATTCCCTATTTAATAAATGGTGCTGGGAAAACTGGCTAGCCATATGTAGAAAGCTGAAACTGGATCCCTTCCTTCCACCTTATACAAAAATCAATTCAAGATGGATTAAAGACTTAAACTTAGACCTAAAACCATAAAAACCCTAGAAGAAAACCTAGGCATTACCATTCAGGACATAGGCATGGGCAAGGACTTCATGTCTAAAACACCAAAAGCAATGGCAACAAAAGTCAAAATTGACAAATGGGATCTAATTAAAGAGCTTCTGCACAGCAAAAGAAACTACCATCAGAGTGAACAGGCAACCTACAAAATGGGAGAAAATTTTCGCAACCTACTCATCTGACAAAGGGCTAATATCCAGAATCTACAATGAACTCAAACAAATTTACAAGAAAAAAACAACCCCATCAAAAAGTGGGTGAAGGACATGAACAGACACTTCTCAAGACATTTATGCAGCCAAAAAACACATGAAAAAATGCTCACCATCACTGGCCATCAGAGAAATCCAAATCAAAACCACAATGAGATACCATCTCACACCAGTTAGAATGGCAATCATTAAAAAGTCAGGAAACAACAGGTGCTGGAGAGGATGTGGAGAAATAGGAACACTTTTACAGTGTTGGTGGGACTGTAAACTAGTTCAACCCTTGTGGAAGTCAGTGTGGTGATTCCTCAGGGATGTAGAACTAGAAATACCATTTGACCCAGCCATCCCATTACTGGGTATATACCCAAAGGACTATAAATCATGCTGCTATAAAGACACATGCACACATATGTTTATTGCGGCATTATTCACAATAGTAAAGACTTGGAACCAAGCCAAATGTCCAACAATGATAGACTGGATTAAGAAAATGTGGCACATATACACCATGGAATACTACGCAGCCATAAAAAATGGTGAGTTCGCGTCCTTTGTAGGGACATGGATGAAATTGGAAATCATCATTCTCAGTAAACTATCGCAAGAACAAAAAACCAAACACCGCATATTATCACCCATAGGTGAGAACTGAACAATGAGAACACATGGACACAGGAAGGGGAACATCACACTCTGGGGACTGTTGTGGGGTGGGGGGAGGGGGGAGGGATAGCTTTAGGAGATATACCTAATGCTAAATGGCGAGTTAATGGGTGCAGCACACCAGCATGGCACATGTATACATATGTAACTAACCTGCACATTGTGCACATGTACCCTAAAACTTAAAGTATAATAATAATAAAATAAAAAAAAGAAATTTCTCAAATTCTCTTTGTGTATTATGTGAAGGATACAGGTTTTGAACTCAGGCAGCCTGGTTCCAGAGTCTGTGCTCTTTAACACATTGTTGTACTACCTACTAGAAGTTTGCAATGGAAGGAAATTTGGGTTCATTACATCTGAGAAACCCAAGGCTCAGAGGTTAGTTACTTGCCACGGGTCACATAGTTATTTTGTGACAGATCTTAAACTATGACAGTTTGTGCTTTTGTGTGCAAGGCTGAATTAACTGGAGACAGGGTATGCTGACATAAGCCTGCAGGTACCATGCACTTTCATCATCACTGTCATTCATAAACTAGTCTTGAAAAGATGGGAAATGGGGTGGTCTACAGAAGTTTTCAAGCTTTCTTTTCTTATGAAGCATATAGATAATTCTGTGTATGGAAATATCATTTTGGCTTGCTCTGGAGAAAATGTCAGTTTCCTTGGAGAAATACGTAGCATCAGTTTATTGGCTACTCAGGCCCCTTTTATAAGGAAAGACAACTTCCTCCAAAATGAACAGGTGGCTCCGTGTCAGGGGAATTAACAAAAGATGCAGGAGATTGAACCAATTATCTCTTTCCTTCTTCTCCTCCCAGGTAGTGCCCTCCACCTCCTGTCACTCCAGAGGGAAATCTGTCCACAATCTTCCTGGGAAAGAGATTCTACCACTTTCTTTTTCATTGCTGACAAAATAGTAAGGAAGATGAGAAGGCCATATGTGGTACCATTTCATTCTTCCAACTAGAAAAGCTCCTCTGGTAAATGTCTTGAGGCTAACTGGGAAATGCGCATCAAAGAGAATGTGGCTAACCTGAAATGTCATATTTCATGGGGAGTTCAACAGGGCCATTTATCACAATTGACCCCATCAGAGAAGGACCAACCATCCTTAGCAGACCCAGGGTTGCAAAATGCCACCACATTTGGCCATAAAATTTATCATGTCAGGAGATCTATAGTCAACAGTACGCACTGTGAAATATGGCAGTACTGCTGGGATATTTATCTTGGTTGGACCTGACAGATTAGCCCTGCATTTCCACTTAGTCCGCATTCCTACCCCAGTGCAATCTATTATGACCCATCATGGCAATCTGCTTGGAAACATGACTTGCAGCATCAATAAGCTAGATGCGTACAGGAAGAGCCACATAAATGCACATATTTGTGGAGTGCTCCTCTTAAAATGCTGAAAAATTATTCAGTGACTTTCTTCTTTTCCGATAATTACTTTAAGAAAAGTAACACATTAAAAGGGGATTTGGACTCTTTACAAATTAATGCTGTTGGAGACATGTTTACCTTTTGGTTTCTTTTTTTCATTTCACAGAAAAGATGCAAAAGTGACAGACATGGTGAAATTCCTCTTTCATTCCTGAGTCTCTCCTTGGGCAGGATTGTGAAGGAGGCAAAACTGATTATCAATGCTTCTGTCTTACAGCTCTCTACTTGTGCTGGTGTGGTGCCCTGGCGTCCTCGTGTTCTTGGCATCTCTGCACTATCTATCTTTTCCTAAGCTCTGCTCAAGGGACCGTCACTTACCCTACTACATTGTAAGGGATGGATATAGCTTCATAATCCCCTGTGTGTTTTTATTTTAATAAATACATTAGATATAAAATCATTTAAATAGAAGAATTTTGGAATTCCAGTCTTTATCTTCTTCCTGGTAGTAATAGTGATCAGATAGGAGGTCTATCAGTTTACCCCAGAGCACGGCAGCTTGCATGCTAGGAATATTTCAGGGGAAACTGCAGACTTGGGTGTTATGAATTTTGGGTTTGAGTCCTATCTTTATGATTTGTTCTGATTGATCTTGGGCAAGTCCTGAAACCTCTGAGAGTCTCAGATTTGTGAAATATGTGGATAAATAAAAACAACTCTTTCTTGGGATTGATGTGAAGATTAAATAGAATTTTATACATCTCTGTGTAAATAGACACAGATATATATGTTTTCATAAATTGAAGAGCATAATATAAATAATTTTTTTGTAGAAGCAGCAGAGAAAGCTGGATTTGCAGTCAGAATTTTTGTGTAAAACTCATTTTTCAATGACTAGTTGGACTGTAGGACTCACATCCTTTAAATAACTTTCCCAATGAATATAGCACGAAGAAAAGAATACCATCTCCTCCAGCAGAAGATCCTGGTCAAACATGATCATTCCTTGAGCATGTGGCTTGTATCTCCATCCATGACATTTATTTTATTCTGCCTTTTCTTAGAGTTGTATACCTCTGTTTCTTCTTCGAGTGAAATCTTTTGAGTATAGAGATTTAATTTCATTTATTTCTGTATTTCCCATAAGGTGAACTATATGTGATTGAATAGTAGGTACTTAATAAACATTTGCTAACTGAATAACAGCATGTTGGCTGTTGTGCATTTGAGGAATGTTATACATGTAAAAAAGCCAAAACAGAGACGATGCAATTTTCTTTGTTTTGATTCATATTTTCTGCCAGGCAGTAACATCTGGATTGAGACCCATTTTTATGAAAATTTACAGCTAAATAAAGCAGGGTTGGAACTGCAGGCTTGTAGGAAAGTGGTTACTCTTTGAACATAGTTCAAAATTCTTGAACATAGTTGCATTTAGCCCTGGCTCTGAAAGGGTTTTAACTTCTCTGTTCCTTTCCTTTCAGCCCATTTAACGTTAACACTGGCAAACAGAGAAGAAAGTTATGATGGGAAAGGAATTTGTTAAGCGTGCACATCAGCTCCTTTATTTCACAGAAGTAGAAACTGAGGCTCACAGCCTTTAAGCGATTGCCCAAACTTGTACTATCATTTTACAGTGATCCAGGAGTAGAACCTGAGTTCTAGTTTGGTCCAGCATCTGTTCTCCAGGTCAACATTGCCTTCTTGCCTTCTTGGATGACTTCCCTTTCTTTGGATCATTTCTTTTTTCTTTTTGTTTTTCTGTTTTTTGAGACAGAGTCTTGCTCTGTCACCAGGCTGGAATGCAGTGGCATGATCTCCGCTCACTGCAACCTCCACCTCCGGGTTCAGGTGATTTTCCTGCCTCAGCCTCCCAAGTAGCTGGGACTACAGGCACGTGCCACCATGCCCAGCTAATTTTTTTTTGTATTTTTGGTAGAGATGGGGGTTTCACCATGTTGGCCAGGATGGTCTCGATCTCTTGACCTCATGATCCGCCCGCCTCGGCCTCCCAAAGTGCTGGGATTACAGGCGTGAGCTACCGCGCCCAGGGTAAACTGTGACACAATCTCTGTGAAGTAATTGAAATAAAGGTACATTTTCCTACACAAAACTTGGAGTGAGTCCTTGCTTCTCAAACTAGTGTTTATATGCACCCTGCAGAACTCCCTGAGGCCACCGTTTAAACATCTTACATTTTCCTGGGAGTATGTTTTTTTTCCAAAAGATTTTTTTGGGGCTGAAAACTACTATTTTCATACTATAACAAACATAAATTTTAAAGAATTACTAGGATAAAGCTAGAGAAATTTTGTAGTTGTAGGATCCTATACCCCTAGACATGCGTAGATTCCCACCCCGTTTTGCTATAAGCAATATTTTGGTGGAAGAGTCTCAGAAGTACTGGGCTAGGTCATACCTTTGTTACATGGTTTGACCTTGCTAGGCAGAAACCTAAGCCACAGCTAAAAATAGTCTATCTTTGCTATTTTTAAGTCTTTTACAATCTGACCTTTGCCGCAGCCATTCTTCAGAAATGACTCTGTAGGTGGCTGCTAAGGAGAGAACCTTACTACTAAATCCAGTCTTTCTTCCTTCCCTCCCTCCCTTCCTTCCTTCCTCCCTTTCTCCCTTTCTCCTTTCCTCCATCCCTTCCTTCCATTTTTTTTTCTATCAATAGAGGGCTTTTATTGTATTTTAAAAATATCACAAATACGTCTTAGGAATCATCCAGCATCTTCTCGTTTCCATAGCTGGATAACTCTTAGACCTTATTCATCAGACGGCAGAACTGTTCCTTTCTTAGAGACATAGATACCATCCAACAATTTTTTGGTATCCTTGTTTTTAACTGCTGTAACTCAAAAGAGGCTGAATTTGGTACAAATCAAAGAGGCTGAATTTGGTACAAGTTTACTGTTATTACCTTCAAAAATGAACTCCTCTTTCTGGGCTTGACATACTGATGGAACAAGCCACACTTGGCCTCATCTGAACCTTGCAGGTGTATTTTTCACTTAAGAAATTTCTAATGTCAACAAGAGACCCATTCTCCTGAATGACAATGCTGAGGAGGAAGTAAGCATACACAGACTTCATCTTGTAATGGAAGCCTAGTGTAATGTTCTGGATCCTGTTCTGTACATGACTATGGATAGTGTGAACCAGAGCAAATTCCTGTCTATTTCTCCACTGTGTCAACTTGAAGCCTCTGTTTTCTTTCCAAGTAGACTGAGTTCTACATTAATATGAGTGAAGTCTCTCTGCAGAGGTCCTCTGGGGCCCTTCGTAACTGTGAGTCCATTCAGAGTGATATTGACATTTTCTGGAATGTTTAATCTGATTCCTGAGAATGGTCTTCATTCTCATGTAGAAGCAGCAAAGACAGAATGTCTTAATTCTTTTTTGACCTCTCTACTATATTTGACACTGCTGACTCGCTCTTCTTTGAAGACGTGCTTGCGTCTTTTGGCTTCACAAGGCTTCATTCTCTTTCTTTGTGTCCAGATGCTGGAAGAAGACTTTTCATGCCTTTTCTTAGAGACAGGGTCTCACTCTATCACCCAGGTTGGAGAGCAGGGGTGCAATCAGAACTCACTGCAGCCTCCAACTCCCGGGCTCAAGCAGTCCTCCTACCTCCACCTCCTGAGTAACTGGAACTACAGGTACACACTACTACATTTGGTTATTATTATTTTTTCTTTTTTTGTAGAGATTGGGTCTTGCTATGTTTCCTGGGCTGGTCTTGGACTTCTGGCCTCAAGTGATTCTGCTGCCTCAACCTCCCAAAGTGCCAGGGTTATAGGCATGAGCCACTGTACCTGGTCATGCCTTGTTTTTTAAGGTGCTTTTTCTTTCCTGTGTCCTTGAGCTCCATATTCACATACACAACTGAGTTGTGCACAATTTCTCTTAGAACTTGCAAAGACATTTTAAACTCAATAATTGAACAAACACATTCTTTTCCCCCCTTTCACCACCATGCCCCCTTGTTTTCTGGACTATATTATTCTGGCCCTAAATTACTATTTCTCTATTGGTTCCTATTTTGTGGTGTAAGTAACCAGTGCCCAGCCAGATATCTGAGCATTTATCTTCACTTTTCCTTGCCTCTCACTCTCCTCATTCATGCCATCATCATGAACTACCTCCTAAATATTTTTCAAAGCCATTTGCCATAACCACAAGTACCACCCATGTTTAGACTATTATCTTTTACCTTGTTCGCTTTAGCAACCTTTTCATTTATTTCAGTCTCAGGTCTTGCTCTCTTCATAAATGTAGGATTGGGAAGAAGAAAATTTTCTAGGAACTGTTAGAAATGTAATAAAACTGTCAAAAGTGTTAAGTCTCAGTCTACTGTTTCGTGACAGTTTAAGAAAGTAACTGAAAAAAAATCCAGGTAGGAAACACAAAGAAAAAAATACAAACATTTTGATATATTAACTGATAATGGCACTTTAATTATACCACCCTGTGAAGACAAAGATAATGATCAAATCCAAGTCATCTATGTATCCATAAAATCTTAAGCACACCCTGTCTATTCTCAATTATACTATGCTCTTCAAATCCAGAGGGAATCTTTCTAATGTGCAAACCATATCTGATCCCCTGCCCTACACCCTTCAGTGGCTCCCCATTGCACTCAGAAAAAAATTCTGAATGTCTTAATTTGGCTCACAAAGGGCTACATGATTTGGTTCCCACTTGTTCTTTATCCTCGTAACCCCTTCCTGCTCTAGCTCAGACAAATGCCTCTCAGTTTCTCAAATCCTCCATGCTCCTTGCTTCCCTCCACATTCCTCCTTCAGAATTTGATTGGTTAAAGCAGTGTTTTGCTGGTAAATATTTAACAACTGCCTTTGGGAGAGGGGAAGAAGAGGACCCCAGATTTGCAGCATTTGATGGTTTTCATGGCATAAACATTCTCACCATGACTTTTATCAAGCTACCCATGTGATGTCATTGCACACAAAATTGGGAAGAAATTTGCACAGTGGGTCCTAGAGAGCGAGTGTGTGCTGGCTTCAGTACACCACTGGGTTAAATCCTACAAATCCTTTAGATTTTGACTCATCTGTCCACTTCCCTGATGAGGCTTTCTTGATCATGATCATGCCATATGCTTCCATTGCTTCCTGGAATCAGGAAGTCTGTTTGCACTCTCATCACATGAGATTGTGATTTCTTGTGCATGTCTTGGACTGTACTGCAAGATGGTAAGCTCCTTAGAGGCAGGGATTGTGTCTTGTTGACCACTGTCTCTCCAGAACCTTCCAGAGTGCTTAGCACATAGTGGTTCTTCAATAAGTATTTGTTGAATAAATGAATGAACAAGTAAAAACCAATAACAATAACTGAGAACAAGTGCTTACTTTGTGCCAGCTATGGTACTAATTAAGTGGTATGCATTACCTTATTTAATTGTCCTCAAAACCATATGGTAGAGTTATTTGGTTATCGTCATCTCACAGGTAAGAACGACTGAGGATTAAGGCAGCTACATAACCAGCCCAAAGTCAGTCAGAAAATAGTGGAGCCATATACAAATTCACGCAGCATCATTCAACCCTGAACACTTATCCTCTAGGTTTCACTTCAGGTTGAATAAAGATAGACCTTTTTGACTAGTTGGCTTCTGTAAGGAAGATTCAACATCTAAGTCACTTTTAATCAGGGCTCCTACAGAGGGACAGACTCAATCAAATGCTGTCACTGACGTATTAAATTAGTGCAAAAGTAATGGTAAATAATTGGCAATAGGGCCCCTTAAAGTATTCATTTAATCAGTAATTCCAGTTCTCAGAAAATAATCAGAAATATGGACAACTCTTTGGGGCCAAAATATTATTCTTAATTATTTAAAACATAACCGTTTTACTTTAGATTAGTTTTAGATTTACAGAAATATTGCAAAGATAGTATAGAAAATTTCCATATTTACTACATCCATTTTCCCCTAATATAAATATTGATAAAGTCCATTTGTCCCAATGAATGAACCAACATTGATGGTAACTAAAATGCATACCATATTCAGATTTCCTTGGTTATAACCTAATGACCTTTTATTGCTCCAGGATCCTATCTAGGTTATCATTACATATAGTCATCATGTCTTTTTAGGTTCTTCTAAGCTGTGAATTTTTCAGACTTCCCTTGTTTTTGATGACCTTGACAGTTTGGGGGAGGGCTGCTCACATGGTTTTTTTTTTGTTTTTTTTGAGACGGAGTCTTGCTCTGTTGCCCAGGCTGAAGTGCAGTGTTGCAATCTTGGCTCACTGCAAGCTCCGCCTCCCAGGTTCACGCCATTCTCCTGCCTCAGCCTCCTGAGTAGCTGGGACTACAGGCGCCTGCCACCATGCCCAGCTAATTTTTTGTATTTTTAGTAGACATGGAGTTTCACCATGTTAGCCAGGATGGTCTTGAAATCCTGACCTCGTGATCCGCCTGTTATCAGCCTCCCAAAATGCTGGGATTACAGGCATGAGCCACTGCATCTGGTCTACTGCTCACATGTTTTATAGGATGTCCCTTTATTGAAATTTTTCTGAGTTTTAAAAAGGTGATTAGATTGAACTTGTGGGTTTTGGAAGGAAGACCACAGAGATAAAGTGCCATTATCATCACATCTTTTCAAGGGTACTTACTATTAACATGGCATCACTGTTGAGTTTGACCTTGATCACCTGGTTGAGGTAGTGTTTATCATGTTTCTCTACTGTCAAGTTACTCTATTCTTTCCCCTTCTCCCAGTGTACTCTTTGGAAGAAAGTCACTGAAAGTAGCTCCCATTTAAGAATTAGAAAATTAATTGTCAAATGTAAGGGCAGAATATTTACATAAATTACTTGGAATATTTCTTTATGGAAGATATATCTATTTTTCTCCTATTAACAAATTTATTTAACATTTATTTATAGTAGTATAGATGCATAGATAGTTATTTTATGTTTTGAGCTAAAAATCCAATACTACTTTATTTTGTTAGTTAAATTGTTTCGGCTTTGACTGCTGAAAGCTCTTCTAGTTGATGTCTGTGTCATTTTGACATGTCTTATCATTGTATTTTTTAAAGCTCTTTCTTTGTGTTATGACTATATGCTCCAGGGTCATCTTGTGTATTTCTTGCCCCAGTCCTAGATTAAGCAATTCATCCAAGGAGCCCTTGTCCTTTTATTGAAGAATAGTATTAGAAACCAAGATTTGGGCACTAAGTGGGCTTGTTGCTACTAAATGTCAGTGTTTCTAGGTTCTTGCAGTTGACAGAGCAAGGAAATATATGTGTATATACTAACCCCTGATCATATGCATAACTATAAATAATAAATATGTAACCATCCGTATCTGCATTAAGCTAAATTTGAGTTCATGCTGATGTCTTTAACTCTGATCTATTGCCTCATGGATCATTTTAGTCTCCACCTCTGGTTTATTTGTAACCTTATACTTTAACAGTGAGAAACCTGGTTCTCATCATTCACTATGTATTTATTTAATTTCCTCAATTCCAACATATATATATATGCCAGGTCCAACCTACAGACCCTGAACCAGCGACAGATGAAAGACGTGCACTGACACAGATATTTTGCCTGTCAGTGTGGCTAAGGGTCTCTGCTGCCTGAGTCCGCAGCTTTGGCCTCAATTAGCCAGTGAAGTTTGCATTTATTTAGTACAGATTAAATGACAAAGTTCTCAGGTAAACACCACTAGAGGGTAATTAACATTGCCAACCTCCTGAGTAGAGGGCAATCATGGGCCCACAGATGATCAAAGGTCAGTCTTAGGACCACATGAGTAAACAAGCTATTTAGATAAACTCCCCCACATTCCCTTGTTATTTGCTCTTCTGCTATCAACTCAAGGTAAAGAGGATTAGGCTGCCTTCAGTCAAATCTTTAACTGAAGCTATGCAAACCTCCTGGCCTTCCAAGAAGGTTTATGTCTATTTCCTATAACTTTATCCTTATAATTTCTCCCACCACCGTGACTGATCCCCTACATATGTATAGTGGTTTTAGAATTGTCAATTCACAATCCCCAGAGACAATTTTATCAGTGAGAGTAGAATGCTTTTGTGTATTTCCTTTTGACTTCAGTCTTACAAGGTATTTAGGTCATTTCTAGTTATTTAGGTCAGAACCTTTTCCCCTACCTATTAGCAAATATACATTATGAATTTAAGATTCATCCATGTCTTTTCAATGACCTTGATATCTGATTCCTTTCACTGCTGGGTAGTGTTATATTCTATAGATGTACCACAGTTTATTATCCACTCACTTATTGAAGGACATCTTAGTTGCTTCCAGGTTTGGTGATCATAAATTCCCAGTGGTTTTTAGAAAATCATTGTGAATCGTTGGAAAGAACAAAAATATTTAACATTGAGTTATTTAACACAATATTATATCCATAACATGATGTATTAAGAGAGTTTTTAATGGCAATGGAAAAACAAATGTAGGACATAAAACTTGTATATTTAATATGTTCTCAATTACATAAAACATGAATATGTATCTATATCTGGAAGGATATACAGCACAATGTTCATGGAAGTTATCTTTGGGGATTTAAATAATGGGTAATAGTTATTCCTTAAATTGTTTTCCACAGTTTTCACATAGGGGAATTATTACTTTCACAATGAGGAAAAAACAAGCCCAAATTATTTGTAAATCATGAATCATGCTCTAGGTTTGGTAGGGAATTGCAGTTACACATATTCAGGGAAATCTTTGGAATTTTCCTACACTTCTCTCCATGTCTTGCAGGTTGTTTTTCTATATAAGTTCTTCTATGCTCCAGGCTAATTTTTATTCTTCTGGCTCTCTAAAAACTCTAAGGGTTTTTATGCAACTTTGTTTTCCCTTCACACCTTCCTCTCCAACTCTCATTAAAACCATGATGAATATTACCAGTCAGACTCTCTCCTTTTCCCAATAACTGCAATACATTTGACCTATGTGGTAGTTAGAACCCTCATTTACTAGAATAACTTACATACCATATTTGTAAATAAGATTCTTCACATTCTCTTGGTACTGGATGTCACAGAACTTCTGATCCATTATGTTTTTAGGTATTTTTGATGACTATTTTTGTAGTGATGGGTGGAGAACACAATTTCTACTATCCCATGGAAAGAAAAAGGATAAAAATGAATTAAAATGAATACATGTAAACTTAGCATACTACTTTTGAAAGGGTAAATGCTTCAGTCACTTCAGCCAGCTATATTTTCCTGTCAAGGCAAAACTAATGAAGAAAATTCATCATGGGTATATAGCTGGATGATTACAAGATTAACAGAAAGTGCAGGCTCTCAATTCTTGCACTTTTTAAGGAACTTTTAAATTTCTGTTTGAAATAAGTTTGGTATAGCGTTCATTTCCATGGATCATTGCAAAACTATTTAGACAAACCTTATTTCTTATTGTAATATTTAGACAAACCTTATTTCTTTTGTAATATTAAAATTTCATTATGTCTTCACCAGATATTAAAACTTTAATTTTAAGACTTCTTCCCTCTTTGTGCTAGAGATACTGGGAAAAAATTTTTACATTAATTTTAACTTGCCAGCCTAACCACCTTGGAACTTCTACAGTCGATGAAAATAGATACATACAGCTGCTTTCAACACCTGGGCTCTGCTCTCAGCAGATTCATTTTGAAAGAACCACTTTGAAGTGGAGAGAGAGGGCAGGCGCAGTGGCTCATGCCTGTAACCCCACCACTTTGGGAGGCCCAGGTGGGTGGATTGCCTGAGGTCAAGAATTTGAGACCAGCCTGGCCAACATGGTGAAACCCTGTCTGTACTAAAAATACAAAAAAAAAAAAAAAAAAAAAAAAAAAAAAAAAAAAAATCAGCCGGGCATGGTGTCACATCTCTGTAATCTCAGCTACTCGGGAGGCTGAGGCACGAGAATCGCTTGAATGCAGGAGATGAGGTTGCTGTGAGCTGAGATCATGCCACTGCACTCCAGCCTGGGCTACAGAGCGAGACTGCTTCATAAAAAAAAAAAAAAGAGAGAGAGAAAGAAATGGAGAGAGAACCACATGCCAATAGGGCATAAAATGATTCTTGCCAATTTCTGACTCAGCAATGATTTTCCACAAAACCTAATTCTTCTGGAAACCATGATTTCAAGCCAATTTTGGTTGGTTAACATTTTCTGAGCTCTACTTTGTTACAGACAGTGTGTTAATTGCTGGATTTCACCTGTTGGAAGGTGAAAAAACCTTAGTTAATTCTTCCATTCAAGAAGTTTATTGTCTAGTAAGAGAAGTAGAAACACAAATAGCTCTCTATAAAGGTAAGCAATAAATGATATTCTAGAGATGGGAAACTTGGCTCTATGATATGCAAAGGAGACAGACATCCCAACATGCCTCTAAGTCTTTCTTCTATATATATTTTTTGAAGTTTCATGGAAGAAGAAAACTATTCTGTTGTTTGCAGTTCAAAGCTGAACTTTTGGGTATAGGTCATTGCCAATATTTTACCATGTGTCAGAAGTCAATTTGTCAATGTCATGGCCACCATTTCTGAGGAATTAAAGGCACTGGAAAGGATTCCATAGAGCCATTACCAACTTAGCCATTACCAAAAAATTACTATGCTTGCCCATAATAATTCTTTAATTTTATATCATTTCTGGTTGATAGAGATGATCTTGGAATGATATGGATGATTTGAGGACTGCTAAGCATTTGAGTAATTTTATAACTAAATGCTGAGAAGTCCTTAACAAACATTATAAATTGCTTTGGAAGAATGACATCTACTCTTCAGAGTCTGGAGCAGAGACTTAAATTTGTTAGAAGGAAAGGGAGAGAACTACCTTAAGTGATGAGGCTGGTTCATGCATCATAGGACAAACTCCCCTACACCAGGCATACAGCTTTCTTTCTTTGGGCATCTGGGTTATGCTTAGAAGTTCAAAAGCAAAGTACAGTGGGAAAACGCTGGCTATACATTACTACACATACATGTTCAGAAATACTTGAAGTGAAAGACTGATGCACAATAGTTTTAGAGACATCTTCTATTGGCCACAGAAGGCCAGGACTTAGGTCAGCAGGTAGAAATGATTCAGCAATATCAATAGATAGAGGCTTATGTAAGAAAGATGCTCAATAGGCACAAATGCACCTCTAGGTGTATTATGGGCGTATCCAATTTCCCGCCTACAATTTTCATATAACATGTTTCCATTGATATACATTAATAGACATTATGATCTGCTGTAAGCAAGAAATCCTATCATTATTTCAGCTGTGCTTTGAGAAGCACTCCGTAACATATAATGCCTCTGCTTTCTAAGAGTTAAAATAAGGGCCACTGTTTGGACTTTATACAAAATTTCCTTCCATTAATAATACTGGAGATATGAAAGTGGAAAGTAGAGTTCCTTACTTATTGGATAGATCTATGCATTAGTCTGTACCTCTCTTAAGTTTTGTTATGCAAATTTAAACATAGCATAAAAGTATAAAGAATATTGTTTACAAAAGCTTTTCTGTTTAAGTAAATCATAACATTTTGCCATATTTGCTTCAGGTTTAAAAAAGCTCATTAAACATCATAA
Organism: Pongo pygmaeus; assembly: GCF_028885625.2. Classification (NCBI taxonomy): domain Eukaryota; kingdom Metazoa; phylum Chordata; class Mammalia; order Primates; family Hominidae; genus Pongo; species Pongo pygmaeus. Next base: position 80,735,686 of record NC_072388.2, read on the forward strand.
GAAAGAGTTGTCTTGGCAAGAAACAAGCTTCCTTACTGCTCATGACATATTCAAAAGCAACCTTTTATTGCTAAGTTCCTCCAAACTTTGAAATTGGCTTAAGTGAGCTCTCATGATTTGGTTCTGCATTACCTCTCTACTTTCATCATTTTCCACCTCTGCTTCTTATCAACCCCAAATATACTACACTCCAGCCATATTGCATTTCTTTCAGTTTCTGGAAGGCACATCTTTCTCACTTCCTCACTTTCTCTCTCTGCCTGGACATTCTCTCTGCCTGGAATGTCTTCTCATTTGCCTCCCCTCCTGAGCAATTTCTATCGAGATCTTAGTCAGTACATCTTCTGAAAGTTTCATCTGACATCTAAGTCAGGTGCCTTCCTAAGGTTCTTCCTCCAACGCAATGTTTTCTCTTTTCCAAGTCAAATACTGGCTAAGACAGCGAGGATAATAAATATGGTAGATAACAGTTAGTAAAGAAACAAAAATATATGTTTTGGTATTTATAAGCATTTTTGAAAATTTGCTTTTATAAGTTTATTCAATAAGCTGAAGACTACTGATCCATTGAAAGTTACGTGTAATATCAACTTATTTTATAATGTTCATGTAACACTGTGCACTACCTTGTATTTGTCTTTCACATACCTGTTTCATATATGTATATACATACATACATAAATGTATGTGAAACCACCTTTGCAAAAATGATAACTGAGGAAATTATAAGAGTAAACGAGATCAGACCTAATTGACTCCATCTTGCTTCTAACCTTTAAGCTGTCCTTGTTCATTCTTAGGCACAGGCCAAACTAACTTTGGGAAGGAATCCAGTTCATAGTTTGAAATAAAACTGATAATAGCCCTTTACTGAAAAGACCCCCTTCCTGCCTGGGAACCAGTCTGCCTTTGCAGGACTAACAAATTAGCTGTAAGATTAGAGAGGACAGATTAGGGGCCATGTAGCCTCTGATTCCAAGAGTCTGAACCCCCCCCCCCCCCCCAAATTGCTCCTGGGGATAACATCACTATTGTAAAACCTAATTTCAGTGCTTGAGATATTTTGCAGACCCTGCACTGGATGGATCAGCTGACACTACCCAGATGGGTAATCTGGCTCAACCAGTTCTGCCATCCCACCCAGGAATAGAAGACAGCAAGAAAACTTTACTTCAACCCCTTATGAGTCCATCTCCAACCTGACGAATCAGCACTTCCCACTTCCCAAGCCCCTACCTGCCAAATTATCTTTAAAAACTTCAATCCTTGAATGCTCGGGAAGACTGATTTCAGTAGTAATAAAACTCCAGTCTCCCGCACAGGTGGGTCTGCATGATTTACTCTTTCTCCCCTGCAATTCCCCTGTCTTGATAAATTGGCTCTGTTTAGGCAGCGGGCAAGGTGAATCCATTGGGCAGTTACATATGTATGTTTATATTGTGAGGGGCAAGGCTCTTGGCCTCCTGGAGGTTTGCTGAAAATCACTTACATGAGAGATTGATTAATAGGAGAAAAAGCATACAAATTTATTTAATGTGTATACATGGGAGGCTTCTGAATAAAGAACTAACCCCTTAATGGGGTACAAAAGCTCATATACTACCTTGAGGTTACAGAAAAAATTCAGGCTCAGAGCATGGCCAAAACCAGGTTATAGTGGCAACACAGGTAATGGGAGGGAGAAAGGACGGGTCTTGGCTAGCGAAGGTGGTCTTGTTAGGTAGATGAAGCCTCATAGGCAATAGCCCTCAGAGAGAATAGATGGTAAATGTTTCTTTTCAGACCTTTAAAGGGGTCAGACTCTGTTAAGCTCTCCTAGATCTGGAAAAGGCCTAGAAAGGGAAGGCCTGGCTGCGTTAATGGAAATTCTATACAGATGCAAATTTATCCTACAAAAGATAGCTTTGCAGGCCTACTTCATTCTGCTGGCTCTATGGCAGCCATTTCAAAATATGTCAAATAAATTTATTTTGCAGTAGAATTATCTGTTTATCTGTCTATCTAATCTATCTACCACAAAGTTTAAAACAATTGAAGACCTAGAAACATACTGGGTATTTCTCATCCTTCTCCTATGGTACCACAATGCCATGTTTTCTATCTCTAGAATATCATTTACTGCCTTATTTTATAAAGCATGTCTGAGTATATATTATAAATATAAATAGACTGTAAGATTTTGAGTATATATCTCGTGCATTTACTAATATTCCGCATAATACCTGTATGATATCAGCACATAATATTCAATTAATTATTAATTTACAATTAAATTTTAAAAAATGAAAACAAAGGTAACTAAAGTAAAAAAAAAACAACCAAAAAAACAGAATTTGAAAATAAATGATTATACATTTTTTTTTTTGAGATGGTGTTTCACTATTGTTGCCCAGGCTGAAGTGCAATGGCGCGATCTCAGCTCACTGCAACCTCCGCCTCCCAGGTTCAAGCAGTTCTCCTGCTTTAGCCTCCCAAGTAGCTGGGATTACAGGCATGTGCCACCACGCCTGGCTAATTTTGTATTTTTAGTAGAGATGAAGTTTCACCATGTTGGTCAGGTTGGCTGGTCTTGAACTCCTGACTGTGGGTGATCCACCTGCCTCGGCCTCCCAAAGTGCTGGGATTACAGGCATGAGCCACTATGCCTGGCTGATTATACATTTTGAAAAGCTTAATAAGAGACTTTTTGTAATCAACCTCAGGAACAAGTTTCTCCTTATATTTTTGAACTTGTTTATTTTCTCTTCAAATATTTATTGAGAATTCTGTGGTTTGGTCTTGAATTTACAATGGCGAACAAAACAAATAAAGAACTTTTAATTTAGCACAGACTCAGAGATTAAGAAAATAAATCAATTATTTAGGCGAAAAACAAGATAAGAACAAATAAATAATAAATGAAAAGAAGTGCTTCTTTAGATTGAATGGTTGGGAAAGGCCTCTCTGAGGAAGAAATATGTGACTTGGGAACTGAGGTAGAATGGAAGAGAAGTGCCTTTAGAGAACGAAATTTTTTGTTGTTGTTGTTGATTTTTACAAAGGGAGGGGAAAGGGAGCCCTATTGAAGCCAAACAGTATGGAGGTCATACTGAGCTTTTCAGACAAAGTTAAAGAGTGTGTAGGGGAAAAACCACAAAACCAGTCCTGAGGTTCTATGATTTAATGCTATTTTTCTTTCTGTGGGAGTTTGTGTGTGTGTCTCATATTATTCAAGGTATGCCTTTAGTAGAATAACAACCTAATGTATATGTTTATGTTTTTTAAAAGTGACATATATGATTACTATTTGATATAGTTTGGCTTTGTGTCCCCACCCAAATCTCTTCTTGAATTGTAATTCCCATGTATCAAGGAATCACCTGGTGGAGGTGATTGGATCATGGGGGTGGTTCCCCCCATGCTGTTCTCATTATAGTGACTTCTCATGAGATCTGATGGCTTATAAGTATTTGCCAGTTCCCTGCCCTCTCCTACCTCCAAGTAAGATGTGTCTTGCTTCCCCTTCACCTTCCACCATGATTGTAAATTTCTTGAGGTCTCTCCAGCCATGCAGAACTGTGAATCAATTAAACCTTTCTTCTTCATAAGTTACCCAGACTCAGGTAGTTCTTTACAGCAGTGTAAAAATGGACTAAGACAGAAAATTGGTACTGGGAGTTTGGGGCATTGCTATACAGATACTTAAAAATGTGGAAGCAACTTTGAAACTGGGTAATGGGCAGAGGTTGAAACAGTTTGGAGGACTCAGAATAAGACAGGAAGATGTGAGAAAGTTTGGAACTTCCTAGAGACTTGTTGAATCTTTTTGACCAAAATTCTGATATTGATATGGACAATGAAGTCCAGGCTGAGGTGGTCTCAGATGGAGATGAGGAACTTATTGTGAACTGGAGCAAAGGTCACACTCTTGCTATGCTTTAGCAAAGAGACTGATGGCATTTTGCCTTTGTCCTAAAGATCTGTGGTACTTTGAACTTGCAAAAGTTGATTTAGGGTATCTGGCAGAATAAATTTCTAAGCAGCAAAACATTCAAGATGTGACCTGGCTTTTTCTGAAAGTGTACAGTTACATGCATTCACAAAGAGGTGATCTGAAATTGGAACTTGTGTTCAAAAGGGAAGTGGAACTTAGAAGTTTGAAAAATTTGTAGCTTGACCATGCAGTAGAAAAGAACAACTCCTTTTCTAGGAATAAATTCAAGCCTGCTGCAGAAATTTGCTTAAGTGATGAAGAGCTGAAGGTTAATAGCCAAGATAATGGGGAAAATGTTTCTAGCCATTTCAGAGATCTTCATAGCATCCCCTTCCATCACTGGCCTGGAGGCCTAGGAGGGAAAAATGGTTTCCTAGGACCCAGGTGCTCTGTGCACCCTCGGGACATGGTGCCCTGTGTCCTAGCCATTCCAGCTTTAGCCATGGCTAACAGGAGCCAAGTTACCACTCAGGCCATTGCTTCAGAGGGTGCAAGCCCCAAGCCTTGGCACCTTCCATGTGGTGTTGGGCCTGTGGGTGTGCAGAAGACAAGAGTTCAGTTTTGGAACCCCTCTGTCAGTTTCAGAGGATGTATGAAAATGCCTGGATGTCTAGGCAGAAGTCTGCTGCAGGGGCAGAGCCCTCATGGAGAACCTCTATCAGGGCAATGCAGAGGGGAAATATGAGGTTGAAACCCCCATACAGAGTCCCCACTTGGGCATTGCTTAGTGGAGCTGTGAGAAGAGGGCCACCATCCTCCAGGCCCCAGAATGGTAAGTCCACTGACAGCCTGCATCATGCACCTGGAAAAGCCACAGGCACTCAATGCCCACCTGTGAAAGCAGCTGAGGGGACTGTACCTGGCAAAGCCACAGGGGTGGAGCTGCCCAAGACCTGGTAGCTCACCCCTTGCATCAGCATGTCCTGGATGTGAGACATGGAGTCAAAAGAGATTATTTTGGAACTTTAAGATTTAATGAGTGCCCTGCTGGGTTTCAGACTTGCATGGGGCCTGTGGTCCCTTTGTTTTGGCCAGTGTCTCTCATTTGGAACAAGAACATTTCCCCAGTGCCTGTTCCCTCATTGTATCTTGGAAGTAACTAACTTGTTTTTGATTTTACAGGCTCATAAGTGGAAGGGACTGCCTTGTCTTAGATGAGAATTTGGACTTGGACTTTTAAGTTAATGCTGGAATAAGTTAAGACTTTGGGGGATTGTTGGGAAGGCATGATTAGTTTTGAAATGTGAAAAGGATATGAGATTTGAGAGGGGCTGGGGTGGAATGATATGGTTTGGCTCTGTGTCTACTCATCTTGAATTGTAATCCCCAACATGTTGAGGGAGGGACCTGATAGGAGGTGATGGGATCATGGGGGCAGTTTCCCTCATGCTGTTCTCATGATAGTGAGTTCTTGTGACATCTGATGGTTTAAAAACTGTTTGGCAGTACCTCTCAACCACCTCCATATAAGATGTGCCTTGCTTCCCCTTCACCTTCTGCGATGATTGTAAGTTTCCTGAGGCTTCCCCAGCCATGTGGAACTGTGAGTCAATTAAACCTTTTTTCTTTATAAATTACCCAGTCTTATGTAGTTCCTTATAGCAGTGTGAAAACAGACTAATACACTATTTTTATGTCTAAATGAACTGTGACCAGATATTAAAGCCAATTTCACGGGGTTAACAAGAATTCTTGACAGAAATTTAGTTATGATTAAGCATTAATGAGGCTGTACTTTGACCCACTTCCTTGGAACTGAAAGTCAGGTAACATTAGATACTAGCCATTTGCATCTCCATTGTTCCCACAGATAAGATTTCTGATGTTAGATAGATAGATCCCTGGTGGTAGAATCATACAGCTTTTGTTTAAGAATTGCTTAAGTGGATCTTGAATTCCAGCAGAACAGCTGATGGATGTTTAAAGACCCTCACAGAAAAACAGAATCAGCATGAGAATGCAATTTCTTCATCTCCTCGTCCTATGACTTTACCCTGCACTCCTCAACCAATCAACAATCTCCACACTTTGGCCCATTCCCAGACTCTTAAAAACCCTAGCCCCAAAATCCTGAGAGAGAGGGATTTGAGGTTTCCTCCCATCCCCTTGTTCTGTTGCCCTACAATTAAAACCTCTTTCTCTGCTGCAACCCTGTCTTGGCATATTGACTTGCCCTGCACATCAGGCAATGGACTTCTATTATGGTTACAATAGGAGGAGTTTAAATGTTGAGGAGAAAATCTCATTGACAACCATTTGGGAAGTCGCATCAGAGTTCTCAAAGATGCTCCCAATTTTTGTCTTTGTTAGGTTATATGTGGATTCTGCCACATTCAACAAATTAAGGTTTAGAGCACTCTTGGTAATATAAGAATGTTTTAATGACTTTTGGTAGAATGTGTTTTGACTTTTGCTAGTAATTAATGCAATCAAATTAGAATACCTGTATTGAGTATTGGTAAGGACTTTTAAGGTCTTGTAAACCCAACAACAGATCTGTTTAAGAATCCCCATCAGGTCTCTCAGTTTCTACTTTTATGCTTCTAGTATTAGAAGCTTATTACTTCTCAAGTTTGTCTGTTTTATCACCTGGCAACTGTAGTTTGAAAGCCTTTTTTTATGTTAGTGTAAAATCTGGCCTTTTGTAAACTCCACTCATTTTCCTCTTGGGGCAACACAAAACAAGGCTACTTCTTCTCTTACTTAATGGAATTTCAAATATATAAATGCAATTCAATTTCTACATTCTTTCTTTCCTAGCTAAACATTATCTTAGCTCCTTTGAATTTCATATGAATTGGTCTATCTCTTACTGAGTAAATCATCTTCCTGTATCTTACTCTACTCTTGAGTTTTATAGAATTACCCTTTTCAGTCACTGTAAAACCTCTGGTTAGCTCCAATTATCATTCACAAGTCTCAGGCACTTGCTAATTTCCTTCCTAAGGAAATGTATTTTATTTCCAAAGGAAATGTAAATATTTTCACCTGTAGAGAGCTATGACTTTTTAAAGAGTTTTGTGGGTTTCACAGCAATAAGTCCTTCCTTGATGCTTTTTCTTTTCTTCAATGCTATAATCTTCCAGTGTGTTCACAGGTTCTACCAACTTGAGATTCCTGGTGGAGATGTTTTATCATTGGGTATGTCTAAAGACATAAAGGCAATATTTCCCATAAAAGTGTATTTCAACTGTCATCCAGTGAGTGAAATCTTATTAGGTGGAGATGATTTTCTGTAGAATGGTTTTAAAAGGTAAGTTAATGGTCCTATTGTCAGTGAGCATAAATACTTCATCCAGAAGACAACAATATATTGTGTGTGGTTCAAATCATTGGTTTCCAAGCTGAGCTTGGCAGGCACCCTGAGAGTTCCTTGAAGTTGTTCACACAGTCACCCATGGGGAATGGATGTGTGTACAGTGGGTAGCATCTGTCTTAGCTGGGCTGCTCCACTTCTCCACTTTTGTCTCTCTCTCTCTCTCTTTTTTTTTTTTTTAAGAGAGATAAGGTCTCACACTCTCCCCAGGCTGGTGTGCAGTAGGATGATCACAGCTCATGACAGCCTTAACCTCCCATGCTCAGGTGAGCCTCCCACCTCAGCCTTTCAAGTAGCTTGGACTACAGGGGCCTGCAACTGTGCCTGGCTACTTTTTTGTTATTTCTTGTAGAAATGGGGTTTTGCCATTTTGTCCAGGCTGGTCTCAAACTCCTGGGCTCAAGTGATCTGCCACCCTTGGCTTCCCAAAGTGCTGGGATTACAGGCTTGAGCCACTGTGCCTGTCTTGTTTTTTTGTTGTTGTTGGTGGTGGTGGTGGTGGTTTTGTTTTATTTTGAGATGGAGTCTCACTGTGTCACCCATGCTGGAGTGCAGTGGTGCAGTCTAGGCTCACTGCAACCTCCACCTCCTGGGTTCAAGCAATTCTCTGTCTCAGCCTCCCGATTACCTGGGATTACAGTTGTGCACCACCATGCCTGGCTAATTTTTGTATTTTTAGTAGAGACAGCGTTTCACCATGTTTGTCAGGCTGGTCTTGAACTCCTGACCTTGTGATCCGCCCCCCTCGCCCTCCCAAAGTGCTGGGATTACAGGCATGAGCCACCGTGCCTAGCCCTTGTTTGTTTTTTTAATTGGGCTTTGTCATAAGATTTAGTTGAAGAGATGCTAAAATATTTTGAAAACTACTGGAATCTTTTGAATATTTTGGATACTGTCTTGGGACTTTTTTCCTTATAAATAGTGGAATATTTTCATTAAGTATCTTGCTAAACGTGGGCTCCTTTGTGACATTGAAGCTTTATGTGTAACAATTAATAAAGGTGCCACCTACAAGGGTTAATGATGCTAAAGGAAGAAATAAGGATTAGGAATAGGTAAACTCAGGAACTGTTAGGGCCCTGCTGTCATGCAAATGTCCTTGATAATGAAGAAAGGGGAATGAAATTACAGTTCACATGGTTGTATAGAAACAGAATTGTTCCTATACAGAGTGCTTTCTAAAGGCTCCCCAAGGCTGTGCAGCTCTTTAAATCAGCAAGCTCTTTTTATTTTCAACCACAAAGTGGAAAAAAGCACCTTCTTTTTTCTTTTTCTCTTTCAAGAAATCCAAACTGTAAGTATTGTTGAGCCACCTTATCTCTTATTGAGGAAGGAAATGCCAGTCCTTTGTTGGTGAATGTAGAAGATTTATGAGGAACAACCACCAAGAAAAGAGTAGAGGAATGGATCATAACAGCATTGGATTTAATATTTTCTTCATTTTACAATGTTCTGTTTTGCTTGACATGTTTACTTTACAAACACGTATATTCCTGGCTTGGAGTTGCTCTCTAAACACCATGGTGCATAATTAATTTCAAGGTGGAAGGCGATTATGCCGCAAATGCTGCTCCCTCAGCTCTAAAAAGCATTTTGAAAGCCAATTTAGGTCACACATGGTTCAATTTCTTAGAAATTTTTCTTAATTGTTCAGCTAAAGAGAATGCCTCAGGGCGTTTATTAACAGACATTCCAATGGGTTGTGGATACTGGGGTATGTGAATGTGTTGGAAGGAGAGGACAGTATCTCATGGGGTGCAGTGGGGTGGAATGTGGCAGGAGAGAGAGACCCCAAGAAGGTTTTTTTTTAAGTCTTATAGAAATCTAAGCAAAAGAACAGAGCAAGGAACATAATTTAGCTAAAAAGTGTATGAGAAGTTGTGCACTGATTTAAAGAAGAAAATTGTACTTATGTTCTTCACCCCAGTAAGTTTCTGAGGTCGACATGGCAGGAAGCACATCGGGCTGGGAAGCAGATACAAAATACATTTTTAAGTGGACCATTTTTTTTATGTTCAGTTGTCATTTGCCTCTATTTCTGAGCCTGCTGCTGACTGGGGGTAGCCTGACAAAGCTTGCAGCATCCGTCAATGTAGTCAACCTGATGAAAGCTTCTTTTGGAGTCTGTGGTCATCAAGCCTGGAGCCAGAAAATGTGCTGTCCTAGGGGTGACAGTTAATGTTCCTGGTGGGGAAAGGAAAGAAATAGAGGATTGCACCAACTTATAGTGGGATAGCACTAGGCCACATCTCCTTCCTTCCATCTCTTCCTTCCCAACTCCATTGCATAATACACATCATATCTCCATGCATTTCTCTTAAATTATGTATGGACATAATAAATACTTCTCCTACACACGGAAACAGGGAGGGGAACATCACTGCCTGTTGTGGGGTGGGATGGAATTAGGAGAAATACCTAATGTAAATGATGGGTTGATGGGTGCAGCAAACCAACATGGCACATGTATGCCTATGTAACAAACCTCCACGTTCTGCACATGTACCCCAGAACTTAAAGTATAACAAAAGATAAATAACCGAATACTTCTCCTATGTAATCACCATGTGTATTAAGCAGGTAATTAAGACGTGGAATCTACACCTGGGATTCTTCAGCAAGTGACTTGGTGTGGAAGGGCTCCCAGGTGAAACCTGTAAAGAAATGAAGGAAGCAGGAGAGCAGGAGACCATGGCAAGAAAGCTCTGCCTGATTCCCCAGGAATCTCTGGATTTTGGCACCACAGGCTTGTCCTACTTTGAGGCAAGGAAGAGCTAGCATTTTATATTCTATTATTCTAATATCCATTCATCATTGGCGATGGGCTACCCCTGGAAGGAGAACAAAACCTCTCAAGCATTTTTGAGGGTTGGCTCCACTCAGTTTGCTAAGGGGGGTTCTCATGAGAAGAATGCATTTGTGAGCTGCTATTAATCAGACTCAGAACAGCCGGAGGACGAAGACACTACTATCAGGTAAAGCTTATCTTGCCAAGGGCATCAACAGCGTTAACTACACCATGCAAAATATCCATTTTGTTTAGCAATTTGTTTATGGCAGGGATACCCCAGGACAGAGAAAAGCTAAATCTTCATGTGAAGAGAATTACTGGAGATATGGGGCAGGGGTTTTTTGTCCCACACAGTTTTCTGTCTGCATCTTTAGTTTCAGTTTTATGAAATCCTACAGCAAACATTTACTGTACGGGGCAAGATAATAATTATTTTATACTTTGCAGGCCAGATGTTCTCTATTAAGCTCTGCTGTTGTAGCATTAAAACAGCTATACAAACAGCTATATAGAACACATATAAACTAATGGGTAAGGCCGTGTTCTAATAAAGCTTTATTTACAAAATCAGGTTGTGGGCTGGATTTGGCCAGCAGGCTGTAGTTTTCTGATCCCAATATAGGAGGTAATGCAGAGAAGAAGGATCACTTTTTAATTCATCTAACATAGCATTAACTTTTCACTTCCAGCGAAGAGTTTATAACTAACATATCTTCCAATTTGGGTTAAGAGTATATGCTTTGCAGTCATAAAGACCAGAATTGCACTTCTGCCCCTTTCTAGGTCACCCATTTCAGAGGGTCATATTGAGGAATATATAAAAGAATATATTTAGTGCACTTATAATATGGTGGCTGGCACTAAATAAGTGCCTAAATAAATGGTACTTTGTTATTATTATTGTTCTTTTCCATGGAAAATTGTTTTATAATTAATGTTCCCTAGAATGATTATTATTTTTGTTCAGTGTCTGATTTACTTCTGAGACCTTATGAGTTTGATAATTAAATTTTGCAGAATAAATATGGCTATAAAGGAAAAGCCTGTTTTCTCACATCGAGATCAAGACCAAGACCTGTGCTTCATGATTTTCTAATTTCTCTCTTCCTTTTGCTTGGCAGAGATAGATGGGATAAAGATTTATAAAATAGATCCTCATCTAGAGATGGAATTAAACCAGATGGGAGGCTAGTAGAAACCTGCACATATAAATGGGTCCTATTTGCTATAACAAATAATTACTAGAGGGGCAAAATGAAAATGACCTGTGATAGCATCTTATTTTGGCCATTCCTATGATCACCACTTGCCTCAATGACTCACTGAATGCCTGAATGAGTTTCGAACTCCATTGGGTGTAAGTCAAAACAATTTTCACTTGTTTCATTTACCTTCCAATATAGCATGCAGGCAAGCCTTGGATTGAAGGCTTGATCTAAAACAGAGCTGTCTCTCTGTGTTTCTCAGGAAGGAAAAAATGTGAGCAAAAATGTTTCTTGCCTCTAAGGAGCCTCTGAAGTTGGCCCCTATTCCAGGGAAGAAGCTGGAAGGCCCAGCGCTGCTGATACAGATTCATTGAGGAAGTATACTCCTCAGAGGCAAGCCATCCATCATTACTTACTGGCTGGGCTTTCCCTTCCCAGACGACTACATAATGTCCAAGTTGGACTTACAACTTTGCATTAGCTCAGGGGAAACAAACGGCACACCTTCCATAGGTTAAATGGATTGGACCATCCAAGAAAATCTGTTTTATGGAACCATTTGGCTTACTGAACAGCCTCATGTTACAGATAAATGAAACCCTACAGCAAAGGAGCCAAATCTGCATTTTAGTTATTTTTGCAGAAGTGGAGCCATTTGTTGCCAGAAAAAGTTCAGCTTCATGAAAATGGACTTTGAGAACACTAGACTGGGATATCCTTTGCTTTTCAAATAAAATTCCGATTTCTCGTTATGGCTGTAAACACCTCAGTCTTATGCCACTTTTCCTCTTATGCATACTCTCTAGCCACACTGGTTTGTCTTTGTCCCTCAATTCTATCAGATGTGTGCCATTCCAGGGACTTTGCACCTGCTGTTCCTTTGCCTGGAACATATTTTCTTCAAGTATGCATAAGACTGGTTCTTTGTGACCATTGATTCAGCTAAATGTTGCTTTCTTGGAGAGGTTTTGGCTGAAAATTCCCTCTAAAGAGGTACCCACGTTACTTTCTGGCACTTTTTTTTTTTTGACAGGGTCTCACTTTCGTATCTTTTAGTAGAGACGAGGTTTCACCATGTTGGCCAGGCTGGTCTCAAACTCCTGACCCCAAATGATCCACCTGTCTCGGCCTCCCAAAGTGCTGGGATTACAGACATGAGCCACCGTGTCTGGCCAGATTTTTATCTTTATAGCACTCTTTATTTTCTAGATATTTCCAAATAGTATTTATATTTATAGCACTCTTTATTATCTAGATATGTCTCTTATTTATTTGTTTACTTATGGGTAACATAAGTTTTATGAGAGCACTGTCCTTTTCTGTCTGCATCTTTAGCATTTAGAATAATGTCTGATACAAGATGATACTTAAGTGATATTTGGTGAAAGAGACCGATAATCTGGATCATCTTCAAAACTAGTCCTGTAAAAATTGGAAATTTTCGTATTCTTTATGAGTCTCAGTTTTCCCAAAATGATGGGATTGGAATATTAAGGAATTTATACTTATACTTTATACTTTTATTTTTTATTCCAATGAGCTTTTTCTTTTAACTGATTTCAAATTTTGCTAGACATTAGAAAATATAATATTGGGATCAGGAGTTAGTACTCTGCATCTTTCTCTGTGGCTGTGTCCTCACAATGCCAACATAACCAATTAATTCTATCAATTCTGTTATTTGACATCAAAAAAACCTGTTTATTTTCAGGTTGTGTAAACACAATTCAAAGGAATAGTTAGGATTACACTAGAATAGTTGATCCTTAAAATCTTGGGATTTGAGACACAAATATTAACTTTCTCAATTGTTAGCAGATTATTTTTCATTGAGAAATGATCTTTAGTGGTGATTGTAAAATATGGCATGCTCACTAGAGCTTATGTCAATAACATTTAAGAAATGACCAGCTTTGACTTCAATTTTGATTATTTGAGGATGATAGAAAATCTCTCGTAACACACATCCACACACATAGTATCAGCCCTGCCATTTATCTTGAAGATCACACTTTTATCAGCAGGGTGTTGAATTTCTCTTTCTAGAAGACTGTAGTTGTCTTGTTCAATTGCTCATGTCTGTGCTGCAATCACGTGCTGTGTGGTAGTGGTTGATATTATTTGGTTGACTCCATTCATTCACATTTTTTATTCCATGCACATAGGAGTGTGTATAATAAAACATTTCTATCAGTATATTTCATTGTTACTCACTGATATGGTTTGGCTGTGTCCCCACCCAAATCTTATCTTGAATTGTAGCTCCCATAATCACTACGTGTCATGGGGAGGGACCTGGTGGAAGGTAATTGAATCGTGAGGGTGGGTTTTCCCCATGCTGTTTTTGTGATAATAAGACTCACAAAATCTGATGGTTTTATAAAGGGGAGTTCTTCTGCATAAGCTCTCTTGCCTGCCCCCATGTAAGATGTCCCTTTGCTCTTCCTTCTTCTTCTGCCATGATTGTGAGGCCTCCCCAGCCATGTGGAACTGTGAGTCCATTAAACCTCTTTTTCTTTATAAATTACCCACTCTCAGGTATGTCTTTATTAGCAGCATGAGAACAGACTAATACACTCACAATTATTTATTAAGTGTCTCCTGTACTCAGCACTTTGGGGAGTATAGACAAGAAAGTAGATGACATGGACCCTGCCCTGATTTATACTTTATATTAGATGTAATAAACATTAATTAAATACCTACTGTTTACTAGGTGTCAGCTGGATGCTTTTCCATTAGTTTTGTCATTTATTCCTCAAGACCTTTATGCTTTAAAGGTGTTATTATCCAAATCTGGCAGATGAGAAAACTGAAGGTTAAAAGTTTTTCCAATTTTCCCGAGATTAAATTATGTCAAAGCTAGAACTTCAAATTAGTTTTCCAATTATAAGTCCGGTGCCTACTTCATTAGACTACAGAAAGGCAAATGATGTACAGCATTAGTGAAATGACTATAGAACGAGGCAAGCTACTTTAAGTACAGCAGGGGAGGAAAAGCATGTACTTCAATATCCTTACTTTGGAGAGAGGAGTGTATTAGTCAGGGTTTTCCAGAAGAACAGAACCAATAGGAGATCTATCTATCATCTATCTATCTATCTAGAGGGAGAAAGGGGGAGATAGAGAGAGGAAAGTATGTATTATAAGGAATTGGTTCATACAGTTATGAAGCCTGAGATATCTCAAGATCTGCTGCTGGTATGCTGGTGACCCAGGAAAGTTGATGGTGTAGTTCTACTCTGAATGCTTCAGGCTTGAGACCTAGAAAGAGCCAATGTTTCAGTTCAAATCCAAAGGCAGGGAGGAACTGATGTCCCAGCCCAAGACAGTTGGGCAGGAGGAGTTCTGTCTAACTTATGGGAAGGCCAGCAGTTTCTTTTTTTTTTCAGGCCCTCAGTGACTAGGGGAGGCCCACCCATGCTGGGGAGGGTAATCTGCTTTACTCAGTCTGTGGTTTCAAATGTTAATCTCATCCAGAACCACCCTCACAGACACAACCAGAATAATTCTCTACCAGTGTCTGGGTACCCTACAGTCTAGTCAAGTGGACACATAAAATCACAGTGGGTTTGCCTTACTCTCTCTTTATATGTATCCGTCACAATAGCTCATAGTTGGTTTTGCATTAAAATTCTTACATCAAGATTAAAAAAAAATTGAGTCAGGTGTTTGCTTTTGTTTGTTTCACTCCCAACATCCATCGTCCTTGTATAACAATTTCTGATATTCTTCTATGAAATTCTCTCTCTTTAATGGACTGTTCTTAGAAGGATTGTAAGCCAAGGTGGCTCCACTTTTCTCTAACAGAAGGGCAGACATGTGACCCAAGCTAACCTCAACAGACTCTCTCTGGGACTGGGAATATTGAGTAAAGGAACACAAGGTGGGAAAAATGATTGTATGCAACTATTTCAGTGGCAGAGGCTCTTTGAGAAATTTCTGCTGCTTAGATACCTGGAACTGCCAAATTTTAAGCCTGGTTTCTGCCTTCTCATCAAGATCCTTCTGATAAATTTCCTTTTTGTTTAAGCTAGCCACATTTGTTTCTGTTGCTTGCAATGAAAGTATCCTATCAGGTACAAAAGCATTATGTGATTCCCCAGCCTTTTCTATCTAGTCTCAATGGGTATGAACATCAGCTGTTTTAGATTTACCACTGGGATGAATTTCCCAAAAGATTTAAGTATTTATCTGAAGCCTGGACTGCCACTGAGAATTTTGTAGCAAAGCTATTTTCTGAAGTGGTTTCATTTTTACATTATCAAATTTGGCTTCCTTTGACTTGCATGGTCTCTACATCCTGAGACCAGGACTAAAGCCATTATTTTTGCTTACTCTTAAAATCTTATAATGCTCACTTTTCAAGTGGGATTCCTGGGGTTATTTAACCTTTTATATTTTCTGCTTCAACAAGGATTAAAATGGCTGATTATACACACTTTTTCTATACCTTGGTAGAGTTTGGGTACAGTAAGAACCCATTACCAAACCTCTCCCTCCATGATGAAGAAACAAAGACCACAAGAGCCCTAGTGACTAGGTGAGAACTGAACAGTGTGGAAGAAGATCCAGGAACTTCAAGTTTTCTCCTTCATTGGCATTAACAACCTGACTGTGTAGTGTTGATCTCTCTTCCTTTCTCTTTCTCACTGAGCTATACAGTTCCTAGAAGGCTCTGGGGTGTCCCCCATCCAGACTCTAGCACTGGCGAATTGCATGATGTATTTTAGAACTGAATCCAGTCAGGAACATGGGCCAGAAACCAGAAGCAGCATCTGTTTTATAAAACCATAGCATGCCTGCCATTTTTCCCATTGTTCTGCTTTGTGTTGGCAGATGAAAACATTCCCTCCTGGCAGTTTCATTTTGTTCTTTTCTAGCCTTACAAATCCTCAAGTTCTGTCTGGGTTCTCTCCGATTGTTATCAAGTGGATCTCAACATTGCTGCTTTTTTTGTGTTCAGCATATTATACCTCTGTCTCTTCATTCTCTTTGGCTCCTGTTTTAGCAGTGTTGATACTCAGTACCCAGTCTCATCCTTACTTTTCTCTTATGCATATAGAGTGTGTCATGGATAAAACTTCAGCTCTTATGATCACATCAGCAAACATTTAATGCTGCCTTTTATAACCTGAACATGCTTTGTTATTCCTCTCACATTTCATGCCTCAGTGGTGGTTATTAAGTTCCCTGCTGTATTCTAACGGCCTGTTCAGACACTTAATCCTCATATCCACTGGGACATCACATATTGCTAAGGTCAGAATTTTCCCTTCTGTGAAAGTGTGCAGTTTTACTCCTTAAGATATACCAGGTGCTTAGGGTAAATGCTTTAAACAAATTCAAGTAACTTGCCTCTCTTACTTGAAAATACTCACAGGTCTACAGGGCCATGTGCTTAGGGTAAATGCTTCAAACAAATTCAAGTAACGTGCCTCTCTTACTAGAAAATATTCACAGGTCTACAGGGCCAATTCACAGATTTTCTGACCCATCCAGAAAATGAATGAGTAGGGTGCTTACAAGTCTTGCTTCTTCCTTGTCTCTTTCCCACCCTTGTCTCGTATCAAATAGCATCTACAACACATTTATCTTTTTTTGAGTGTATGTCTATGCTTTCATTTTCAGGAGTTATATTTGGCATTTCAAATCAAGCATAGGAAGCTTTTTATATGAGCATTTTCAACAACTTGATTTAATTCGGCATAATTTTCATCTTTATACCTCTGAGGCAGGAATGAGTGTTTTCTTCTCAACCTCACATTTGTATTCCCATAAGCAAGGTGAGAAAATGTCTTTTTCTTGGAAGTGGCTGTGGGAGGTCAATGGGTATCCAGATTTCTCAAAGTTGTTTAATCTCTTGTAGGTCTTCACCTCAGGATTATAGTAATCTCATCTTCTCCTTTCCAAGACTAACTCTTCCTTCTTCTTTTGTGACTTGAATTGCAGACAACTTCTACCTTGCTTACTTTTTTGATCTTCTTCTCTCTTCTAACATGTCCCTCTGTCTACAAATGTGCTCAGGGTTTTTCTTATTAGAAAAATCCACTTCTCAAGGCCCCAGGTCTCATTTTCTGTTTACCACCCACTGATTGATATTTGAGCTTGGACTCAGTGTGGGGAAGGGCACCTCAGAGAGATGGAAGGTCAAGGACAGAACCTGGAGGCAAGATTTAAAAGATCCCTTTTGTCAGAATTGAGTGCAATGGTAGGACTTTCTGTTTTAAAGAAAAGTGAAAGCAAAGCAAAAGTCTGACTTGCTACACAGAGAAAACTGAGCAGGCAGGATGACCCTGTCCTTTCTCTGACATCTCCCTTCCCAAGATTTATTCATTGTCCAAGTGATGATTAGAAAACTCACCTTTAGACTCCATGAATGTGCACACTGGTTTCAACAACCCTTGGGTGGCTACCTTTTAGGTGGATCCTTGGTTTATCTACAGACACAAGTCACCAACTGCAAACCCCTCTGGTTTATTGATTTTACTGTATACTTCTCGTTAATAGCTTTACTTTGCCTAACAGATATGGCTGCCTCTCTCTCAGCAATATACAGTCTGGAAAAATGTTTCTTGTCTGTTGGACACGTATAAATGGAATCCAGCTTTATTTTGGAACCACAAAAGTGGCAATGTGCATAAAAAATAAAATTTGACGGATAAAATTTAGAATGGCCATGTTCAAATGTGGCTCTGTTCAAGTCAGATGTCTGTTTAACAATCATTTATCTTTCTTTGATGACTTAGGGTGTCTCCAGTTGGAATTCTGGTTTCTCCAATTAAGCATAACGGTGTCAGGTTATAGCCTCTCCAGATATGTTTACCCATGTTGTCATATATTAGTTTTTTTTTTAATACTCAATGTGTAGAATCCATGTGAGCAAAGACCCTCAAATCCGATGATCAATGAGCCTGGCTCATGGGAAATAATAGTTCGATGACTAAGAACATGGACTGTTGTGCCAGATTTCCAAAGTGGAAACCTAGCCCTTCACTTACTAGTTTTTTAACCTTGATCAAGTTGCCTTACCATTTATGCCTCATTTTCTTCATTTGTAAAACAATAACAATAGTGATTTTTCATCATATTGTTGTGTGAAGGTAAAGTGAATTAACGTGTGCACTGTGTTTAGCACAGCACTGTGAAGTAGTAATTTCAAGGTCTTATGTTATTATTTGTATTATTATTATGGATTAGTGTCAAAAGATATCAAGAGCACCTGATGGGCTTGAAAGTAACTTTCTAGGACAAAGAGAAGAGTTCATAGTGGCAAATCACCAACTGATCCCATTCTTCTCTATGATACTCTCCACTCCCCCTACATGTCATAAGATGTGGGTAATTATATTCCTTTCTTGGAAGACAGCAGGAATGGAAAGATAATTAAAATATTCTGTGCTGGGAAAGATATTTCTTGTAGTATCTATATATCATGAGAAAAATGTTGTAGACCTTTGAGGTAGGTATGGAATGCCCCAATGCCTGTTTCTCAAATGCCTTGCTGTCCCTCACTCACCTCACGGTAGGTTAATAAGTGTGAGTCAGTAAACAAGACCTACTTTGGTCTTTTAAATTATCCCAGGGCCTAAAGGGATATAACTATTGTGAAGGAAGCCCTGGTACAAATAACATGGTATTCACAGGTTAAATTAGTACCAAATCCTGAGCCCTTGGGACTAACAAGTATAGTTAAGCTTCAAAGATATTTCTTGTTTATCTTGGAAACAACTAAGAGGACAGGTGGCTAGATAATTCTGAGGAAATATTGGGAATGTCAGTTTCATGGAGTTTCAAATCTTTCTTTTCTCTTTCCCCTTCCATGGACGGATTTTCATCCTTAGAACAAACTCTTGATTTAGAATTTCTTATACGTGGGCTTCGGGATTGTTTATATTACATGTTCTATAAAAAGTATTTGATACTTCTCTTCTCTTTCCTGTCCTCTGCCCCTAGCTTAATTTCATTTTTCCCTTATGGCGGGAAAATCTGAGTGACTGTCAGCACTCAGTATTGCTCTGAATGGCCATGGGTAATGATGACACTGATAGGAAGTTCTGCACAGCTGAACCTTTGAAGCACAGATGTTCCTCTAAGATGTTGCTGAAGCTGGCAAACCTCTCCAATTTTGTAGGCAGAGAGTCTTCCAGCATTTCTGGCTTTCCTGCTATTAGAAAGAGTTGGAAATACTGTAGAGGCAGCCTCTCTGTTGAAATTTCTGCATTTTGCTTTCCCACTAGTGGCTTAGATGTGCAGCTTGACACTTTGATACCAGCAAGAAGGTCAGTCAGTACTCCATGCTGCACTGTAATTGGGAGGTTGATTTCTTCTGTCCATCCAGCTCTAACGTTACTTTTACTTTTTCCTCTCAGTTATTACAGTTGTGCTGTATTGTCACTGTAGTCTACAATAATATATAGAGAGAATTAAATGCTGTAGATGTTCTTTGTCCTGCTGCTTATATAAAAAAGTACATGATATTGAAGCACTCTTGAGACTTTGCTTTTCAAAGCTGAAGACTGTGATCTCGTATCTCTGCCATCTAAGCATGGGAAACAGGTTTAGCGAGAGTGAAAGAGAATTGTGTGACCTTCTCTCAAAACCTTGAACTGAATCAAATATGCTTTTGTTGGGAGAAAGATAATGACTGGAACTGAGGTCATCTGAAAATGTGTTACAGACTGTCTTGTCAGTACAACACAATGCCCCATTCTTGGGAGAGATTATAAATTCTCCACCTTTGATGACAATTTTTCCATGATAATTTTTAAAAATAATTTCCATGATAACTTTTCTATGAAATGATGTTTTTTTCTAATTGTGTCACTTGTTCTGATTTATATTCAGAGGAAGGAAGATGATACTATAAAATAAGAATTTGGAGGTTTCTGAGAACTAAAAGTGAACTAAATATGTTAAAAGTTTATGATGAAACCCCTTGGGAAGAAGAATTCCAAATAATTTATGTAGATGCCCTTTCTTTAAGGAGGTGAAGTATAACTCTTTATTCTTTAAGTGTGAACTTCACATTGTGACTTCCTTCCAAAGAGTACTGTATAGAAAGGAGGAGAAAAAACGACTACACTGTACAGAAACCTGAAAATCATTTCAGCTAGAAAATCAAGGTCAACATCAACAGTTATAAATCATATTGATAGCATGAACCCTTGATATGATGTGATGAGAATGACATTTTACCTCTGTGATCTTCCTCTCCCAAACCTATAAAATCCAGTCTAATCATGAGAAAAACATCAGACAAATTCCTGAGAGGCATCCTATAAAACCTGACCAGCTCTCCTCAAAACCATCAAAGTCTTCAAAAATAAGGCAAGTTGGACAAACTGTCACTGTCAAAAGGAGTTTAAAAAGTCATGACAACTAAATGTAGTGTGGCATTCTGGATGGAATCCTGCAACAGCAAAAAGAACATTCAGTAAAAACTAAGGAAATCTGAATAAACTATGGATTTTTCTTAATTAAAAAAAATTATTATGTACCAGTCATTTCCTTATATCACAACTGATTTAATTCTCATAGTGAAACTATGTCTTCTTTAAGGAATAGAATATATGGCTGGGAGCTTAATATCCTAAACCTATGCTTAGAGAGAGGTAAAGTGACTTGTCCAAAGTTACACATTTCCTGAATAAGCCTAAGACTACATAACAACAGAGAATTGTAGGATTTGCCACAACCCTATGATGATTTATATATTAATTTTCTATTGTCACTGTAATGAATTGCCATAACTTTAGCAGCTTAAAACATCATCCATCTATTATATCACCATCTATTATATCATCCACCTATTATATCATCTATTATATCACCATCTATTATATCATCATCTATTATATCTGTATGTCAGCATTCTGGGTATAGCATGGCTCAGTTGGGTCCTTTCCTCAGAATCTCTTAAGGCTGAAATCAAATATATCAACAGGGCTACCTTCCTTTCCATTTGTTCTGGGATAATCTGCCTTTAAAG